>NC_045700.1:83333823-83659734 GCF_009834535.1 Camelus ferus
CTGCCACGCTGTGGAAAGGCCCATGTAGCAGGGAATGGCAGCAGCCTCTAGAAGCTAAGAACTGGTGTCAGTTGACAGCCAGCAAGAAAGCAGGGACCTCAGTTCTACAATCACAAAAAAATGAATTCTTCCAATGACCTGAAGGAGCTTGGAAAAGTCCATCAACCTCCAGGTGAGCCACTGATGCCTGTGACACCCTGGTTCTAGCCTTACGAGACCCTGAGCTTTATGAGTGGCCAGGCTGAGCCCACTGAGTTTGTGGTCATGTGTCACTCAACAGTAGTGAATACAGTAGATAACAGAACAAGAGGTATGGAGCCACGGCAAAAATCATGAAGGTGGTGACAGAGATGAGTGAGGTTTAAAAACACTGCTCACAGAACTGCTTTTAGATGCAGACAAGAAAAGCCCTGCCTTGGCCTTGCTTATTAGAGGGCATCAAGTATCACAGACTCACATAAAATGAGCACCCAAGTGGGCTCATCTCCCACTGGGGTCCACCCAGTGCCGGCTCAGTGCAGTCTGTGAGTCTAAACATCCACTCTCACGGCTAAGATCATTTAAGCCCCTAAGGAAATGCTTCTACCTGTTTCTTACCCAACAGCTTTGAAATAAAACCTGAGGGTGTGAGGCTGTATGTGTTGTGCAGCAGAGAAAGGCAATGCAGAGGATGGAGAGGGGTGAACCTCAGGTAAGAGACAAAGCAAATAGCTTGTGAAATCTTCCTCTCAGCATGAACACAAGAGCTGCTTACATAACAAAGCATAGTTTTCCAGTTGTGTGAGCATCTCTTTTACTTCCCTTCAGGTTCCAGTGTGTGGATCTGGGGAGTACAACAGACAGCCCCCCGACCTACTGTAGTTTGACCCATCAACTTTATGATGGTGTGAAAATGATACACATTCAGTAGAAACCATACTTTGAATTTTGCTCTTTTCCAGGACTAGTGGCTTGCATGTGGTACAATATTCTCCCACGATGCTGGGCAGCTCCCAGTCAGCCACATGACCACAACAGGTAGAGAACCAACATACCTACAACCATTCTGCCATTCTGTACCCATATAACCATCCTGTTTTTCACATTCAGTACAGTATCAATTACATGAGATATCCAACACTTTATTATAAAATAGGCTTTGTATTAAGATGATTTTGCCCAACTGTAGGCTAACATAATTGATCTGAGCATGTTTAAGATAGGCTAGGCTAAGCTATGATGTTTGGTAGGTTATGTGTATTAAATGCATTTTCAGCTTGTGATATTTTCAACTTACAATGGGTTTATTAAGACATACATATCCTAAGTTAAGGAAGATCTGTAGTAGATTTGCAGGGTAAGTGCAATAGTTGTGGAGTGGCTGCAGAAAACTGTGCTATATTAAGCAGTTAATTTCACTCAATGTGCACACACACACGAATTCTTTACACTGTAACTAACTGGACATTGGATGTTAAGATTGTAAATACTTGTAATTTTACAAACTATTAAGGAGGTTCAATTTAAGATTGATATCAAAATGTTAAATAACACAATAGGGATGCAATCAACAAAATTCAGAGGGAGGTTTCTATAGGGCAAACAAGATGGTTCCTTAAACAACAGCATGAAAAGGAGAAAGTTACATACAGCAAGAAAGAAACAGAGAAACAGAAGAAAAGGAAGATCTAAAGATTAAAAGAGACTTAAAATACATTTGAACAAGCCACTATGGAGGACAGTATGGAGATTCCTCAAAAAACTAAAAATATACTTACCATATGATCCAGTAATCCCACTTCTGGGCATATATCCAGAGGAAAATATAATTCAAAAAGACACATGCACCCATGTTCACAGCAGCACTATTTACAATAGCCAAGACATGGAAACAACCCAAAAGTCCATGGACAGATGACTGGATAAAGAAAATGTGGTATATTTATCCAGTGGAATACTACTCAGCCATAAGAAAGATTAAAGTAATGTCATTTGCAGCAACATGGATGGACCTGGATATTGTCATTCTTAACGAAGTAATCTAGAAAGAGAAAGAAAAAATGCCATATGATATCACTCATATGTGGACTCTGAAAAAAAGGACACAAATGAACTTATCCGTGAAACAGAAACAGACTCACAGACATAGAGAACAAACTTATGGTTTCCAGGGGGTAAAGTGGGTGGGAAGGGATAAATTGAGAATTCGACATTTGCATCTCTTGAGGATTAATGGAAATATTAGCTATCTTGATTGTGGTGGTGATTTCATTGGTGTATACATCTATCAAAACTCATCAAATTGTTCATCTAAAAAGTGTGTAGTTTACTATACAGGAATCATACCATAAAAAAAGGTATTTTAAAAGAGACTTTTGAACAAATTGCAATGTGTAAACTTTATTTGGATTTTGATTCAAACTATTAGAAAAATATGTTAACATTTGAGACAATTGGAATAGTGAACATTTACGAGTTATTTGTTGATATTAAGAAATGTTGTCATATTTTAAGCAAAATAGGGAAAGTGTGGTTATGTTAAAAGCCTCTTATCTTTTAGAGATGTTAGTCACATATTTACAGATCAGTTTATATGACAGGTGGGATTTACTTCAAAATATCAGGGATAAGAGGGTAGAAGGGTGAGATGAAATAAGATTGACTGTGAGCTGATCAATTATTGAAGCTAGATAATAGATATGTGGTAGTTCCATGTATTATTTAGTCTACTTTTTGTATGTTTGAAATTCTCCATACTAAAAAGATTTTTTAATCTACATATTTTAATAAAATTTTTATAATTCAGTTAACTTTAATTTTATTTAGAATTTTAGTATTTATAATTTAGGTTTCCTTTTTAATTGCAGTAGAGAATTGTGACTAATTTGGAGGTGAATTAACTGCTTTGAAAAATGAAAGTATTAATTTTAATTGCTAAAAGTGTTACATTTACTTGCATTTACACTGTTGATGAAAATACTTTCAAGTTGTGAAGCTTTAAGTACGTATGCATGTTCTTTTTTTTTAATCCTGGAGATTCTTGAGAATGAGTACAAATAGAGAACACGATAGAGATAGAAAATACAACAGGGGAGCTGAGACGAGAGGCAAACACTGAAAAACAGAAATATATGTTTTCCAAAGAGGTGGTTTGCTTAAATTTTTGAAAACTGGAAACGAGAGCGAGTAGACTTGTGTTAAACATAAAACATGTAAAATTCATGAAGAAGATATTATATATCTGATGTAATTACTTATCAAAATCATGAAAATGAGCAAACCCATTATTGTCACCCACCCCTCAATTTGAACAGTTCAAATAAAATCTGCATTTTCACATTTTTCACTGGAGGGAGACTGAATTACCACAAAAGATGTTGAAAATGTCTGAGGACCTCGGTTTGCCTCTTGCCTTGGCCCTGCTTTGGGAAGTGATGGGGAGGGAGGGCTGCCAGTGGACATGCAATGCCATCTGCCCGTAAGTGGTATGTAGTCCCTCTTAGAAGACAATTACAAATAATAATAACAAGTTCACGAGGTTATTATATTTTATATTACAGGAATTCAGGGAAGAAAGAGAAGTATAAAGCTCTAATAATTTTAAAAATTAGAGAAGGCTCGTGGGAGGAGCTAAGACTTGTCTGAGCTTTGATGAAAAAGAATTTCATTAGATGGCATTCAGAAGGAAGGCCATACCAGGTACAAGAATCCACAGAAGTATAGATGGAAGAAATGAGGAGCCCAAATAATCTAGAGGACTCTGATCGATGGAGAGAAGCCTCAATCAAGTTTACACCATGAGTGCACATTTAAGCTGGATTAGTCTGACCCTGCTAAGTTCCTTATTCAAAAATCAAAATACTACAGCCACAACATGGCCGGCAGAGGAGAAGAAATGGAAGCCTATAAACTATGCAGTGTACAGCAGGAGTGCAAATTCAGAATACTTAGTGCAGTTTTATTTGGGGGCCATACCGCTAAGGTGACTCAGGTAGACCCTAGGGCCAGGGTTCTGTGTGCATGTGTGCGGGCCTTTAGTGATCATTAACTTTTGAGGAAAAGAAAAAAGTTACATGGCCCAGCAAGTAAAAATGATGAAGGTATTTCTTGTAGCTATTTCTGTGTGTCGTAAAAACAGTGGGATTTTTCAGAATGGGCCGATATTCTTTATCCCAGTCCTCCCTAAAGGGAATTAAAGAAGTGAGACTTGTAGGAATTTATTGGTCTGACGGGATGAAACACAGCCCCAAAAGGAGCACACGCATTCCCAGGGACTCATTTGAGTCTCTATCTAAAGGCAAAGCCTGCTGTTATTTTTTGGAAACCAGCTTTCTGGTAGATTGCTGAGGAGTTAAGGGATTATAAGAATAAGTCATTGATCTCCCATTTGTAAAGCCAACGAAGAATTTCACATTACTGAAACCAGACATTGCCCTGAAACCGACAGGTTTTAACCAGAGAGGAGGAGGGAGGGTGTTTTTGTTTGCTCTGTGATCATTTGAAAGCTGCATGACATTCTCGAGAAAAAAAGGGAAAGAAAACATTCAATCTTATGAGAGCACTTTTCCAGGGTCTCCTTGAAAAACGCAAATTAGAAATTACCTTGGACAGAGGGTACAAAATGGAATGACCCAAAGCTCTTTGAAGGGTGGCCTATCTTTTAAAAGCAAGCAGCATGATTTACTGTGTACTTAGGAAAAAACATTGTTTTCAGTCAGAATGATTCCAGGTGAAAGATGAGGTACTTATAAATGAGATAGTTCCATTGCTGTATTGATGAAACCAAGCTAAACAAATACTTTACAGTCCTCTTGACAAAAGAGTTTGATTAGAGGAATTGCAGGTAGAGGTCACCTGCACTAATGAAGAGGAGTGTCCTCTATAGTGTAAAGCAACTGAGTTTTAAAACAAATATACCAAACTTTGGCATCTCAGTGAGTACTGCCTCCCTCTCGAAGGAGTTACCTTGGGAAGCCGGAAGCTTCAATTAAGCTGAAGCAGTTTCTTAAAAGAGTTTCCAGTTCTTCTGTTCAAACCTTCAGGGAACAGCAGTCTATTGTTTTGACTATCTTCAAAAGGAAGAAAACTTCAACACATGAAAATAGATTTTTATTTCTGAGAAAGAATCAAAAGTCCATTGAAAGCAAGTCTGGAGACTAAGAAGCTGATTAAGCTGAGTAATACTGTTTTTTATTTAAAAATAAGTTGTAAGTTGAATATAAAAGGGTGACTTCCAAGTGCCTTTGAAGCTGGATCTGGAGTCAGTTTTTAAGAAAACTTACAAAAATGACTTGTTGAAGTTAGTGTTAGGATTCCCAACAATTTCGAAGAGGAAAAAAGATCAATCTTAGCAAATTACAGACGTATTTCATGCTTAAACTAATATTCATACAATCACTCCGAAATGGAAATATATATCAAAATATAAAATATGCATAACCCTTTGGCCTAGGAATTCCACTTCAAAGACATTATCCTGGACAACTGGAGAAGTAAACAAAAAGATCTCTGTAAAAGTATTCATTTCTGAATTGATGAAAAATGGAAAACACACTAACTGTCACCAGTCAGGGATTAGTTAAATAAAATACACCATAGCCACAAAGCATGAAGTCGTTTAAAGGATGATATAGAGCTGGGAGGCCACACAGATTTCATGTCATGCATCAGCTGCAATCAAACACTGTGTTGAGGAGGATTCTGAGACAGAGTTGAATCTCACAGACAGAAGGCTGTTATCGATTAGTGATGCCTGCAGCAATAGCAGAAGAAAGGAAGTAACAGTACAAGGCCCAGGCTTTTGCCATCCCTAATGTAGGTATCAGTCAGGGTTAAATCAGGTAGTTCAACAGAAGAAATTTACTAGGGAGAACTAGCTATGGAATTGTTGGCAAAACTGAAAAAGTAAACAGAGGAAGTAAGACAAATGAATCACGTACAACCACAGGAGTGCACTGCCACCTATAGCTCTAAGGGACAATAAAGGACGTACGTGCAGGCAGTCACCCCAAGAGCTGTGTGACCAAGGCCATCAGATGTAAACCAGAGTCATCGAAGAGATGGAGGCCCTGCCAGAGGCCAGAGCCAGCTTCTTAGCGAGCTGTCTGGGCTGTCGCACAGGACACTGCCCCAGGACACACTTGGCTTAATGCTCTGCTGTCATCTTAAAACATTTCATAATTTTTTAACAAGAAGCCCACATTTCCATTTTGCACTGGCACCCAGAAATTATGTAGCCTGTCCTGCCACAGATTCCATCTCAGCAGAGAGAGACAAAGATAAATATCCAGGCTGTTCCATCTTCCCACCCTGCCTTCTCCCACTGCCTCCCACTGTCCTAACCTAAATGGCAGCTCTTAGGAAGAGGAAGTGTAGTTTACAGGGCAGTGCCGGGGGACGGCAGGGAGGAGGTCTGAGAGCTAATGGGAAAGCAGCCGGCACATCCAAGGTAGGTAAATATGTGTTATCTGGATGGATATCAAATATAGTAAAGACTTTAAAAGTTATAAAACATAAAACAGTATGTAATCCTGTTTATCTAAATGTGTATATATTTACATTCATTTTTTAACACTCAGAAGGTAAATACATCAAGGTGTTTCAAATATATCAGAAGCGATGTAAGTCAAGGTATTTAAAATAGAGTTAGGTGAGTAAGATTCAGTAAGATTCTGGCCATCTTCTAAACCTTCTGTTTAACTGCATTTTCTGACATTTTGTGTATCTGTGTGAAATTATGTATTTCTATATACAATTTATGTATACTGATGTGTGTATTTATAAATTTAATATACATGATATTATATCAATAAAGTAGCTTTTTTTTAAACTTTAAGATATACAAAGAGGATCTGCTTGTAGAATGAACAATTTTGTCTTTTTACCATTCAGGAGAGGCTAGAACAGAAATTTAGCCACTCACCCAACTTGTCGAATATGGCAGAGAGATGGAGCCGGGTGAGAACTGAGGAGACAGACCTTGGAGTCGGTGACTGGGAGGCCACGGGGGAAGATCTCAGACACAGTTTTAGTAAGTCAGTGAAGGCTGAATTTTGATGTCAAGCTGGGGATGAGGACATATAAGCAGCAAATGACGGTCACTCTCTCCAAAATAGGGCAGAATGAGGAGGTGGCGGGATGGCATCTTCAGACGGACCACGGAGGGCGGAGAGGAGAGAGGTGTGGCTCTAAACTGGCAGCCAGGGCTGATGTCACCCAGTTCTCGGGCCCAGAGCCCCTCCCAGAGTGGGCCTGGGGAGTTGGACCACTTCTCTTGTAGAGCAGCCACCCCTGATGTTTCTATTTTCTCCTGAAAGCACTGCTCGGAATAGGAGTTGTTTAGACAAACCGCAGCCTGGTGTTCAAATGCGGCCACAGTCTCAGCCAGCCTTTTACCACTTTCTGACATCCTTTCCCTCTGATCCTACATTAGGTTATAGTTCAGTTCTTTTGTTTAAATTCAGGAGGCTTGCAAATATTCTGATTTCCATTGCTTGATGCTTACCCAGTAGGAAAAAAAGAGTAGAACTTTAATGTCTAATTAGTACCATACAAAATAGATAATTTACATACAAATTTTTAAGGAAAGCTACAAATGCTTTCCTACTGAATAAGTGACCGTTTTCAAAGTTAATTTAGGCTTAAAGCTACTCATTTAAGGAATTATTTCTCACGACACTGAGCTTGAAGTCAGTCATTCTCTGCTTTTAAAGTAATTAAATTTTTGTACAGACATTTGACTATGTCATGTTTTTATAATGCTTCAAAAACCCATTTGAGGGACAAATCCCTCTTTTCTTTCTGTCATTTCTTAAAATACAAAAACAAAAAAAAAAAAGCCCTGAGAAACGTTGCCTTGATAGAAAGCAAATAATGCTCTATGCTAAATATTATCAAAGCAATCTTAAAATGAGTGGTTTATGTTGAATGTTTTTCTCTCTTAGCAAAGAAGCTGAGATCCTAGGGAGGAAAAACTCCTCAAAGTTTTGTGTGTATTAACCCATCCAATGAAAACTTTTGCAATTCAGCAAGGAAATTTTTTGGAATTGGGATCAGATAGTGTACCGTTCCCTCGGTTACTTTTATATTGTCGATCCCAGGAATACAATCCTAATTTATGTTTACTCCTTCTTCTCAGACAGAATCATTAACCCTGCTCTCCTCCTTTACATTAATTCACATGTTAGTCCCAGCGGGTATAACCCAGCTTTTTCCTTAATCACGAGGCGTCGCATATAAACCTGCCTCCCTCCCAGAAGAGCTCTGTTTACCAACGCTTATCGCCGACCTACAGTCTGCTCGGCTGCCGGAGACTGTGTGACAAGGGGCCGTAAATGTGACACTGTCCTTGAAAGACATCAGTAAAATTTTACATTATAATCCTGATTGAGGAGGAGAAAAGGAAACTTCTTGAAAAGGTGTCAGATTATTTTCTTTTGTCAGAGGTTAAGTGGATAATTAATTTGCAATTCTGCCTTGCCACAGCCATTTTGCACCTGTCTGATAGAATAAATTATAAGCCACGAAAAATGAACAGTCCCCTTATTTGGACATTGCTGAATAAAATCTTGGAAAATGTTTCTCTTTTAAAATGATATCAGAATAATAAGCATCAGGCTTTCGTTCTCATCAGTGTCAGCTTGCTCTATGAAGCAGTGAGTGCCTCCTCAAGGTCCAAGTACTTTGAGGGGGTCGAGAGCAACATAAACTCTTAAGTCACTCACCTGACAGTAACGCAAGGCAGCGGAAAGGGCTTCAGAAGATTCAGCAGAAGATGCTTGAAGGAGTAGGAAGAGGCAATTCATAATAGGGTGTCCAGGGGAGAGCGTATAGCTCAAAGGGTAAAACACATGCTTTGCATGCATGAGGTCCTGGGTTCTATCCCCAGGATCTCCTTTAAAAATAAATAAACCTAATTACCTCTCCCCCACCACTGCCAAAATAAAAATAATTAAGCAATACAATAATAAATAAATAAAATAAAATTTAAATGTTAAAAAAAGAAGTTGAAAAAAACTTTATAAAAAAATGTTAAAAACAA
Source organism: Camelus ferus (assembly GCF_009834535.1). Lineage (NCBI taxonomy): Eukaryota > Metazoa > Chordata > Mammalia > Artiodactyla > Camelidae > Camelus > Camelus ferus. Next base: position 83,342,843 of record NC_045700.1, read on the forward strand.
AAAGAAATTTAAAAAAAACTTTGTGAAAAAATAGGGTGTCCAGAGAAGACTTTGCACAAGGGTCTGTTAAGTCTTAAACTTGTCTTTGAAATATGGGTTCAATGTCAACAAATAGGAATGGAGGGGGAAAGGAGAGTTTGATCATAAGATGAGTAAAGGGTAGTTATGGGAAAGTAGAAGGAAAAAGATGTTGTGGAAGACTTGAAATGATATAAAATGTGTTTTGAATTCAACCTTTCAGGCAGAAGAGTACAGAATATTCTCAGACATAGAGACTTGGTAGGATGATGAGTCTGAGAAAGAAAACTTGAAGAGCCGTGTGGGGGATGGATTGCAGGAAAGAAACTGGTAGTCGGAGGAAGCAGTGAGGAGAACTCTGGAGGCACAGGGATGAGAAGGGGAGGTCCCGGACTGAGGAAGCTGGAACACGAATGGTGATTCAGAAGGAACTGACAGGCGACAGGAGGGAGGGAGGTTCTTCAGAGCATGGTGATCAATTAAGGTAGCAACAGAAAGGAGGAGAAAAGAAAGATAATCCTAAAATTTTGATAATGATTTTGTGATGGTGCCATTAACAGAATTAGGGAAGAAAAGAGGAGGAGGGATTTTGAAGAGGAGATAACGTGCAGAGTTTTAAAAAAATGAAGCTATAGTATTAATGGACATCTAAGTGGAAGTTAGCAGTGGGGCTGGGAATAGGTAATTGAGCTCTGGAGAGAGAATGGGTTAGGGACAGATTTTGGAATCATTACTGTTAAGGACCTTAGTTAAAATATAGGAATAAATTAAATCTCCAAGATGTCCTAACATTTGATTACACGGAGTACCTACCTTTAGAAAATGGGAAGACAATGAAGAGCCTAAGAAGAATCCACCAGAAGGAAAGAAAACCAGGAAAATGCAGTACCCCACGAGCCAAAGGAAAGTCAATTTTTTGCCAGTGTATGAGGACAGGCTTGAGATATAAGTGGAAGACAAGAAAACAGAAGCAATTGATATAAAAATTCTATTGTCAGAAATTCAGCAGCGAAAAAAAGGAAAGAAATGATCAGTAGCTGGAAAAAATACCAGGTTTCAGGGAAGGTGTTTCGAAATAGGAGAATTCCATAAAGAAGATGTCACTGCTGGTGGACGAGCAAGGAGCTCTGGAATGTTCCTCCGCCAGGCAAGGTCAGACACTGCCATGGGGGTCACCAAAACCGTGGTCCCAGTTGCAAGGAAGTCTATGGAGCATAGTAAACATAGAACTTGAGCTAGGTGACATTCCTCCAAAGACAAGCAAAAGCCTTGCAAAGCTCTGAAACATAATGCTGGAGGACCGAACAAGGAGATTTTCGATCCTATAACCCCCAAAGAATAGAAAGGGGCAAAACCAAGGCTGCATGTGAAGGGTCTTGCTTGGAAGAGGAAGGAAGTAAAGGGAGCCTCTGGGGAAGGAGCCATCAGCTGGAGGGTGCTGGGGAGTGGAACCAGTGAGAGTTACAAAAGGCTTGTGCTGGCCCAGAGAGGGAGTGTGATAGGAAATCAGATGAATAGCAGTGTTTCTGAGCAGCACTGAGGGCTCAGCTGAGATTAGACAGCATTGATTTGTAGTGCATCCATTTATATATAAAAATTATACCATGTACATGAGTATTGGCTAGCTAGCCAAGAGCTAATGCACACATACGATATTTTATCTCCAGTAATGGTACTTACATTTTTTTTTTTTTTTAGTAAACTCGAGCAGTCAAACACAATTCTAACTTGACCTCCCTCCCCAATGCAGGCGCATTTACTGAACGCTGCCTTGATGCCTTTTACTCACTCAGCATTTCTTGTTAGTTTTTAAAAACCAAAAAGAATTGATTTGTTTTCCTCGGCAGTTCTGAAATCACCCTGCTCATTAAGTTGGATTTAAGAGAAAAGGAAGCAAAAAAGTTTCTGTCTTGAACATGCTTGTGTTTTTGGCAAGAAAAATAATCTTTTAGAGATATATTCTTGGACACCTTGGGTGGAAGGTGACCAGTGCTATCTTTGCAAGTGGTGCACGTTGAACCAGTGGGAACATGTTGGCTCTAAGCATTGAACAGCACGTTCATTTGTCTTGGTTCTGTGACACTTGTCAGACCCCTACCCACCTCTGAGCCCTCTGCTCTCCTGTTGGATTTGACCAAAGTTGCACTGAAGAGTAGCAAGCACAGAGATGCCAAGGAGCAGATGGTGATTTGAAAAGCATTTTTCCCTGGGAAAAAGAAAAAAAAGTTTATGAAGAATGGATTCTGCTCTCACCTAAGTTAATTGAAAAGGAACTTCATGACCAACTCTGTACCTGAGACAAATGAGTTGGAAGCAGGGACTGTTATTTGGAGAAGGAAGACATTTTCATTAGTTCTTTCCATTTCCTTAACTCTCTTTGTAAAATGTTAACAAGCATTTATCAGTGAATCTTCACTGCAAACCCCAAAATGACAAGCATTCCTTTGTGTAGATGGTGCATTAGGAAAGTACCATTGGTTCCCAGAACCAAGATCTTTGGCTCCAGGCTACTGATATGAAACACTGAGGCTTTGGCTGAAGAGGTCGTGGAAGTCAATGATAAGGCTATTGTCTTTGATTGCAGTCCCCAGAAAGCATTTGATTTTCGGCTCTGCGTTTTTCGTCTTCATGATGCCAGCAACCACAATTTGTATTGCTGGGCTTCAGCTCAAACCTCACTGCACATTTCTCATTCGGCAGACCCTCCTGGCATTCTGTGGGAGGAGATATTGTTCTGGTTTTCATGTGAGGCCATGAAACCACACAAACATTAAATCACAAAACCTAATGGTGGCAGTCGAGGAGAGAATGCAGACTCCAGACGTAATTGGGTCCAGAATTCCAAGCAGACAAAGCAAGGCTTTTTCTTCATTCTTTTCTTTAGTCCAAAACTGGGCATTACGTTCTCCTAGCTCTTCCCTATGGGTTTCAATTTCTGAACAATAATTATTACTCGCTTTTACTGTTATCATCATTATTAGAAGTAGTTCCCAGCACTACGTTGCAATGTTTAGGATATGAGAGGTGATTCCTCACTTAACTCTCACACACCTGAGAGTACATATAGTAGTCTACTAATGCATGTCAAATGTACTGCAAGTGCAGACGCTTCCATCTATGCAAAAACTAGGGCTAGAACATCGTTAACTTCCTGCCCTTCACCCTAGTACGTTGTTGAAAGTGATTTTGGATTTCAGCCAAGGGATTTGGGGGTAATGCCTTAAAAAAATGACAAGAAGGAAGTATGTTTCATTCTTCTAAATCCATTCTGTCCATTTGGATGCATCCTAACTTCCCTCTTGCCATGTTCTCTCATGATTCCAAAAAATATTGCAAATGAAGCAGCCAGTCCCCACCGAATTCTCTGCTGTCTACACATATCTCTTGTTACTTTCTAGCAAGTAACAAGACCAATCAGTAATTTATTTACCATTTTTAATTATGTGTTCATATAAAAATGATTCCGACACTGGAAGTGCTAAGAGCATACAGAATCTATAGGTGTCTGTTCAACCCGTCATAGCCCCAGGACTTGGGTCCCCTTTAGCTATACTCTGAAAGTCAGATTCTGCACTAATCTTAACTGAGTCACAGTAATCATGGCTGAAGAGAGGGCAGGCCCCAAATGGATGCTTCCTCATTTCTGATATTAATGTATTCCAGGCATTAGGAAAAAAGATGCTTAAGTGGCAAACGGTCGTGACTTTTGCTTTGACAACTGAAATGCATTTCACTGCAAAGTGAGAGCGCAGATCAGGTGCTAGGATCAGAACTTAATTCCATTACCGTTAGGTGGGAGACAGGAAAGGAAGCCCACTCTAGAGACACCCCTCTCTCCTTAAAGGAGTTCTGAAAGAATATATGTGGGTACGATTATCCATTATCCTAATATTAATAGATCAGCAAAAAGTGGAATTTTATCTCACTCTGAAGTCCATACTTTTAACCAGTAATTTATATCGCCTGCCTTTTATATGTCTCCCTTTCCTCCATGAAAGAATAATTACTAGTTAAAAGCTAATTGTGTTGTGCTTTGAAAAATTTCAATCATTAAGGACAGCCAAATGTACCTCCCAATGGCATTTAAACCTATGTAGTGTCGGATGAGGTAAATATCATATTCCTGGGCTGAGTCCAAGCTCTGCCAAATGCCAGTTGTGTAAGGCAAGCATTCAGCCTTTATTACAGGTTTCCACACCTACAACCAAAGAAGAACAGAATTCATGTCAGGCTGTTGGTTCAAGGATCCTCTGAAATAAGTACTCAGCACACTGTAGATTTCTATAGAAATATGAAGAGCTCTTTATTACCGTAATTATTACTCCACTGGTAATACTGTCCCCTCCCAGCGGTTCTTTTCCAAATACACACTTTATGATGAAAAGTGTCATCCCAGTATCTGAAAGTAATGTTGGAGGCACTCACAACTTCATGGTTTATATTATCCTGCTATGAGATCATGGAGGCCGCTTAGTATAATGCAGAACAAACTGAATTAAGAAATGGAAAACAGGGATTTTGATCCGCCTTGACCTTTCATAACTCAACTTCAGTTTTCTCATCTATCAAATAGAAAAGATAATACTCTGATTCATGAGGGTCAAATGAGGTTTTTGTTTAAATGCAGGTGTTTTATAAAGTTGGACATCACATAAATGCAAATTATTGCTATCAATCCTTTTATGATACTAGAATCTATGCTTTCTGGTACAAAAAAATGAACAGTTTGCTTATGATCATTCTCATTAGCATCTGATTGAAAAAGCAACATATTTTCCATTAATAAAACCATTTATTTTTTCTTTTCTTTTGTAGTGACAAGAAAAAGTTACAGAATGAATCATCTGCAAGCCTTTTGTTCTGTCAAAATGGTTCACAGGATGGAGATAATTGAAAATCATGGAATTGGAAGGTCAATTTCTCACTCTTGACTGAAAAAAAAAAAAAAGCTGTCTTTCCATAAAGCACAGAGAAAGAGTGTCAGTGAACAGTCTCTGATGTTTTTTCCTGGGCATCTCATCATGGCCTACCAGATCTAGAACACACCTAAACATGCTTGATTTAAAGAAAATAAAATAAAACCGCAAAGAAACAAAACTCCAAATTCAACCACACATATGAGAAATTAAATCCTTAAATCCTCTGCTTAAGGTCGTATTGACAGCTTTGTCCTGGCAGAGTTGGGACCAAAACTCTCCTGTCTCCAGACTCTCTATCTATCAGAGCTCGTTACTCCCAAACCAGTCCACAAGCCAGTTTAGGTGCTTATTATAGCAGTTTGTTTCTCAAGAAATAGAGGAAACCATGTGATACAAAAGTCTTTTCTGGTAAAGAAAGTCATTTATTCTAGCCGTGAAACAGGCTTTTTTTTTTTTTTTTTTTTTTTTTTGGCTGTAGAATCGTACAGAACATAAGCGAATTTCATTTCAGATGATTTTCTTTTTTAATATCAAGACTCTCTCATCAAAAGCAAATGCTGGGAAGGGGCTAGAAACCAAACTTATTTATACAATAGACACTTATCCAAGGAAATGGGTTGCAAGGAAATTAGCATGTCTTGAATGACGTTATTCCTGAAATGTCAATCAGTCATTATAGTATTTGCTTCTCTCATGGTATTCTCAAAATGGATTATTGTCCCTGAATTTTTAATAACAATTTAGTGGTTCAAAATACTGACAGTGATGTATGACGACAGCTTAAAAAAAGTGCTCTGGCTAGCTATATTGCATAAACAGAACACAATTGTATCTCTCTAGCCAGTGTCAGAATCATTCTCGATGAAGATAAGGTTGAAGCCATCTGCCAAGAGAAGGTCAAAAACATATATAGAAAATAAATCATGACAAACATGGAATTGGCTAAAGGTTAAGGATCTAAAGGACAAACACATATTTGAAAGCACAAATCACCCCTCATTGAATAATAATTTAAACAACCCCACCTCTGGACGCCTAAATATCTGGCTTAGTATTTACATGCATTTCCAGAAATATTGCAAAAGTGAATGGACTAACAAACGGAAAATGTAACCAGTAAGGATGTCGGAAAATTCTCGCTCCCTTATAGCTTTCTTTATAGCCTCAAGACTAGCGATTAACCTGCTTCTTTGAACTAGGGAAATCCAATAAGTAAGTGAGTTGATTCCAGAAATGTCATTCCGGGTGACATTCCAGGAACTGTTGGATAACTTGGTCATAGGCTTGTTTGTAGTGAGCAGGACAAAAAGCATCAGTATATAAGCAATGGCTTAAGACCATGAGTCCTTGAGGCAGTGCAGGAGCCTCAAAACTCAATGCATTGTAACATCCCCTTGTCCTCTCAGCATCCATTCATTCAGATCCCAGCAGCCTGCAATTGCTAGCCCATGCAAAGCCAGCCCCATGAGGAAGTAAGCTTCGTTAACGTGTTCACAGACAAAAGGAGACACCAGGAATCCTATTCACAGGGAAGTAAGTGTTGCACAAACACAGTGGAGCTGTGCCTCAATCAAGTTGAAATGTTCTGTCCATTGCTTTCTATGGCTCCTTTCTGATGCAATTAATAAAAACCAATGCTTACCAGAGGAAAGCTCTAAAAAATTATAAAGTTAATATAAAGAATGGATTAAAAGAACTCTTTGTGCTCCAGTCCTTGACCTGAAACTTTACTATAGGCCTCATCACATACAGCCTGGAATGATAATGTTTCCATCCAACTTTGCCATTAAACTATAAGCTTGTTGAAAGTAGGACACTTTCTGTTCACCTGCACACCACGCGCAGAGCATCTGGTTGCTTGGCACATGAGATGTGCTCAATGTCTGTTTGCTAATCTATTGATTATAAACTACATGAAGGTAGGGATTGTGTTTTATTCTCCACTAGAACCCATTGCCAACACAGGGCCAGGCACAGAGTAGGCGCTCTATAAATATTTATATAAATAAGTGAATAAAGGCCAAGTGGATCCCTAAGCCACTTTCCTTCAGTCCACACCACATAATTCCTCTTTACTAAATTCAGTAAGCTCACTAAATCTAGCCTATTTTCATGAAGCCAGGCCCCAGAGTTCCTCTCTAGTAGGGCTTCTCCATCACGGGTAAGGAAAAACTTTTATTCCTGCAGTGGGGCTAATTTTATCCATTTCTCAGTTTTTAAATCTTAATCCAAGCTAACGCTTGCTCATGTTAAATAAATAAAAGACAGAAGTGTTTAACATAACAGAGAAAATGCTCCCTTCATCCACACCTCCATCCTATTCTTTGGAGCTACCTTTATACAAAGTGAGTAGACAAAATAAGATCCTATTTGAGCATAATTCAACTATAAGTTGCTTATAAATGACACAGTTCTTTTTTACCTCTCTGGGGTTAGGGCCTAATAGATTCTCCATTAAAGTACCACCAGAAAATAGGCAGTAAATACTCTATTGAACAGTCAGATGTTTATGCTTTTCAATTCTCTGACCAAAGTGGTTTACAAGATAAACTTGAACTATAAAGCACAGTCAACAGCCCTGTAGTTGATGTTAACTACCCATAGTAAGCACCCATAGTCTCTCAGAGGACCCACAAGGGTCTAAGATGGCACAAGATTGGCTAAAAGATCTCTCCCTCCTGGATTCCTTTTCATTTCTGGCAGGCAGCTTGGTGCACCGAGTTCCACAGGTGTGGAAGATCTGCAGCTGGGCCTTTTCTCCAGGTGGCCTGAGCAGCCTGTTCCAACTGAGGTACCAAATAAAAGTTTCTTCCTGGCTTGTGGCACCACGTCCCAAAAACCAAGGCCCCGTGATGCCCCTTGGGGACCATAAGTATCTGTAAGGAAAAGAAAGCATAGCATCCCTGTTCTCTGCTGTGACTGGAGACTTTTTCTCTTATCCCCGAGTCTCTCAGCGGTCATGGTCATGTCTAGCCAAACACATCTTAGCAGGAAGCAAGGTCTTGATGTCTTCTCTGAGCAGGACTCGCCAGTTTTTTTTGTTTTTTTTTTTTTTTCAGGCCTCTTTAATTCTGAAAGGGTTTCAGATGTTTGCCTTCCTTGGTCCTCCTGATCGCTGTAAACCAGCATCTCTCTCCTCCCCACTGTTTACGTTTATTGGACTAAGCACGCAGATTAAGAACAGGTGCTAAGACACAAGGACTCCTCCAAATCACCTTTGGTTTTTCTGAATTGTGATTCTGAATTTGAAACTCAATCCCCGTTGTTGCTTTTTACGGAGTGTGTGGGTGGGTGGGTGGTTGGGTGTGTGTGTGCAACTAAGGCCATGACCTTTATATGTTTGCATAATGCTGCTCACACTATTATCCGGGTGCCTATAATCAATCAAATTCTGAAACACATGAATTCTCTTCTAGTCAGCAATACTTTCTTCTGAAGATTTCAGGCTATGACAGACACAGAGTCTGGAGATGATAAACTGTATGTGAATCTGTCTCTGGAATATCACCATTTCAGGGTCTGCTAACAATACTTGCCAAGTTAGATGGGGTAGGGTGGAGAATGGAAGCAAGTTGTGCATTATCCTAATAGATTAAGAAAATATAATCCCATTTGGATCATTTCCTGGGCCTCCATCCAAACCATGAGATAGCTTTGCTAATCATTAAAATGTACCGGCAGAGGGTGGGCTTTTTTTTTTTTTTCATAACTATATTGCATTTCTAAAGGGCACTGTATTCATTTCTTTATGAGTGTAATCTAATCAGAAAGATAATTGATTCAAAGGATGATTATTCTATAAACAAACTTGCCATTGTTTTAGACTGGAATAGCAAACCTCACCCCATTTCAGATTTTCAGTTTATATATGTACACTAATGAATAATTATTTTAGGAAATAACTTAGAATATTTTCAATTACTTTTTACTGCCTCAGCAAATTTTGGTCACCCTGTAGTTAGGGTCAGGCCTGTAAAGCAAGGGCAACGAAGAGTAACTGAGGTTTGGGAAAACTAGAAATGCAACTTAAAGTCAAATGAACACTTTATACATGGCCCTGGGTCAATAAAAGATAAACTGATTATGCATTAACATGACATTAATTTATCATGTGTGCCCATTAAACAATAATAACAATATGGGGGTGATTCACCAGGATGCCCTTTGGGTTACTACATTATTTTCATTTCTTATTTATGTGCTAATCAGTCCTGGGGTCAGTGCCAAGTAGATTTACTGGTAATGTTACCGATGTGATAGGGAAATTGTCACAGTTACAACTCATAATCAGAAAGTCCACACTTTTCAGGAAAACTAATTCGTAATAAATAGATTTTGGTTGTTGTGTACGTTTCTAGTTGTCCTCTTCACTCTGTATGATGGACATTCAGTGAATATCAGTCTCTGCCAGCTGGTTTTCTTCAACTGTGCCAACACCTGTGCTAGCCATTAAATTATGTTGTTTAAATGTCTTTGTGACTTCATCTTCCCAAATAAATGGTTATTACTTTAAGATATGTATGAAAAACTCTTTTATACAACTGCTACAAAAAAGCTTTCCCCTCTTTAAATGTATTTTTTAAAGACAAATTGTGAATTAGTTTGATTTTTTTTTTAAGACTTGGGGTGGCTTCTAGACCGAGAAAGGGAGTAAATTTATGAAGATGTATTAGGGATCAGGAACTGTGTTTTCTGAATTGTCTTATTTAGTCTTTAAAACAACAATGACCAAAAAAAATGAGGGTTTGAACGTTAAGAGAAAAATAAGAAAAGAAATCATGCAGCTAATGCGTGGTAGAATATTCAGGACCACCAGATGCCAAAATGTGAGAGGCTGTGCTATGAAACAGCAGAGTATCTGAAATGGTACATTGATTAAGGTGCTGATAAGTGGAGTGGGCAGCCGAAGCATCTTTCTTCGTATAAAAACCTTAATTGTAAAGCTGGCTTTCTTATTTCTACATATTCACCATTAAAATAACTTAAATTCCTTGTGAATTCCCTGAGAGTGTGGACTTATACTTCTTTGTCTATTCCAGAGTATCTACCATGAGCACTCAATAAATGTTTGTGTATATATTAGTCAGACATTTTCTGATTAACACAGGTGGCTGAAAGTCAACTTAAAATTAGTTATGCACAAAAAATGTAGCTGAAAAAGGCAAGGGTGTGTCTGGCACAAGTCCAGATGGATGTAGGACCTCAAAAGACGCAATCCCTCTCTTCATTGTTAAGACAGATTCTTTCCATGTGGTGGACATGATAGCCACCAGCAGTGCAAGATTCATATTCCTTTAGCACAGTAATCCCAGCAGCAGATGGCATCCTCCCTGATAGCTCAGGCTGAGAGATCCCAGGAAGGACTCTAATTATCCTAGGTTGATCTGTATTCCTATCCCTGAGTTGATCACTCAGACCAGGAATAAGTATTTCAATTGGCTACACTTCTGAAATGAGAGATGTTGGCTCTGAAAGTTTCATTAGAATCAGTTGCCACACAGGAGGAACAATTCTTAAGTGGAAGGAATATGGAGTAAGTAGAAGAAGGAGGAGGAGGAAGAAGAGGGGGAGAAGAAGAAAGAGAAGGAGGAGGAAGTTTAGGAGGGGAGGAAGAGGAGGGAGATATGGAGGAGGGGAAGGAGGAAGAAAAATCTTGCAATGAATTTCAAAACTAAAAGTAAACTTTGAGAAAATTTATTCCAACATTCCAAAAAAATATATTGAACATGCCTTATTCAATATACAAATAAGATGCCTGAAGTCCAGAGAGGAAAAGAGACTTTCCTGTGGCCACACAACTTGATAAAGTTAGAGCTACACATTATACTATGCTGAACTATCTCTGATTTTATTAGATTTGAAAAGGGAACTGCAATAGAAAATATCCATGGCTGCAAGACAATTACAGTCTTCATAAAAGTCAACAATTATCAGCCACTTCATGGAGTTTCTTTTTAGAAACTTTTGTTGCTTCACCATGAAAGAAGTTTCATGGGACAGCAAATTGATAGAGAAAAAAAGAATGCTAAGATGTCCTCCAAAGACCATTCCCTTCAAGTCAAATTCAATCTGAGAGTAGGAAAGTTATAGTAAAAATGAAGACAATAACAAGTAGTGAAGATGTAGAAAGAAATTGGAACCTACATACGTTGCTGATGAGACTGTAAAATAGTACAACTGCTTGTACGTGAATACCTTTAGCAGCATTATGCATAATAGTCCAAAAGTGGAAACAGCCCAAATGTCCATCAACTGATGAAGAGATAAACAAGGCAGTATATCCATCCATACAAAGGAATATTACTCAGCTATGAAAAGGAATGCAGTACTAATATATACTACAACACTAACAAACCTTGAAAATATTATGCTACATGAAAAAAACCAAATGTAAGGTATATACCGTTTGATTCCATTTTTATTAAATGTCTGGAATAGGCAAATCTATAGAGACAGGAAGTAGGTCAGTGGTTGCCAGAGGATTAGAAGAAGGAGGTTTTGGTACAGGGTTTCTGTTTGAATTAATGAAAATGTTCTGGAATTAGATAATGGTGTTGGTTGTACGACTTTGTGAAAATAGTGAAACCCACTGAATTGCACAATAGGTACATACATACATAAAATTTCCATTTTAAGTATAATTGTTAGGGCCCTACCATGTTAAGTCTTCTGTTATTTTATGGAGATACAAACACAAACAATATAGTGTTGGTTTCTGCTTTCATGGGCAATCTTAAAGGGAAGGTGTGTCTGTGTACCAAAGAAGAATACAAAGAATAAAGGCAACAAAGAGCAAAGCAGTTGCTTTGGTTAAGAGACATTTATGAAAATTCCTTTCCAAAAACAGACCAAAGATCTGTATCACGTATTGTGTTATCTCTATTACTGTATCTAATCTCTAAGGAAGAAAACCCAGTGAGAGGTAGAGTAATGACTACATTGCAGCCACAGAAAATTGAGGCTCAGTGCTCCAGGACCCACTGAGTTATCACAAGTTCGTGTTGCAGAATTACCTTTCTGATGAACACTGACTCACATCCTCACTGATGGCAACATCCACATAAGAGATAGGCAGCTCCTGTCATGCTGGAAAAAGCCTACAGCAGAACATGGTCAATATGTACAGGAATTGTCCACCATGGTTGCAAATGAACTTAGAAATGGGCCAAGGGCATGTGGGACAGGCATTAACAATGACTATTACAGAAAACATCCATCAAAAATCTGTGTATAATTACTTCCACCTCTTAGTTCACCCAATGGAAAAGCTACTGTTTGCACTGGCAACTTTCATCCACACAATGGCAGCATACTAAAGTGGCAGACTTGGTATCTAAGGAGGAGATTAGGTTTGTCCAAATGCTTATCTCACAAACTCCAACTCTGTAAAGTGATAGCAAATCAGCCTTGTGATATTAACATTCTAGACTAGACTCCAGTCTACAAGTAGCAGATAATTTTCCTTTCTATCCAAACTACCAGGCTTTCATGAAGATGAATATGTACCGTCATCAAATGTTTTTGACATAGTAAACCTCCCACATTTGAGATTACTTTGCACATTTCTGGCATATCTTTCAAAGACTCACTTTATCTGAATCAAGTTGTGGGCATATTTACTTAAAATATGAATGAATGAATGAATTAAAGAATAAATTAAAAGCCTAATGAATAAAAGAAATAGATGCCTTTGACCTTTGAAAATAGAGAGTGTGAGTGAGGTAGAGCCTGTGGGACCCTGTATTCTGGCTGGGAGTGAAGAAGTGAGGAGGAAGGGTCAATTAGAAGGTGTGAGCTGATAAAAGAGGGAATAAACGCAAGTCAAAACAGATCTTTGTGGATATGTATATATTTAAAAACTTGAAATTTATTTACTATAAATTTAGTACGTTTGTAACATTTTGATGCTACATGAAAGGGGAACTAATGAAACATCTGGGGTCTCAAAAAGTCTCAGGACAAAAATTGTTTGCTTCTTACCTGAAGTTTGCTTATAGAAATCCAGGAAATATTACTTATAGAATAGCAAGTTTTGACATTATTGGGCCAAACTACAGGAGACAAGAAGAGCACTGAGCAGTAACCAAGGCAATCCCCAAAGCCCTACAGTAGACCAAATGTTGTGAGCTGTCAGATTAATGAAATTCAACCAGCATCTGCGTCCTTACTGTTTACTCAACAGTGCTTCCAGCTATGGGCAATCCTGGAGTTCAAAACAAATCTTTGGTCTTAAAGAAGATCATGATCTAGGTGAAGACACTAAAATGAATGTAAGTAAAACGGAACAGAAGGCAGGCTCACTCCTGTTAATTATAAACCCAACCCTGGTTTTCTGCTTCGCAGTTTTGGAGGGGATTAATCTCTCAGAAGCCTCAAGATGAGCGATGCCAACTCTTGTGTCTATAGTTTCCACTTTCTGTGCTTTATTGCTGACAAATCACTCCTCTGATAGTCACACTATTCACTTAGGTATTGAGTGCGTTCAATCCAGTTGCAGCGTGAACGAAGTTAAGCATTTGGGATTTGGGCGTAGACAGCCCTTCATCTCCACGTAAACTGGAGTATTACTTAACCGCTCTGAGACTTCCATCATCTCCGAGTTGTTGAGGACCCCTCATGCTAGTCTTCAAGTACTGACAGCAGCTAGGACTCCCACAACAAAACTCCATGGCTGGGGAGACTACATGGCTTAAAAAACAGAAACTTTTCTAGTTTTGGAAGCTAGAAACTCAAAGATTAGAAAGTCCAGCAGGTTGTGGTTTCTGATGAGGCCTCTCTCCCTGCCTTTTAGAGAGCCACCCTCTTGCTGTGTTTCCACATGGCCTTTTTTCTCTGCCCACAGTAGAAAGAAAGAGCTCTCTGGTATCTTGTCCTATAAGGATGTTCTTTCCATTGGATTTGGCCCCACCCTTATGACCTCAATGAACCTTACTTACTTCCATGGAGGCCCCATCTTCAAATCTAGCCACACTAGAGGTTGGGGCTTTAACATATGGATCTTGGGGGACACAAATCTCCAGTCCATAGCACAGACCCTCAAGAAAATGAGTTCTCTCACCCCCTTAGACTCTGAATTTATTTCTATTTGACAGTCCTTTCAGGACCTTGGCACTGCAGAAATCAGAAGGAAAACAGAATGCACTGGATCTGTTGATTGGCTTTATTGAGCAACCTAAACTAAACATTTGCAAAATGGTGGCCCCTGAAGAAGGAAAAATTGCCTTGACTCTCTGAAAATGAAAAGTCAGTGTTCAGCAATTGGTGAAGAATTGTTATGTTACACAATTTTATAAGAAAATATTATATCTTGTCTGTCAGTGTTACCTGGAGTTATTAACAAATCTGTAAACCAACCACAGTCTTCCTTTTTCAATATCATCATTAACACCCACCATCATTATTTTGCATTTTCAGAGCTCTTTCCTCAGAAGATCTATAAGCATTTTAGAAACATTGCTTCCTTCGTCTTGACAACTTTCCTTACAGTCAAGCAGAGGATAGAAGAACTTGATCATATGAATCTGAAGCATATCATATGCAGTCAGTCTTCTCACTGGAGTAGGCCTTTTATTATACTGAATCCCTGGGACAAAAGGACAATTTTTTTTAAGTGGGAAAATAGTCTAAATGAAAATGTGAAACCAGCCAATGAACAAATTAGTTAATGAGCAAATTAATGAATAAAAACACAAAGATGTATGATGTGCACACTGTGAATTTGACATGCATGTAATGTTTATTTGAAGTGTTGAAAACTGTAGGACTGGGACCGTTTCCTGGGTCCTTTTTATTCTGCACCACATAGACAAATTGTTTTAAGTAAAGAGCTGGACTTTTGTGCCCAGAGTAAAAAGATATTTCTATGGTGCTTCTGAGAATCTATCAGTAAATCTTTAAAATATATATCAGTCATATTTTACTTCATTTTCTTCCTGAGAATTAAGATTATGGAAGACCTTGGAAAGTATCTCTATTTAGTTGTTGCTCTGATATTAGGAGCAGAAAAGATAAAAAATGGCAAAGTGGTAGAATAAATAAATGTCAACAGTTTTAAAAGGCCATTTTTTAGAAGATTTCCTTTTTTAAAAAAAAAAATCTAATGGTTTTGAAAGACTCTTGGCAAGGTTGGCCCATCACAATAAAAGAATTCATCGAATACTAAAGGATAAAAATTTTAATTTGATGCGTATTTATGGCATTAAGTAATTTTATGCAGTTGTTTCAGGTGTTTTAAAAGACATCTTTGTAGATACAAGAAAACTGCATCATTCAAGTCACAACCTCTAACAACCTCACCTAAGGAGCTGTTCTTGAGATAAAATGCTAAGGTGAAATGAAGTAACAAACTGAAACGGGGAAACAGGAAATCCGGGCTCTGACTCTCCTTGTCTGTCATTTGATGGTTGTGTGATTTTGGGAGGGGTGACACTTTCTGGGCCTCAGCTTCCTCAGTTATCAAGTAGGGATACTATCACAACATCAGATTTGCTAACATCAAATGAAACTGACAGCTGAAGACACATTTCATACTAAAACATACTAGAAAATATACTAAAACAACCCAAGGTAAGCTTTCAGCCTTTTTGGGAAAATAACTTCTTGACAGTTTTTTTTTTCTCATCAGTGGCAAAATCTGACAGCACGTATGGTTGTTTCTCTCACCTGTTGACATAAGTCTTGATAATTTAAATGCTGTATTCATCATGAAAGTCACAACAGACCCAGCCTGTAAATTGTACTGCCTGTTATGGTCCTCTTCTCAGGAAATCAGGCAATGCGACAAAAGGGCTTTCCTTGACTGGACCAAAGATTGGAGCCTGAGCCAGGAGCAGCCCAGTTCAGAGGTGCTGCATCACATGGTGTCTAAGTTAACCAATCTGATTCCTAACCCGGGGAGGCTGAAGGTAGAAATCAGAAACCATCAGGGACACCTTGAGAGGTCTAGAGAGAGCCCAGACCATTGAGTAGCACTGTGCAGACATAGCACAGCTCACCACGCCATGAGCCCTAGCACGAGTGTCAACACAGACAAAGGGAAAGGCTCAGAACAAGACAGAAGAGCTGGTGATTTTTTGTCGAGAATCACCATTACCTGAAAATTCTCTGACTAGTTTATTCATACCCGTGGGTTTATAGAGCAAAGTACCACATGACCATGAGTGCAAGACACAGATTATCCATATGTTCAGTAAAGGTGTATTAAAGTTCTTCTCTGGAGACACAAATAAGTAAAACAAAGATTCCTTCTTCTCCTAGAAGTTACATTCTACCTGAGGAGACTGTCCATAAATAAGTGGTTTAAAAAATATGTGCTTTTAAACTGAGAAGAGAGCTAGGGAGTGTATATGGGTACAGGGAGTGGGAAATTGCTGTAGAGTGTAATTCTGCCATAAATGCCATGAGCAGGAGTGGCGGGGGTTAATATGAAAGCTAAAGGATGTGTTACATAGTATGCAAATATCTAAGGACTGTCAGGATAGAACATGAACCTTCAAGACTTGGAGAAGAGAAAGGAGCTGTCTACAAAGGCTGAGTTCTGGATCCCTGAGTGAGCTCACTAACTCTGCACTGTAACTAATGGTAATCTGGTAAGTATTTCTGGAAAAGACTGACTTTTGATGTACTCCTTAGTCACCTATGGTTCCAATTTCCAGCTTTCACTTAATTCTCTCTCTCTGTACCTTGTGTCTGTGACTTTGCCTTCTCCCTTTTCCCGGTGGCTTCTCTTTACTGCACTCTCCTCCTCTCACTACAAACACACACTCCATCCGATTCATACAAGGTGGCTGTTGGAGATAGAAATTTACTGGAGAAAAATAAATAATGCTACAGAAATTTTCAATAGACAATTTAACATTGGACATTACTCTTTTCTTTAACAAGTCCTTTAAGAATTGTTGTCAACTTGAGATCCAAGTTTTCATAAATCAACCCAGTAACCCCTACTTTCCCTTCCCATCCCATTAACTCTCATCTACTCTCCATTGCCCTCTCTCCCCACCAACACATTTCTTTGAAGAAAAGTGTAGCTGTCTTTGTTTCCTTCTTTCAATCTGTTCATAAATACCTAACCTTCTACTTACAGGCTGTATACCTATGTACTACCCCAAACAAATAGAATTCCTTCCCTCAGGGGAAAGAAATTACCAGTCAGTAAAATATTTTATTAACTTCCCTGTCTAAAGAAACTCTGAAAACCTAGGTTGCTTCAGACAAAACTGTGACCATCTCAGTGTAACCTCTCACCTTGCTATTCAAGTGGAAAGCATTTTGATTCTCACTATCACCAGTACTACCACCATCACTGTGGCCTTTTAATAACAGACCATCATATATTCTCATATCATATATCTTCAGCTAACAAAAGAAAATGGAGTGGCTATACATTTTTTTTAAAATATGATTTGGCTTAGCTTAGAAACAAGGGTGATTTCAAACCTGGGCTTTTTCTGCTAAAAGATGTCCTCAAGAAGCAAATGACTCAGTAATGGCCACTAATTTTTAGCCAGTGTCTAGGCTCAGGAAGCCCAGAGACATGGTGTGAAATTGAAAATAAAGAGTGACTGTATCTGTTCTGCATAATATGTAAAAAAATTGGCATCATTTGTGGGCAGAGCTGGAGTATGGAACAGCTAGAAAAATGTCATTTCCACATATATTTAGATTTCACTATCTATGAGAATTGTTTGTCCTCGATAGGCGGGCATGTGTGCATGTGTGTGTGCGCCTGCCAATGGTTACTCACTAGATGCCAGAAGAATTAAGAGACCAGTCTGCAACACATGCTGGCGGGAAACTCTTAAAGAGACAAAATTTAAATGTCCACACCCACTGAATATAATTTGGTACAGCCACTATGGAAAACAGTATGGAAATTCCTTTAAAAAACTAAAAATAGACATGGTATGATCCAGCAATCCGACCCTTGGGCATATATCAGGAGAAAACTCTAATTTGCAAAGATAAGTGCACCCCAATGTTCATAGCAGCACTATTTGCAATAGCTAAGACATGGAAACAACCTAAATGTCCACCAACAGATGAATGGATAAAGAAGATGTGATATATGTATAAAATGGAATGTTACCCAGGCATAAAAAAAGAATAAAATAATACCATTTGCAGCAACATGGATGGGCCTAGGGATTATCATACTAAGTCAGTCAGACAGAGAAAGACAATTATCAAAAGATATCACTCACATGGGGAATCTTTAAAAAATGACACAAATGAACTTACTTATGAAACAGAAACAGATTCACAGACATAGAAAACAAACTTGTGGTTACCAAAGGGGAAAAGGGAGAGAGAGATAAACTAGGAGTTTAGGATTAGCAGATACAAATTACTCTACATAAAAGAGATAAACAACAAGGTCCTACTGTATAGCACAGAGAACTATGTTCAACAGCTAGTAATAACCTACAATGATAAAGAATATATGCATACATGTATAACTGAATCACTGTGTTGTACATCAGAAATTAACACAACATTGTAAGTAAACTACACTTCAATAAAAAATAAAAATAAAAAGTAAATGTCCACACCCACGTGTACTGTAGAGTGAAACTCAGAATATCAAAGATCATGAATCTAATCCCCCGAGGGCCTCTTGGACACTATTTTAAACTCATTATTTCTAACTTAAGGAGATAGACTGATAAGAGAGGAAATCCTAGAGTGACACAAATCCTTTGTTAATCAAAGCATCTCCAAAAGATGGACGAAGTTAAGGGAGGCTTTCTTCCAGAGGAAAACAACTCTGATCACAGAGGGAAACAGGAACGCTAAGAACCATGGTGGACCCACAGGCTGGCTTTGGTTTGGAAGGGCCTCAGTTTCCCTCATATATTTTTCCTGCCTGCGTTTTCATTTCTTTTAATTTCTCCCTACTGAACAGCATATGAGAGATCCCTAGAACCATCTGTGCATAGTGTAGTGTGGGGTCAAAGAATAAGGCAGTAAAGGGAAGTAAGTGGCTTATGCCCCATATTCCCTACTTCTCCTAGACCCAGGAAGGAAGCATTCCTCCAGAAGACACAGTGCCAGGAGTTCTAGGCTATGAAAGGATGGAACTGAGCAGTGTCCTCTGCAGAGCTGGGAGCTATGAGATAGAGCATGAGGTGTGGATAAGCCGCTACCAGGAGATGACAGGAGACCAAGGGCTCTGTACTCCAATGTATACCAAGGGAGGCAACCCTAAAGGGGGTGGGAGATTGTCTTATTACTGGAGAAAGAATGGACTGGAATCTGGCACTTCAAAGTGCATCAGCAATGTGAACTTGAGGGTAATGGACATGACATTCTAGTAATGTTAAAGAAAACAGAAGAAATACTCTTTCTCTAATTCTGATCTATAGGCATATCCAATTCACAGAAAGGAAATGTGGACTCTTTGGAAGATTCAATTTTGGAGTTGAACTCTTGAAGATATATTGGAAGTAAGTGCTAGCTCTGACTTTTAATAATATTAATTTCTCACAGTGGTCGAGTGTTTTCCAATTTAAAAAGAACTAATATTTATAAAAGTGAATTGCTTTGTAAAGGTATGGATCTGGTAAAAGTGAAAATGGTTACTTTGTTCACCAGGGATTGACTTAAGGGTAGTTGTGCATTGCCTCCTGTCACCTGCTGTTCTTTTCTGGACTCCACAAACAAGTGGGCATCCAACATACTAATCCATACCAGACACTCCCTCTTTCTGCTCTTTAGATGGAACCTAGTTAACAACGGAATTTTAGTGTGTTCACGCCTTCAGTAATCAAAGCTTATTTCTGACTTCTCCGGAAAGGAAATAACCACAATACTTTTGTTGAAAGTGACATTACTGAACTATAATTATTTCTAACACAGGGAGGTATGCAAGGATGCATTTTGTAAAATATGTACAGTGGAGGAGTTTTCATCAAGTAGTCCAAGTCTTTGCTAGCATACTGTGATGGTTAATTTTATATATCAACTTGGCTAATCTATGGTACCCAGCTATTTGAAAAAGCATTATTCTAGGTGTTTCTGTGAAGGTATATTCTTTGGATGAGAGGAACACTTAAATCAGCAGACTTTGAGCAAAGCAAATTACCCTCCATGTTATGGGTGGGCCCTATCCAATCAGTTGAAGGCCTAGAAAAAAGACTGACCTCCCAAGAAGAAAAGGAAATTCCATCAGCAGACTGCCTTCAGACTCAACCCCAAATCACCTTTTTCCTGGGTCTTCAGCTTGCCAGCTTTCCCTGATGAGTTTGGATTTGACAGCCTCCACAATTATGTGAGCCAATTAAAATCTCCCTCTCCCTCTCTCTCTAATCAGAATCCTGACTAATGCTGTTATTAAGTATATCCTGCACCATGCTGTTTTTATGATAAAATGCCATTCTCATTTTTTAATTCATGGAGAAAAATTCATCTTGTAAATCAAAAAGATACACCTCTTTAAAACTGAAACAGTTTTCCAAATAGCCACTTACCCTTTCTTATTAATGCATATTCTTGAAAGAAGATAGAAATCTTCACCCCTTCCTTGATATACACAATGAGTGGAGAATCCCTTGATCAAAACCAAATGCCGTATTAGTGCCCAAGGAGCTTCACATAATTTGGTGGGAATTCAATAAGAATAACCTACCTCCTGCAGGATGTGGGTGGGGGTCTGACAGAGAATGAATTAAACATAGTAACCATAGCCTACATGGCACTGGGAAGGGACACTGCGAACAGAGTGGATTTGACACCATTTTTAACAGTACAATATCGAGAAAGCTTTGAGTTGCTTGTCCCATCACAGTTATTTTACTGCCAATAAATTACAGAAGCTCCAAAAGCACCACATTTAAACAATAAAAATAAAAGTGAAACCTCTTACATTCAGAACTCTACCCACGTGAATATCCCAGTGGCTTAGCTCAAAAGCGAGAAGCATTGGAAAGGAATACCATCTATTAACCACTGATCTTTCTACCAAATTTTTCAGGCTGAAGAATTTTACTAATATGCAAGAAATTCAGAAGAAACACTAGATTTGCTTTTAGTAAGATTTCTTATCAAAAGATTACAATTTATAATATAAACTAAATTAGGAGTTTTTATTTTTCTCAAAAGCATTCATTTCTAATTTATTCAGCTAATCTATTTCTGTAAAGGTCATTTAAACTATTCACCAAAATGCACCAAATAACTAAGTTAAAGTAGAACTTAATGAATACATATTTCAACCATTAAAATGTCTAAGTATGCAGCCCAAACTGTGAACACTATTTATTTATAAATTATTTACTTGCAATGCTTAATGTGTCATGAGCATTACAAAATAAATATAAAAGTAGAAAACTTTAAAGGATAAGATAAAAATGCAGTTTTAAATATCTTGTATTTTCCTTCTTTACTCCAATAGATGCTCCTGTGCAGATCCTACTTGGGGAACAACTACCATTGGGAACACCTCTTCGATGTCTGCTGTTTGAGCTGCTAATATTAATCGACTGGAAATATATAAATGATAACCTTATTCTAGCTTACTAAGTACAAATCAATGCAATATGACCTAAAATACCTTTACAAAAATTTATCTTAGAAATTTCTTTATAATAGTTACATAAAAAAAAAAAAAACTCAGGCTTTTCTCCCTTATATCTTTCCAGCTAAAGTGCTTCTCTGAAGCCCTCAAGAAGCCACTTCAGCACTTCCTTAGAATTTAGTTCTATGTCTCTCCATTCAGAACATTTACCTTTGCTGCTTTTTTAAAAGAGGCATATTATGTTCTACTTTTGTAGATTTATTTTGTTTTCATTTTGTCTGCTTTAATACAAATTTATACTTTCAAGGGCAGGCACAATAACCGTGCCTCTCACTCTCCTGCACACAGTGAATAATCCATAGTGTTTGCTTGACTCTTCCGGGAAGAAGAATAATTCATGATCTTGCTCTGGTCAGAGAAAGCAAAATAACTTCACTAGTGCCAAACAAATCATGGTGGCCTTTATTTGGAATGCATTCTCTTGAAAGACCAGCTTGCTGCAAATATATGCTATGAACCAGTTGAACAATGAAATGAACAGGGTCATGACACCATATTACACAAAATTTGCTGACATCCCTTGTCCCTCCATGGGGTATGAAAAGGATGGCAAAGTTCAAATGGGAGCCTAGGAGACTGAGGAAGAGCAGAGTGTACCCTCAGTACTTGTCACTTCAAACATGGGGACGCACTCGGCCATCATTTCCTAAATGGAAGGTAAGCCTCTGAACCTTCCTTATGCAAGGGGCTGGGAAGTTCTGAAGATCTTCTTGGTCCAAAGATTGACATTCAGGACATTCAGAAGAAAAAAATCAGGACAAATTAAAATATTACGTAATCATTGTTGTCATTTCTTCAACAAAGTAAAAGGCTATTTACTATAAAAGATAAAGCATGTGGGGAAAAAGTCTTACACTGCACAATATCATGACATGTATTTAATTTCAACAGAAGCAGAGTATCTCACAGAGCTGGAAGGAAATTTCTCTGCCCAGCCCTTTCATTTATTTCTAACCCTTTTATTTTATAGATGAGGATGCAGAGGATGAAACAGCTTTTCTGAGACACACAGATAGCTAGTGGGAGAGTCAGAATTCGATTTAGGGCGGAAACATAAAGAAACAACACGAAGAACTAATTCATTATACGTGTGGACCTTAGGTTTTTAAAGCATATCAGTGTGCAATTGCTGGGAGAAAAAAATAAAAGACCAAAAAGGATGTGTCAATTTTCCAAGCCATTTAAAGACCTAGACTCACATTTCAATTTTATTTTTTAATTGCAGACATATTATATTTGAGGTAACAAGTTACATCAAAACAGAATTATGTTAAAAAAATAATCTAGCTCCAGGAGCAGTCTCTATAAGTAGCTATGCATGTACCATTTCAGATACTTGTCTGCTAGCTTAATGCACACATTGTATGATACATGTGTACATATATACGTACATGAAAAAATATTTTTGGTCTCAAAATAGGTACATACAAAGCATATTGTTCAGTGATTTGCTTTTTTTACCTAACAATAAATCATAGACAACATCCATAGCAGCAGACTGCTTTGTTCTTTTTAATGGCGATTTTACGTTTCACGGTATGTATATACTGTTATTTATTCTCCTATGGAAAGAAAAGCAGGTTACTTCCAATTAGTTATTCTTGGATAAAGTGCTACCTTAAACATAAGAACCTCACTACTTTTATGATGATGATATTTCTTCAGGTCCGACGTCTAAAAGTGGAATTTCTGGGTATTATTTAAGAATCATTTTAACAGGACTGAAAACAGAGGTAGTTTTTCAGGGGGAGGTTTTTTTCCATGCATCCAAGTAAAACTTTTAAGAATCTACTTCTACTAGATGCTAATTGCAGTCCTGGTGGAATATTCTCTTGTCTTCTGAGGTCACTTCCAAGATCACTTGATTATAAGGTTGTGTTTGTTTTATTTATCTCGAAAACCAATATAATGCACAAAAAAATGAGTACATGTCAATGAATATTCATTGCCTAATTGTACAACTCTTTGGAGATGATGTTCATTTGCAGACTCCGACCCAGTTGTGACCTTTGAAATTAAAATATTCTAATTGATATAAAAGTTGCACCACACACAGTAAAACGTAAGGTTGGAAATTACCGAAGGTACCATATTGGTGATACCAACTGACCCTGTTTTTTTCCCCATCTACTCCTCTTGATATTTTCCAGGCATCCCTAACACTAAATTTTCAATCTTTCACATATGCCGTGTGTAACATCCATCCCTGCAGTTACAAACTAATCCTGCTTCTATTCAAATACACTGCAGGAAAAACTTGGTCTCAGTCCATGAATACTTGGCAGAATTTAAAACTGTGAAAGACTTTAAAGTAAAGAGAGGGAGAGGACGGACATCTATCAGAGCGCCTGCATGTAACCCTCCGCGATCATCACCTCTTTTGTTCTTCTCCTGCCAGAGGGGAACTGTCTGCGGCTCCTGAATGGAGACCTAGATCGTTCAGGAAGTTCATACAGCTGGAAGGCAATGCCTCAGGAAAGCAACCCCAGATCTTCTGACTCTAAAAGCAATGCTCATCTGTCCCAGAACTGCCTTTGTAATTGTCAACCCAGTCTCACTCCACCGCCCAGCTGGGAGCACCGCCCAGAGCCCATGTGAGCTTCTGAAGGCCGCACAGCGAGCAGGGCCTCTGACATCGGATTCCACATTCTTCCCGCGGCCCCACTGCGTTTTGCAACTGGCGTTAGATCTGACGAACTCCGGACATTACAATGGGTCTCTGTCTCCTCCCACTTCTTCATAGGAGCTACGTTCCTGTTCACCTCCAGGGACTGAGTTTCTAACGTGGATGTGACTAACATTCCTCCTTTCTAAAAGCTCTCCTCTCTGTTGTATGAGCACAAACCAGAGGGACACTTTGTATGCTTCTTGACATGTTTACTGCAAAACTGAAAATCTGGCAAGATCAAATACCAATCTTAAATCCACACATGGCTGAAAAAGTAAGGAGATAGCAAACGGCCTGGCTGCTGTGGTCCAGACATTCTAAGGGGCTGGCATTATAATTTAATCATCGAGATGGAACTAGGGCTCTCATTTCCGGCAGTGAGGAGAGAGGTCCCAGCACTGGCCTCCTCAACAGTCACCGTGGTCCCCACTGTCGTTGAAAATACCCTCAAAGACTTCAGCAATTAAGGTGACGACCACTGTCTTCTGAAACTGAAGAGGCTTGCTGGCTGACACCTCATGTTTCACGGAGGGTTTTATAAACAACCACTGAATAACTGGCAGCCTCATTGAGGTCCCCATTCAGTCTGGTTTTATCTTCAGTTGGCTACTGGATGTGAAATGCAGCATTCCCTACATCAGATATACATACATGCTGAATAGTTTCTTCCTTTACCAGGAATTTGTGAACTGTGAGAGGGACATTTTATTTGTCCTATTTATCAAAATTCACAAAGCTGAGTGGATTTAAGTAGAATTTATCAAACACACTTAGAGGAACTAAATAAGCACTCTCTGCTTCCAGTTAAAGGCACCAACTTAAAAATTGTGTACTGCTTTATTTCTCAGTACATTGGAGATGGTCATTGAAGTGGTCATCTTCAGTCTACCTATCCAAGGACATCAGATAAAAATGAACAGATTTTTAGTTTTCTTTTTGAAATGTATCCTCTACAAACATTTTCTAGAATTCTTCCATGTGACAAATCTGTACTGAATTTCCTATCTCAACAAGAACAGCTATGTATCTGATTTTTTTTTTAAAGGCAAAATAACCTATGTGGACATAGATAAGTCAGGCCATCTACCTGATTACTCTTTTTTATTAGAGCTTTTGGAAGAAATTATTCAGAGAAATCTGTCTTTAGGGACTCGGTCCTCGTTGTCTTTCTTCCCACATGGAAGAAGCTAAAAAATATTCATGAAAGATTGAGGAAGGCCAATTTTCTATGAGTCAAAACAACAGCAACATCAATATTTCAGAGTCTGCAAAAACAAAACACGCGGCCATTCTCCTGCCTTGAAAAGACGGTTAAAAATCATTGCATTTTAATGAATTCAAAATAACTCGAGAGATTTTTGGAGCTGTTTGGATTCTAAAAGTACAAAGATGAATCAGATTTTTTTAAAACTTCTATTTGAGTAAAATAGACCTGATACTGTCCCTCTGTAGACCCACACAGCAGGATGAGGCAGAAGGTAACTGGTGGCCTTTGCATCATGGTCCTGGAGGACTCCTGGATTCAAGGCAGTTTCAGCTGTCACAGTTGCTTAGAGTTTACTGAGCTGTTTTTAGTTACTCATTCAAATATTCATAAGAAGTGAGGACTGCAGTTTGCTTTCTGGTAACAACTTCATTTTCAGCTCACACTAAACTCGTCCTTGTGGATTGCTTCTTTCCACCCGGGTTGGGCGTTCTGCAGTCACGTGGCCTTTCAAGGATAATGGAGTTTCCCTGGGAGAAGGCAAAAGAAGCATGTTCCATCTTTTATCTTTGCTTGGCTGGATGATGAAAATAATTACAGCAGACAGTTATGGATTATCAAAGAGACAAGTGAAATAATCAAACCTGTATCAAGCACTGCTTTGTGCTACCCAGGAAGGCAGATCATTTAATTATTTACCTTGTGAGACCACGTACACCTCAGGAAATCCTAAAACGGCAACATATGAGTACAAATATTTACTCAACAATATTTTTGAATATAGTAATGAAAGTATGTAATCTCGTGGTATGTTCTTGAAAGAAACCGAGGGACTGTATCGTTTCTTAGCACAGGAGGAAAATCCTTCAATATGATCTCTCTATTGTTTGATTAAAACACTGGTTAAATAAACCATCTGGTAGACAAATTCTCCTGCTTAGTTGAAGGCTAATATCTAATACCTGAATTAGCTGCAGTAATACATGAATTACTGCAACGAAGCAACAGTATAATATACAAAGTGCTATTGTTTAATTAAGCTATGACATGAGCTGTACGGTGTCGTTTTATCATCTCTGTCCTCTATGTTGCTACAAAAAGAAAAAGACTTGTCAGTCAAGATACATTTTTAAAATAACTTAATGTTTTGACATTAAAACTCTGAATTATTCTGCCTATAATATACACCATAATTACAGAAAGGGACTCATTTTTTAAACCAATTTATTATTTACATTAAACAATGCTCGTTTTACAAGACAAAATCTATGCCCTTTTTTTCATAGAATTTGCGAGTCCTTTTGTTAAAATCACTCTACACTTGCACGGTTCTTCTCAATGTGAATACACACTGTGGTTCTTCTGAGACCTTTGCAATATTCTAAAGAAGACCAAGCAAGTAAATTCTGGATGACTTTATTTAGACTGGGGGGAAAAAGAACCCTGTTTGAGGCAAAGCAAAAAGGAATTTCAATTTCGCCGTCACTGCCAGATAAAAACCTGGAAAAGATCATTAATCTCATTTGTTGTCACTTTAGCAAGACTCGTTATCACAACTTTAGTTAAGGAAGTGCCAACATTTATACCAGCGATTGTGTATCAGCAAAATTCATTCTAAGCAGTAAAGCTCCTGGTACTATACACTCTACGTTTTTGCCATAGTCTTGACGTGTTGCGATGGAGAGGGTTCACGTTATGATTCTTAACAGAATAAACAACTGCTTGAATAATGCTTGGCAAGAGCTGGAATATAATATGAATTCCTGAATAAAGTACCAACATTTTCACATATCTGATGTAATATTCAGTCTTCAAAGGCAGATTTTTTTCCCTGATGCTTTTCTCCCGTCTTTATTAGCAGAAAGTAGGAGAAAATGTATATATATTCACCCATTTCTGGTCTTCTATTTAACAGCTCCATGAATGAACACTCTCTCCATGGTGGAGATCTCAAGCACAAGTGGGTGATAAAGGAGCCTCATGTTGGCAGCATGCTGTGCTTTAAACAGCGGAGATGAAAATGAAGTCTCCTTTAATCAGAACCTCTAGCTCTACAGTGGGAGGGAACCTGATGCCTGTGGTCTAGTCTGTATGGTAAAATGCTGGCCTTCCTGGAACTTAGATAAAAGATTCTGAACACTATTTCAGAAGTTGCCCCATCTCACTAAATGCAAAGAATTTCAAACACGAGAGAAGCGAGTTGTTAAGATTTAGTAGGGTATTATGTTTTAAAAAATATGTGTCCTGTGGCTGCATCAGTCACAGTATTAAAAGCAATCCTTCCTTGCCCACCAGTCAAGGGAAAATCCAGAAAGCTCATCAGTCCAAGGGGAGTGAAATAACTTCCCAAGGGGAAGTCTCAATGCCAAGTTGTTCATCAAATGCAAGATGACGGCACACTTCACAATTACAATTATTTACGGAGGGCTTTGCCTGTGTCGAGCACTTTACAAATACCATCTGATTTAATATCCACATTATCCTGGCAAGGTAAGATTATCTCCATTTTATAAATGAGAAGACTGAGACTCAGCGATATTATCCAAGGGCACACCCTTAGCAAGTGGCCGAGTAAAATTTCAAACCACGTTACGTAAGTCCAGTCCCCATCCTCCATTCACTATACAATCCAGTGTCATGATTAGAGGTAATTGAATTAATAGTTAATGGGCACTCTCCTGTCCCCTAGGACATGTGGAGACAACTATTTCAGCAATGTGACATTCTTCAAAGAGAACCTCTATATAAATGTAATCCAAGTGTAAGTGAATTTTAAGGGAAAACTCAAGCAGACAAGCTGGGTTTGACCCTAGCTGCAGCAGCCAATGGGGACTTCTAAGAATGGGAAGAAGGAAGCAAACATGGAAGAATAGATTCTGAGCAAAAAGCAATGAAAGCGGATCGTCTTATGAAAACCCCTATCACTTAGTAACAAAAGGCAGTTTTGCAGCATCCATTTTAATGGAGAGGTTGGTAGACCATACACGCATAAAAGAAACTATGCAATAATGGATAGGACTAGGAGCATTAACACAACAGAAACATAGTTGATAAATCTTGACAAGTTCAAGGACCATGCTTTGCCTACCAGAAAATGAAAACCCTCAGCCATTGGTACATGACCAACATTGCAAAAAAAAAAAAAAAAAAAAAAAAAAAAAAACAGTCATTGCATCAAAGAGACTGACAGGGATCCATGCAGAATCAGTACAGTGGAACAGAAGATGCTACTGAGTCATACACTGAGGGAAGGGGATTCACAGCAGGACCAGATGTGAAATGCAGCCGTTGTCATTCTTGGCTAAGAGTTCAATCAACCCAGTCTGATGAAAAGAAACTGGGAGTTGGTGCGCCAAAACGACGTCATAATTGACCCATGACACCATTTGAAGTTCACGCATATGTATGTATTTGGGTATAAGTCATTTTCAGAACTTTATGTGTCTTACTCTAGTCTGTGTAACTGAGTTTTAGTCTTCGTAAAATCACAAGTTAAATGTCCCTTGAGGAAAAAATTCAACAAAGACACTGAACTAAATATACCCAGGTGACAGTTGAAATCATCATCCTGACACCCAGATAAGGTAGAAGATCTATAATAACAGTGAATCCTTTGTTGGACGCCCACCAGGTTTCAACAATTCTAATCTTTAAAATAATCCTGTAAATAAATATTAATATACCTCTTTATTAGAAAAGGAAGATAAATGAAGATACTCTCTCAAGGTTTTCCAGTTACTGCTTACAGAGCCAAATTTGAAACCAAGACTGTTAAACTTCAAAATCCGTGTCATTGTTCCTGCTGCAAGTTGCCTGTACCCCAAGGTGAAGAATTAGCTTCTAGGGAAGGCACCTGAGCCCTGTCTATTATTGGGTGCTTGAACCACCTCTTAATTACAGAACGGGCCTGAAATCTTACCATAGAATGTTTCAGTGTCCCATAATTTCCCTAAGATCTGGAATCAACAAAAACGTAAGATGACCGAAAATATCACGGTCAATGAATTTTAGAATAAGACCATGTTTAATGATACCTAATGGTAAAATGAGCGATTAGTTAAGCAATTCCTTTTCGTGGAATAATCAGTCGAACATGATGTCTGGCATCTAATAAAATGTCTGTCATTTCCCATCAATTCTGAGATGAACAGGTTTTCACATTTTACAGCTATAAAATGAGTGCCTCTCACAATTGCTGTCAGCTGGGTGGGATTGCAAAGTTATCATTATCTGTGCACATTTGAGCTGAGTTGTTATTCCTAGTGACTCACCTGGACAATCATAACCTCTCAAGGTTTCAGTCAACAAACCATTTAAGGTTCATTTGAGGAAAGAATAGAAGTCCTTGTTATTATCTGGAAATATTCTGTTGACACCTTCTGGTACAATCAAGAAAGCACAGGCATCAGAACTTTCATATAAGGATCAGCTGTTTCAAAGCAAATCCCAGAGACAATATGGAAGCACTCTGTTAAGAAATGTTGCATCAAAACCCTAGATGATACAGGAGATGACGGTGAGTGGAAAAATCACGACCCCAGAAGCTCTGAGCCAACAGTGACTCCAAGAGCCAGAGAATGGATGAGAACACGTTTTAGGAATGCGTTCTTTATGTATTTGCTTTTATTCTATTTCCAGTTTTATTCTATTTCCCTTTTGATGTGGACATAAGACTGAGGTATGATTTTTAAAAAGACATTTCTAATTTTCAAAGAAATCTCTGAAATGTATAAAATAAATTCATCACTGATAACATCATATCTTTGTTGCATGTGCGTGATGGAATGGTACAGTTTTCAATTGACGGTGTCTCAGATTTTATAAAATTTGTGAATTTTCCATATGGTGTTTAAAAACATATATTTAGGCCTTATTTTTATTTCTTTCTATGTGACTATATTTTCCCCAAGCATAGTTTCAGAAATGTTTAAATCCTAAAAGAGAGACATTGGCCTCATTTTCAGAAGATTTTGAACCTTCTGTTTAGAAAAAAATATTTCATTAAGGCCTTAATAGGTTTACCAAAAAAAGTATGTTCATCATAATTTACATTATGTAATATTCATAGGTCATCTGTCATGTACTAGAAGATGCTACATAGATTATCAAGAAAATCCTTGCTTTCAAAAAACCTTACCTTCCAAGCTAAGTCCACAGAATGGGTACATACATTTCCTATTGTGAGTTTGCCTCATTACATGACCCATAATAATGCAAAGGATTTGCACAAATATACAGTATATGTAAGTATGCAGTTTTTCTGTTCAAATGCTGTAAACGAATTCCTTTTTAGTAGATTGGAGGCTATAGTTTTGAATGCTAGAATCTGAAATAAGATAGAAAGTTTGGGAATAGGGAAAGAAGTCTGCAGGGACAAAGGAAAATTAAATGTCTCAATTTTGATGTCATGGGGACAAAATTAATGTGTGGATGTTCCCAACCTTTCCCCTTGTTCCTTCTGCCCCATGCACTGAAAGCATGTTATCTTTGCTACTCAGTTTCATCTCTCCAGTCCCCATCCCACCCAGGAGTTTCTTTTTTTACCAACCTATTCTAAGCTTTCATAATGCACAACAGGGTAAAAAATTAGAACAAGGCACAGAATCAGACAAGTGAGAGGGGAGGGAGAAGGGATGAAGGCTGGAGAGAAAGATGAAATAGAGGGTTGAGGAGAAGCATCTTCAGAGCAGCCAGGATATGAGAGTTTGGAAAAGGAGAAAAAAGAGGTTTCATTAAATTAGCTGGATTTTACAATTGAAATCAACACAAATAGTTCAAACATGACAGACAGAGTGTGTAACAAAAAGTCACACAGTTGTCTTGATTTGTGTCAAGCCCTCTCTCTTTCGATTGTTTCCATAATATTCCATTTGGCATAAATCAGACGGATGGAAAGAAAATAAGAGGAAAGGAGGCCAGAGGACACAAGAGTACACATGATATGGGTTAGTGAAGGTCACAGACAAAACGCAGCAGCAACTTCCCCTTCTGCTCTTTGAGTTGCTACCTAAAATCCATCAAAATGATCAGATAGAAATCTTCTTAAAAAGGTTAAGTTTGGAAAATGGATAAACGAACAACTAAGTCAAGAAAGTATGTTTTGGCTGATGGCGAGGTGGGGCCTGGGGATGGAGCAACAGGTGGAAGGGTGGTCGTTATGAATGTGGGGAAGGGGGAGAATAACTATAAATATGACTTTCCAAACATAGCATGCTTTCCAAATGGAGGAGGCGGGGATGAAGCCTGGATTTTACCAAAGAATCGTATCCCTTTATTATCTCGGAAAGAAACATGGAGATTGGTTTCTGCCGGAACATGTACGATGTACTATGTGGAAAAGCATCAGAAACTTCTTCTAGTTTCAAATGATCACAAATCCGCCAGCTTGGCTACGAGCCAGAGGGGTACAGATATTTGGTGCTCACATGGACAACTTATGGTTGACTCTGCGAATGAGATGTATATCGGACGATCCCAGGCTGTGTACTCAAAGTAGAATGATTACCCAATGAAAAGTGACAGTTCTGCTTTCATTTTAAAAAGTAGACATACCGTAATCTAGGAAGATGAAGAAAATGGGTCACAACACACAAGTTAAAAATGTAAAATTTAATGGAATAAACTTTCAATAAAACTCTTGGGAATCTTAAAGAAGGACTTGGAGTTGGGCCCAATTACCAGGTTACATCCTACTTCTGCAATGCTGCTCTTTTCCCCAAAGGGACTGAGATTATAGGATACACAGAGTGAAAATTGGAGACTCATTGTTTTACCTTTTTAATGAGGATTAAGATAGAATTTGTTTTTTCAAGCAAGCTTTTCTGTATATGTATGCACTTGGACATATGTGTTGTGTGTGTATATTTTTACATGAAGATAAATTGTGTCTATCTTCTTTGGACCCTAACTCCCAAAATGTAATGAACCAATCTGTTATGGACCAACAAATGTAGGGCTTGTATGCTCTACACACTCTGGTTTTAGCATCACTTGAGGTCCAACCATAATTTCAGGCTAGCCTTAATTTTAATAAAATGCGGTTGATAGTTTCTTTTGGCTCCAGCTTCTTGTGATAAAATGCAAAGAATTAACGCATTGTTTCATATCACTCACTTTCAAAACTATATTTCAGTTACAGTAGTAGAGAAGCTTCTTTCTACACTGGCATCTACTCCAGTTTTCAAAAGCAAATACATAAAGAACACATTTCAAGAATGAAAAGATGATATAAGCTAAAATAAATAAGTCCTTTCTAGGACATAAGTAATAATTGCACCGTAAGTTATATGAGCCTCAGTGACAGTGCTCTGGCAAAGACATCCATTTATCAGTCGAAGCAAGTAATTCCATGTTTGTGAATGGCAGAATGAGACCAGCTTCGACTGATTTATGAAGTGATTTTTTTTCGTTCTACTGAGTGATTGAGACAAAGGACCTGCAGGAATGGTGGTTCATCTTTTCTATTCAAGTGCCAATTCTTTTTATTACTTTTGTTTTGTTTCTAGTGCAGACATTGTTGCCTCATTCACCATCTGCTAATGTTAAATAAGAAATATTTAACTCTGGGCTACATAGGATGAATTGCCCCGAGAAAGTAATTTAATAGTTACTATCCTTCTTACATGCTGCTTTGAGTGTCAGGGAGGGGAAATGTTTCTGGCCTGGGAGCCAGCAGGGAACATATCTTTATTCATCCTTGTATATTCTTTTAAGTCTAGCATGGTCCCTGGGACAAAGGAGGCACTAAAAAGAAATTATGGAATCAAGTTGAAACAGCCTCTAAACCTGTTGGAGAAGCAGGGAAGTGTGAGGGGAACAGCACGGAGCCAGTCTCTTAATCCTGACTCTGATGTTTACAAGCTGAATGGACTGCGGGTGAACTTTGTAACCTCTTTGAAATTCAGTTTGCTCATCTATCAAATGGTAATACACAACCTCTTTCTTACAAGGCTGAAATGGGTATTCAATAAAACAGTGTATGTAAATTGCCAGTTACCAAAATAAGGAGGATGGGCCAGGCTATCTCTCTTTTTTTCTTTAAATTGAAGTATAGTCAGTTTGCTATGTGTCCATTTCTGGTGTACAGCGTGATGCTTCAGTCATACATATATGTGTTTCCATATTCTTTCTCATTATAAGTTACTACAAAATATTGATTTGTCATTTATCTGTTTCATACATACTGGTTAATATTTGCAATTCTCAAACTCCAGTTTATCCCTTCCCATCTCCCTTTCCGCTAGTAACCGTAAGATTGTTTACTATGTCTGTGAATCTGTTTCTGTTTTGTAGATAAGTTCATTAGGGTCTTGTTTTTTCTTTTTACAGATTCCACATGTGAGTGATATCATATGGTATTTTCCTTTCTCTTTCTGGCTCACTTCACTTAGAATGATGATCTCCAGGTCCACCCACAGATTTAGGCAAGAGAGAAAATGGCCTAGAAAAGTAATCCTCTGTCTTTCTCTTCCCCCAACTTTTACAGGCAAAAGGATTCCAAGTGTTGCTTTAAAGGGTGCATGAGGGTGTGTGCTCGTGCACACAGACACACACACACACACACAGACACACACACATGTATTTCAAAAGACAGTCTGAAGCCAGAGGGAAATGAAGGGTGGTTAGAGACAAGATTGATCTATCAATTTGTCTTGTCAATAAACACAGGCTTTGAGCTGATCTCCGTATTTTTGTTGACAGCTTTTGTTCTTCTGCTCCTCACCCTTCACGTCCACATCAGCTGGGAGAACCACTGCATCCTCTCCTCACCAGCCGCTGCCCAGCTCACTGTTCACCTGAGTGTCATCACAGCCGTATAAGGATTCCACAGAACGTCAAGACCCAGGACATCAGTCCTACTTCCGTGCTCCTCACTGTGTGGGCCCAGTGCTCCTGGGTGCATCAGAACCTCAGGAGCACACGTAGCCTCAGACAAAAGCATGGAGTATCTATTTTACTTGAGGGTTTGGACTACAGAGCAATATTTTTATACTAAAACAAATACAAATTATGGAATAGAATATAATATTCTGGTGAATTTTTTGGACAAAGTACTGAATGTTGAGGAAAATTCAAGCAAGATGGGATTGGGCTGGACCCTAGGGCTAGGTCCTAAATGCTCCATTTCCTGACCCACAAATGTGCTTTCTCTCTTCTGGACGTTCAGAGTACTTTGCAGACAGTGACTGAGAAGCACTGCCTAATGGATTTCCTTCCATATGGCTTTAAATGTTTCATAAGAAAGTGGGTGTTCTTAGGAAAAAGATGTGTCCCTGAAGTAGAATTCCATTGGACCAAGTAACACAAGACTGTCTAACATAATATTTTGCCTTGTACCCCTATTTCCAGTTGCTGATTTATAACACATAGTAACAGTATTAATTTTAAAGCAACTAGAAAATCTATCAGGTGGAAAATATTATGTGTAGCCACAAATATAGTTGGTAAAAATTGCTGAATGCAAGTTTTCTATTTTAGTCCAATTTTATGCATTTGTACAATATTATATATTCTTAATACAATAACTTATTTAACAAGTATTCATGCAGCAAACATTATGGGGAAGTTACTATGTGCAAATCATTTTGAGTCGTACAAAAATGAATGCAATATGGGTTTTACTTTCAATAAATCTACAATCTAAATAAATGTTGCCCAACAGAAAAATAATGTAAGCCAATATATAATTTTAAATGTTCTAGTAGCCATATTAATCAAAGGAAAAAGAAATGGGTGAAATTAATTTAAATAATTCAATATTAAATAAATAATATGCTTATTTAATGCAGTATGTCCAAAATATCACCATTTCAACATGGAATTAAGATGAAAAATATTAATGAGAGATACCGTGCATTCTTTTTCATACTAAGACTTAGAAATTTGTTGTTTTCTACTGACAATCCATCTCAGTTTGGACCAGCCATGTTACCAGTGATCAATACCACATATGATTGCTGGCTACTGTACTGGACAGCACGGACCTGGATCGTTTATAAATATTTATTAAGCACATGATGACAGAGTTGCAGGTGGTTTACTAGTTACTGAGGATATCATGGTGAATGAGGTATTATCCCCACCCTCAGAGAACACACGTTCTAGTGAGGATGATGAAGGTTAAGTAAAAGATAATTAATGACCAGTGGTGAGTTTTAATGTGAAAGAATCAAATGTGGGGCTGTGGGAAGCAGAGTGGGGATGAGAGAGGAGGTGAGGGGCTCTAGTTCCGGCTTGTTTGGGGGAAGGTGTTCCTGTAAAGAGGACGTCTTAAGCAGAGACCTTGTCTTTGTCCCCTGTTGCTGCTGGAAGAAATAACCACAAACTAGTGGCTTAACATAACACAGTTTTATTATCTCATATGGTTCAGGTGTCAGAAGTCTGAAGTGAGTTTCATGGGGCTAAAATCAAGATGATGGCAGGGCTGTGTTCCTTCTGGAGACTCTAGGGGAAAATCTGTCCCTTGCCTCGGCCAGCTTCTGGAGGTGCCCCACGTTCCTTGGTCTGTGGCCCCTTCATCTTTAAAGCCAGCTGTCCTGCTGCCTTCACTTTCCTCCTCACATCTCCTCCTCTGACTCTGACCCTGCTGCCTCCCTCTTTCATTTATTATCACATGATGATTACATCGGGTCCACCCATATAATCTGGGATAACCGCCCCCTGGCGAGACCCTTAACTCCATCACATCTGCCGTGGGAGCCACTGGATGCTTTTAAGTAGTGGAATCAAATAATCCAGTTTATGCAATAATCAAGTCAGTCTGGTTGCTGGAGGAGGATGGGGTCAGGGTGGAACCTGAGTGGAAGTAGAAAGACCAATAAGAAAACACACCAAACTGATCAAGACGATGGTCCAAAGTAACTTGGCGGATGGCGGTGCTGGTCGTGGTGGGTATGTATTTACAAAACTTCCTGAACTGTGCACTTAAAATCTTGCATTTTATTGCATGTGAGTTATTAAATATTCTAAAGTTATGAAGTTAAATTTTCTTTTTTACAAAAGGAGAAATGATTTCTGGCTTTGTAGGTTTGAAGACCATCTTATCTTCAGAGCCTTATTCTCTGGCAGATTGTACAAAAAACTGTGATGATGCTCATCTCATTCTATCCACTTATTTCACCTGCCCTTCCTGAGAAGTCAGTATGACATCCAAGTTGTCATCAATTTGATCTCACGATGAAAACTCTGTTAGACCCAGCTTCATCTATTCATTCATTTTACAAAGAGTTATTGAACACCATAATTTGCGGGCACTAGGGAGCCAAAGTTTGTCAAAAGTAGACAAAATCTCTATGCTAATTAATGCACGGTAGTCTTGTGGGGAAGATAGACTTTGATCAAATATTCACATATATACATCTAAGATTATACCAGTTATAAGAGAGAATTTATAGTAAAGTAGTAAAGGGGTCATAGAAGGTTCACCTGAAGAAGTAATGCTGGTCCTAAGATCTGAAGGACAAATAGAATCTAAGAAGATGATAAAAATGAAGAAAGGAAAAACCTCATAGTCAAAGGGAATGGTATATGCAAAGGCCACGGGGTAGGTCAGGGAAACACTCTCTCTGTGAATTGAAAGGTCACTATAGCTGCAGCACAGAAAATCATGTGCAGAAATAACCTTGTCATTCCACAGTCTAGTATCTTAACCAAAAATAAATACGACTGTTTATACATGAAAACCCGTAGGAATATTGGATACCATTAACTGAGCACTTACTATGTACTAGTTGCTGTTTTAAATATTTCAGGTGTAATAACTTGTTCAATTCTCATAACAATCCTATTAAGGAGATACTACTGTCATCTCCAATGTATAGATGAGGAGACAGAGACACAGAGATGAGCAGCTTGCCCAAGTGATAGAGCAAGTATCCTGACCCTTGTGCTTATACTCACTTCCTAATACTCCTACTCCACGCACTGCAGGCAGCCTGTCCCCAGCTGGATCCCTGCATCGGGCAGTCTTTGGAGCCCCCACCACAGCTTTTCCTGGGGAGCTGTCATTAACCATCCCGGGTGGGTTCAGGAGCTCTTAGTGCCCAGTGAGAGCGGAGGATGCTCAACCACCACCTGTTGGAAGGAGACAGGAAGGACAAGTGGGTTGGGGTGGGCTTCAGTCACCCTGGAAAGGGATAGTGAGTCTCCATGAGAAGGGTGGCTAGCATATCCTTTCAATCGCTAAGGAGAGGAAATACCCACAAGGCAAGAGTAATGTAGTAGAAAACTCGCCCTGCTTCAGGCAGGCAGGAGACCCTGGTCCTTATCTCAGCTCTGCCTTTGACCTTGGAGAGACCTTATTATCCCCAGCTTTTGGTTTTCTCACCTGTAAAATGAGAGGGCTGGATCAAGTGGTCCCTTCCGGCTCTCACAGCTTCTGAATTTGCTAAGACACCCAGAAGTCAAATGGAGCTCATCTCCCATGTTTCTGAAAAAGTAGCATCAGAGGCAAGAAATAACCCTGAATAATAGATAACCCAGGCCCTTTATGCCACAGGACTCCTGAACGCAAAGACTGCATAAATAAATTCAAACAAGCCCAAGAGAAATTCTGCAACCCTTTACTAAACGTGAGCATTTTTGTTAAGATGATCTCAAATTGCATTGCAATATAATGGTGAAAGAAACACAAGCATTTACCCTCCTTGGTGTTCCAGAGCCCCTCAAAATCTGCCTTTGCTGAAATCCATCTATTTTCTGCTTCTCCCTCCCCGCACCTTATTACTTGGACACATAAGGGGCAGACTAAACATTTGTTTCAAGTATGCAGATTTTTAAAATAATGAATAGTATTATAAGCTTCCTTTGTGTTCCCTTGTAATGAAATCTGTTATTTCATCAGTCTCATTAGAGTAGGTTTTGACCTATCCTGGAAAAACCACTCAAATGTGCAAGCTCATCTGTGAAATGAGAGGACTCAGGGGGACAATCGCCACTGCTTCCTCCCCCGTGGAATATTATATGATTCTCCGTGGAAATGATTATAATAGGCCAGTAACATTGTCCTTTTACACAAAGGGTAGGATCGCACCAGCAGGCTGGAAATAGGATGTACGCAAACATCTCTCTGCTGCAGAAAAATCCTCTCGTGGTTACTGACATGTTTTCCTAATCAATGTAAATTTTAAGAAAGAACTTAGAAGTCTCACGCTCTGCTTCCATGCCAAAGGACAGGATCTAGAAAAATACTATTAACAAGCATCTCAGTGTTGCTTTTCTGTTATTTACAAAAAAAAAATTAATACAAACTGCTGAAAGGAGTCATTGCAGAAGTTACTTCCCAACTAGGTTTTCAACAAGTTACACTGCAGGCATGTGAGATGAAATCATTAGAATTTTAATTATGTGTAGATTATGATTGTGTTTTTCATCTGGGACCATATGTGGCTCTCATTTTAAAAATATGTTCATCTGAAAATTAAAACCTTTTAGAGATTCCTATTGGGTACTGAATTCTAACACTGGATTCTCTATATTCCTTATACTTTACTGTTGCCAAAGTGTCAGATCATTTTGCCAAAGGTTTCCTTCATTTTTATCTACTATTTCCACAATAAAGGTAACAAGTAATTGAATCAATGGATTACGTTAGTGAGTAAATACATTGAACATCCAAGACATGTATTTCTAGCAGAATGCAGCAAGCAACCTCTTCAGCCAAACAATTCTATTGATTTTTCCTTAGTCTCATTTATTCCATATCTTTACATAAAACCAAACAGTAAACCAAACAATTATAATCTCTTGCTTTTGACAAAAGATAACATACTGAGAAGGAAAGACTGTGTAAAGAAAGGAATTAAAAGCAGATTAACACTTCTGTCAGTGTGGCAAAACATTTACAGGTGATGATATTTTTAATAATAACTCAGGAGAAAGATTTGGGGTTCTCTCTGATTTACAAAATTTTTCCCTTCTTTATTGCCACTGGGAAATCTATGAGCTGACAGCAGCCCTGAGTGAGGCATTAAGACCCCACACATACACTCATGTGATTCCAGAAAAGCATCTCAAAGAAGGAGCTGGATTTCCATCCCTTGACCCTCCTGCAGTTGAGTTAACCAGCTGCAGGTGAGTGGAGCCAACCAGCGATGCATCTGATTATGACTTTGTTCCTTCACCTTGAGCCCAGGCATTGACCTAGTTATACATATTTATATGTATACATGTTTATATTTACCCATATGATCAATTCTCCTGAAGACCCAAAAACTGCACAACAAACTCTGTCCCCCAACAAAGGTGAACTTATGCTTCTTCTCTGCCTGTTTTTAAACATTATGTGTCTGCATTTTTACATGAATTGGACATAATTGATATAATTTTGTTAGAAGCTAAGATACAAAGTCCTGTAAATTAAGAATGCATAATATTCCATTTTAAGAAATACCATCTTCTAAGCGTTAATGTCTTTAGATTTTCATAAATAAAACAACAAGGAAGATGCTTCTACATAAATCTCTGACCACATCTCTGATTTTTCTTTGTGATAGAACTTTTGAAAATAATTCTGTTGAATTGAGAGGCAATAGAAATATTCTCATTTAACGGAATTTTCTTTCTTATTAGAGGTTCAGTGTTTTGCATATGTTTGTTGCCATATGTATTTTTTCTGTGAAATATGTATTTATGTCCTTTGTTTATTTTTTGGTGAAGTCTTAAGTTTTTAGTACTTTAAATAAATTGCATGTGTGATTTGTAATTAAAAATATGGGTTTGGGGAAAGGTCATTGACAAATGTTCCACTCATTTACTTATTTCTATAAAGCTTCCTTTGGAATTTATTCTTTTTAAAATAGCTCTCAAAATTTTTGTTAAAATGCCATTGTTAGACCCAGACAGGAGCTGTAAATACCCAAAGGCAGTGCTAGACTGCCACCTAGTATTTCGACGTGGAGCTGCCAAAACATTTACTGAAGATTTTCCTGCATTCATAGCATGCGGAATACAGTAAACATAAAAATGTCACCTTATGTCCCAAATCTAGAAAGGCTAAAGACTAATGTCAATGAATGCAAAAACCAAGGCTCCCATCGACGCAGGGGCAAGGGATGATATATATACTGTCTCTGTTTAACACTGGCCACTCTGTACCTCAGTTGCAGTAAAAGATCACCACTCAGAAAGTGGAGAAAGCTTGGGATCTTGTTCTTAACTTACTGGTAACAGATGTCATTTTCTCCTAACTCCCTGAGCCTCTTTGAGACTCAACTCTCCCATAAAATACAAGCAAAGACAAAGGACAGCTCTCGTCTACCTCACCCTCCTCTAGGGAGCGTATAATCAGTATATTGTGTGGACTCTGAACTGTGGGCTTCAGGGTCCAAGCAGCCATATAAGTTCAGATTCTGCACTGGTCCAGACCTTGGCCCCTATTTGTCACCTTCCCTTTGTTCCTCCCCACCCCCTACCATGGAGATAAAAGGCATTTCTCAGGTGGAAATGCTTGAACAGACAATTGTGGTCTGACCCTTGGGGAGGCAGGGACAACGTGGTAAAAGAAGTAAGGACTGGCTTTCACAATCTGCCCAATCAGCCTGTCTACAATGACAGTGACAACCATCACAGTCCAATCGTCACACAGTATCCAGCGCCCCTGTTGGACATGTGTTACTCCTGACAACATTCTGACCCTCCTGTGTTTCTCACCAGCCCCTTCCTGCCTTCACCATGTGTGCCTCTTTCTCCTCCTGTGGGTTGTAAATATCCCCCGAAGCACAGCATTGAGTAATCGGCTCATCTTTTTTCATACTTTTGCCTTAAACAGAATTACTCATTTACACATCTTAAGCTCTTAGGGTTTTTTTTTTTTTTTTTTGCCTTGTTTTATTGTGCATACAGGACATTATATTGTTCTGCAATTTTTTTAATTGAAGTACAGTCAGTTGCAATGTGTCCATTTCTGGTGTACAGCGTAATGTCCCGACCATGTATATACATATATATATATTCATTTTCATATTCTTTTTCATTAGAGGTTATTACAAGATATGGAATATAGTTCCCTGTGCTATACAGAAGATCTCTGTTTTTAATATATTTTTATATATAGTGGTTAACATTTGTAAATCTCAAACTCCCAAATGTATCCCTTCCAACCCTCTTAACTCTTAGAGTTTGATTCTACAAATTTTAACTCCTGGGCAGAACTGTCACTTGAGTTCCAGTCTTGTGTATTAAGCTGTTGGTTGAATTTTTGAGGTCCTACCACCGCTAAAACCAT
This sequence comes from Camelus ferus, assembly GCF_009834535.1. Taxonomy (NCBI): domain Eukaryota; kingdom Metazoa; phylum Chordata; class Mammalia; order Artiodactyla; family Camelidae; genus Camelus; species Camelus ferus. Next base: position 83,384,447 of record NC_045700.1, read on the forward strand.
TCTCCTTCTTCACAATGTATAACCCAAACACTCAGAAAATTCTAAACAAAAAACGGGTTTTGGTGCGGTTGTATCTCCTGCTCACTCCTTACCTCCCATCAACAAGGGACTCATCCTCGCACACTTGGAACATTGTAACTCCCTGTCTTCAGCCTTTTGTCCTTTTAACCCAGATCTTCCCCAAGCAGAAGCCCCCTTTCCCCCCACTCTGCAGTAATAGTATCATTTTCTATTTGTGTCTTGACATGATGATGGGTAAGCCCTGCTCGACTCCATCCTCCATGTGCCTGTCACATTAGGCATTTTCAACACTGGTCTTGCTGCTAAAGTCCTAACTCTTTTGTCCTAATCTTGGCAATCAAGGTTCATCTCAATACAGCCCAGATCTTTCTCTGAACATTCTCTTTCATTCTGCCTCCTCACCCTACCCTACCAAGATTCCTGTGCTACAGCCAGTCTTAGAACCCCCAAGATTCTCAGATCATACCATCTAAAGCCTTGGTACTCAAAGTGTGGGTGGCGGACCAACAGCACTGGCAACCCTTGGAATTTTGAAAATACAGACTCTCAGATACACCCCTGAATTTCTGAACCAAAATCTAACTTTTAACAAGACCTCTGGGAGTTTCACATGACCATTAAAATTTTGAGAAAAGTTGAGTACACTTTCACTCCCATCTCATCTCCTGATCTTTATCACTATACTCATTTATTTCATTAATTGCACATTCACAATATAAAAATATTTTATTTTTTTTCCTTTTATTGTCTACCTCATCACATTGGAATGGAAGCTTCATGAGAGCCAAGACCTCATCATATGTACTGCATATTTTTTTCTGGCAGGCATTCAATAAATAATTACTGAATGGATACACTCTGCCTTCACCCCCTTATTCTGACTTCTATTAATGCCATAGCCCCAAGCCATTTTGCCTTGTCTCTTTCTTTTCAGACCCTGTCCATCCATCAAGTCCTAACTTCTCCCCAAAAATATTTCCCAGATGTTCCAATCACACTGCCCCTCTAATCTCTTAGTCCCTATACGATCAGTTCAGATACCCAGTCACACATCACTTCAAATATTTCTTGCGTATATGTCTTGTATCTCCAACTAGAATAGAAATTTCAGGAGGGCAGAGTTTGTATTTTATTTTATTTTATTTTTGTTGTTGTTTTTTTGGTATTTCCCAGAGTTTGGCGTCAGGCTGATAAATGCATTCATTCTATGCAAAAAGAAAGACCCACCGAAATAGTTATAGAGAAAGTCTAGAAAAGATAAAACCTAGAAAATGGCTTGGGGAGAGAAGCAAGATGGTGGAGTAGAAAGACGCTTGTAGCTCACCTTCTCCCATAAATACACCAAAACTCACATCTATGGACCTACTGAGCCAACCAGAGCACCTGCCGAACTCTGACAGAACGTCGCCCTCTTCGAAAGACAAAGACGCCAAAAATCTGGTAGAAGAAAAGGGAAAAAGAAAGAAGAAAAAGCAAAACAGTGTGGGATGGATCCCACGGGGAGGGAGCAGCAAAGGAGGACTGGCGCTTGTTCACTGGGTACCCCCCCTCCAATGGAGAGGCCAGCGGGATGGAGGGGGAACCTCCAAGGCTCAGATCTGCCCCAAGCACCCCTTGACTGACAGAACTGAGTTAAACAGGCACAAAGGGTCCCCGCGACACCCAGCCCGAGACGCAAGCCGGCAGCTGGGGGCCGGACCAGGCTGCCTGAGCCGCGCAGGGGACGAGGGCGGCTGCACTGAGGCAGCCCCGGGGGACGGCAGGGTGCTGCGCGCTGTGGCTGGGAGGGGATACGGAGCAGAACAACCTCGGTCCCCCATAAATTGCGAAAAAAGCAAAGCAACGTGGCTGGTGTGCCCTGGGGGGAGGAGCACCGTAGCCTTTGTCTCCTCAGATCTGCGCGGCCATTACTGGCACATCTCCCTAGAAGAGAGGCGGGGCGCAGCCACAGCCGCCATCTCCTCCTGTGCAGCGCCCAGGCGGGCATGGGGCTGAGACCTGAATCTGCACCCGGGGTCTCCACAGCCTCCTAGGCAGGACTGAGACTTGTTTACAGCCGGAGGCAGATAGGATCTTTCTGCCCTAGCACCTCAGAGAACTTGCGCAATCAAGACAAACAAGGAGCTGAGATTTGGCACAGAGAAGGGGCAGGGCCGTTCCGTGGTCTTCCCAGAGCCTGCCTTAGGAGCACAGACCCACCCGAGGTGGCGCGGGTAGCTGCACAGAGCAGCGGAGTGACCAGCGCCGGGAGAAGGGGGGCAGCCACCCTACTTCCTGCAGGAACACAGCACCTGACCACGGTGCTGGGAGGGGGCACGATCCTCCCACCTGCCTCCCCCAAGTGCAGCATCTGACTGCAACATCGGGAGGGGGAGTGACGCACCTGCCCACCGGGTAAGAGCTCAGCTCCTGACCCAGTATTGGGAGGGGGTGCGATCTGTTAGCTGACAGCCACTGGGAGCAGCACAGATGAGGGCGCCAATAGAGGGCCTCTGGAAACAGCAAGCTGAGTTCACAAAACAGGGTGAAGACACAAAGACCTCTCGATAAAATCATTAAGAGCACACTGTCTCCAGGAGAACTAGATACTCCTTAAGCCACAGTGCCAGAGATGTCAGTAATATGAAGAAGCAGAGGAACCACTCCCAATTAAGAGATCAAGAGAAATCCCCTGAAAGCACGATCAAGGAAATAGACATTGATGGCCTACTAGATCAAGATTTCAAAAAAGGAGTGATCAAAGTAGTCGAGGAACTTAAAGAAATAGTGTTTAGAGATATAAAATATGTCAAAAATGAAATAGAAGCTATAAAGAAGAACCAAGTAGAATTAGTAAACTCATTTGCTGAGATGAGAGCTGACCTAAAGGCTGTACAAAGCAGGATAGATAATGCAGAGGAACAAATAAGTGACCCAGAAGACAGGGCAACAGAAAGCACCCAATCAGAACAGCTGAGAGAAAAACAAATAAGAAACAGTGAAAACAATATAAGGGACCTATGGATAATATAAAGCGTGCCAATCTATGCATAATAGGGGTTCCAGAAGGGGAAGAAATAACAAAGGGGATTGAAAAGGTATTTGAAGAAATCATGACTGAAAACTTCCCAAATTTAAAGAAGGAATCAGATATCCAAGTACAGGAGGCTCAGAGGGTCCCAAACAGGAAGAACCCAAACAGAACCACACCAAGACATATCATAATCAAGATGGCCAGAGTCAAGGATAAAGAAATGATCCTAAAGGCAGTAAGAGAAAAACAAAGAGTGAGTTACAAGGGAACCCCCATAAGGCTCTTAGCTGGTTTCTCTACACAAACACTACAGGCCAGAAGGGAGTAGCAAGATGTATTCAAAGTCCTGCATGAAAAAAAGATGCAGCCTAGGATACTCTATCCAGCGAGACTATCCTTTAGAATAGAAGGAGAGATAGAGAACTTCACAGACAAGCAAAAACTAAAAGAGTTTAGCAACACTAAACCTATGCTAAAAGAAATATTGACAGGTCTACTCTAAATAGAAAAGAAGCAGGATGCTACAAAAATGAGAAACTCATAACTGGAAAGGAGATAACTGCCATGAATTACAAAAAGAATAAACACAAAATTGTAAAAGAAGACATCTAAATCATTAACAGTGGGAGAGGGAAGCAAGGAAAGCCACTGTGGAAAACAGTATGGAGATTCCTCAAAAGACTAGGAAAAGACTTACCATAGGACCCAGGAATCTTGCTCCTGGGCATATATCCAGAAGGAACCCTACTTCAAAATGACACCTGCACCCCAGTGTTCATAGCAGCACTTTACAATAGCCAAGACATGGAAGCAGCCTAGATGTCTATCAACAGATGACTGAATAAAGAAGATGTGGTGTATTTATATGATGGAATACTATTCAGCCACAAAAACCGACAACATAACGCCATTTGCAGCAACATGGATGTTCCTGGAGAATGTCATTCTAAGTGAAGTAAGCCAGAAAGAGAAAGAAAAATACCATATGAGATCACTCATATGAGGAATCTAAAAACAAACAAACAAACAAACAAACAAACAAAACATAAATACAAAACAGAGACAGACTCATAGACATAGAATACAAACTTGTGGTTGCCAAGGGGGTGGGGCGTAGGAAGGGACAGACTGGGATTTTAAAATGCAGAATAGATAAACAAGATTATACTGTATAGCACAGGGGAAAATATACAAGATTGTGTGGTAGCTCATAGTGAAAAAAATGTGACAATGAATATATACATGTTCATGCATGACTGAAAAATTGTGCTGTTCACTAGAATTTGACATAACATTGTAAAATAACTATTACTCAATAAAAAAAATGTTAAAAAACAAAAAGAAAATGGCTTGGGCAAATCTCTTTACAAGAAGACTCTAGTGAATGAGCTTCAAGTGGACCCTAGAGCAAGCTGGTATTTGCTTTCCTATTATAATTGGGTAAATGTGTATTATTTAATTCTTATCATTTAATCATATCACTTTCCAGTTGTGTTTTACATTTTGATATTATTATATAGTCTCACTGAGATTAATTTAAAATAATGTCTCGTCATAGAATAAAATTTGTATCTAAAACTATGTTTGGGCACTCCGTATTATAACCTTGCTACAGTAAGATTCATTTGGAATTAATTTTGGACACATGAGCTCCTAGCTTCCACTTCGGTTTGTTAATAAGATCTTATTTTTGAATTTGAAAGTAGGACTACACTCAATGATGCAGAAATAAGAAGTCTTTATTTTGGGGGTTCTGGGTTTTTTATCATATTAGTGAGGTTTGGAAGTCCCAGACCTGTGGTTTAGTGTTTTCCCACCCTTTCTTACACTGACTGTATGCTGCCTACATCTCAAATATGCCAAGAGGGCTGGTTAATCAATCCACCAATCTCTATAAAATACCTGGAAATGCCCAGAAGAATTATACAAAGTAATACTTCATATCACAGACATAATATAAGCTGGAAAAAGTTTCAAGCCTGAGATTAAACACTATTTCTGTATCAATTATTAAACTTTATTATGGTTTTCCATCTTCTTTTCTGTCTTCAAGGTGGCATTTCTCATAAAATATTCACATGCTCTCACGATTCTAAACAGAAAAATACCTTTACATTTACATTAAAAAAAATTGTCATGAGAAGTCAATAAAAATAGTTGCTAAAAATGAAGTGTAGGGTGAATCTGAATTCTCTGCCTACCCACAGATCACAGAGGCCCAGAACGAAGCAAATGCCAGGGAAATACATTAAGCCACATGACCTTGGTTTCCAATGGGTTTGATTTGTATCAAAGCCAAATGCAGTGTTTCTCTTACTAATCACTTACCTGGAAAGGAGACAATGAGAACATTAATTTTTTTTTTTCATTCTGGACTTAAAACTTAAAGGAAATTCAGCAAGGATAATGAAGCCAGTCATCCAAACACCAGAAAAATATTCCTTCTTCTAAGCCTCTGAACCAAAACTCTGATTTTGTAATGTTCTGATAAATCACTCGTCTAATTACAACACACATTATAATGAGAAACTGGCCAGACTGGTTCAGGTTTCTTCAAATCTGGGTTGAGTGCACTTTCCTACTCAGCTACCATCCATTTATTAATTTGTATTGCTTGTTAAAAACCTTGGAAGCATCCTATACAACAGGGGGGTTTGTTTGCTTTTCCCCTGAGCTGTATGAGTGACTGTTTTCTACCAGGTTTAAGACAATATTCTCTAAGTCCTCTTAACATGACTGAGGGAGGAGCTGCGGCAACAGCTCCCTCCTGACTCCCCGTCCCATCCAAGGTGCTCACGCCTGCACTTGCTCTCTGTGCAGGGACCAGGGGCATCTTCTAGGCTGGCTCACTTGTCTTGATAGATGTCTACTGGTGTGTATTTTTCCCTTGGCCATGCCAATTTTTAAATTTAAGCTAGTGGAGCACACCCCGTGGCAGGGGGGTGAAAGTGTTAAAGCTTCGTTTGCACATTTCATATTAGAAATATTTGCACATTTCCTGTTAGAAACATGAATATTGCACAGCTGCCTGATAACGTGAAGGGTGATAATTACAGAACATTTAAAGGTAAGTAGAGAAGGGAAAGTGGTTCACCTAAAGGGAAAGAAAGGTTGAGTGGATGTTTCTAAAGAACAAGAAATTACAGCTTGATTTGCTTCTATAACACAAAGTATTTTTTATTTCTGCCCACTTGAGAGTGGATTCACTGCACAAACCTTCCTGATATTTCTCTCATCATGGTGCAAGTGGAAAATGATAAGATTTGTACAGCACCCTGTGATCATTGCTCACAGCTGTGGCAATGTCCATTTTTAATGTCCATTTTTTCTTTTATTGTAGGGAATTTTTGTTTGTTTCTTTGGTTTTTTTTTGAGTAGGCTAAACTACTACTCTCCCAGGTTGTGGGCCCAAAAAGTGCCAATATAACTTGCAAAGATTAGTTGAGTTTACAATTTAATCTACAATCCTAGAAGAACTTGGGTAATCTGATTCCTTGTATGCTCTTTTCCCAAAGGGCATAATCAAAATGAACATAATTGCCATTTACAAAAATTATTAATGACTCTATAAATTTTAATTGATAACAAGCTGCAGATCTCTTAACTCCTCGGAGTACTCCTATCAGTGTGGTAAAATGATAACTAATAATAAAAGAAGACGAACTTCTATGGATTTAAAATTTTTTTATTATTCATTTTATCAAATTTACCACTATAGGAGTGGTAATTAAACTTTATGTAGTTTTTAGATGTTGTAATATTTCTTCAAATAAATTTCTCCTATAAATAAAAAAAAAAGATAAACTTCAGATCAAGGAGACCTAAGAAATGGATTATAAATTACAGTACAGAGGTAACAAGTATAACTTTCCTCATCTTCAAATTTAAAGTTCAGTGAGCTTAACAAGATCCACTTTGAAGAGTTTTCAAGTGCTCCCAAGAGAGTCAAAAATGCTATCTTTAGAAAAGTGCCCACTTGATCTATATTTGGTGAAGACCCAACCATTTTCAAGGATAAATTACTCCTGTGGATCTGATCAGCATGAGCAATGGGGAAAATTCTCTGTTCCTCACCTTAGACTGGGGACTACCACCTATGAATGGTCTCCACTGGAGAGGAAAGAAATGGGAAGAGAGAAAAAGACTAGACATTGGAATTAAGTAGCAATATCTCTTCTGACATTCTTAGAAAAAGACTACACATTGGAATTAAATAGCAATATCTCTTCGGACATTCTTGCTTAGAGAACTCGATTTCCAAGGACAGACACGGTTATAAACTGGGGAGGAATTACCCAGGTGAGCAAGCTAAGTGATCTAACCCAAGGTCATTTCCTATATATGTATGTTTTCTACTTTTCAGAAATTAAAGATGGACACCACCATATGAAAAAGACTCCCAGTCCCTGATGAATCAAACAAGAGACAAAAATTGTTTGCCTCAACACACAAACATTTTAACTGACATTTTGAAATTGATTTGACTTGCTAAACTTACAAAGGCTAACAATTAAGTTTCAGCTTTAAAAGGCAGCCTGACTCTGATGGAGACAAGAGTTAATATGCCAGCCAAGTGCCAAGGAGTAGACAATACTCCCATCTGTATCCAGTCACATTTTCTAATTTACCCTCTATTGTCCCTTCCCCAACACACACACACACACACACACACATACACACACACACACACACAGAGAGAGAGAGAGAGAGAAAGGGAGCAAGACATGAAATATGGGACAGATTCATGGAATGGACCTAAAAGCATAAAGGCACATGCAATGTGAGGACAAGCTGATGACAAGATGCTCTAGGCAGCAATGATGGAGAGACAAAGACAGAAACAAATGCTTGAGGGACGTTCCTGGTCAAGATGGGTCAGTGCTAGCATGTGAGTGACATACGTGGGCTGGCAGAGGCAGCAGCAAAGCAATGAAGAGAGTTCAGTGACAAGCACCTGGATTCAGAAGGGCAAGGCTGGGAGCCAGCAGGAAAAAGGAAAAGATGGAGGGAAGCAGATGTGTGACTTACCCATGGAACATGCCCTTCTTCCCCCAGCCACACCTTAGGGTCTGCAAGATAATATAAGGAAGAAAGCCTGAAGTTTTATCAGTGAGCCTATGGTCATCTCTCCCTCTCCCATTTTTTTTGTTCCCTCCTATAGAATGGTCCATATTCACAGCTTCCATGCCCTCGCCTCCTATTCTCAATTCTCCTCTCCAATCAGACTTTCCTCATCCACTGAAACTGGTCTTTTCTAAGCCAGAAATGGATCAAACCAAACATCTATTCTCAGTCCTCGCTTCAGGGCATGATATTTGGACCCCTTCTCGTGCACACCCACTTCAAAAGTAATCTCATTCAGTCCCATTGGCCTGAAATACGCTGATGGCTCCGCAATTTAATTCTTCATCGCCCAATTCTCCCCTGAACACCAGATTTGTATCTCAAAATGCCTATCTCTACTTGGAAGTTGAATGAGCTTTCCCAAAGTTAATATATCTAAAACCAAACCTGATTTCCACCACCCCCACCCCCCAAAACTTCTCTTCTTTGCAGTATTCTTCATCACAAAGTCTGCGCATGCAGATATTCAGTCACAAACTTGACGTCATCCTTGATGCTTCTCTTTATGTCACACCTCACAGCAGCAAACCTGTCAGCTCTTCCTCTACCTTGAATCTGCCCACTTCTCACACTTCCACTGCTATCATCCTAAACCAAGCCACCACACTGCAACAGCTTTCTAGTTCATCTCCTTGTGTCCACTGTTGCCCTCTTATAGACTGTTTCCCCCATAGCAGTGTGAGTAATCCTTTTGAGTAACAACACAAATCATGTTACTTCTCTGCTAAAAACACATCATTCAGAACACACACCAAAATCCTTGTTCTTACCTACAACCACTGCATGATCTGACTTCTAGCCATTTTTCCAATCTAATTTCTTAGAAACTTTTCACTGAGCTCTATACACACTGGCTTCCTTGCTAATTCAAAAAAACAAAAAACAAAACAAAGAAACAAAACACCAAGCACACTCCTAATTCTGAGACACTGAATTGCTGAATTTAATGTTCTCATACTTGAAGTACTCTTCTTTCAAATCTCTGCGTATCTTTATCCTGTGATCCTTCAAGGCTCTGGTTTATCATCCGATCAGAAAGGCTTTCCCTCATTCTCCGTGAAATAACATGCTTCCCGTCCAGCCCTCACCCTGCTTTGTCTTCTCCCTAGTACCTTCACCATTTGACACATTAAATATTTATTTGTCTACGATGGTACTTCTTCAACTAGAAGATAAGCTTACTGGGGGCAGAGAATTCTTGGAGTCCACTGCTCTATCTTCAGCACCTAAAACCATGCCTGGTCACCAGCAGCTTCTCAACAAACAGCTGTTGTTTGCTGAATGACTGGAGGCTATTGATCCAGCTGTTCAATCAATCAATAAAATTGATCTTATCTTAACAAACCTTTAAGGTGACCTCAGCTGGGATTCACAAATTGCTGGGACCTTGAAGATACTTTTAGACTCTTGTTGATTCCAACTATAAATATAAGAGACAGAAAAGCAAATTTGATGGAAGGAATGTGGAGATAGAAAATAGTCTTCACTAAGGTAGAAAGGCTGTTGCAGTTAGAGAGGCCCTAACTAGGATCTTGCAGTTGCCTAAGAATGAAGAAAGAACACAGGGTCTCAGACTTCAAGGCTGAGCACCAAATGGCTTTGGGAGCCTCCAGAAACCAGATGTTCCTTTTATGCTCCAAAGGTGGCATTTTATTCTCAATTGCCTTCAGACCATTCGAATAAAGTAAGAGAGTAAAGGGGTCCTAGAGGGATAACCTATAGAGAAGAGACCCTAGCTAGGAGGGGGGGCAGCTGTGCTCCTCAGCTCCAGCTAGGCTCCAGGTAAGAATGTTGGGGTGCAAGGATATTTGCAGCACAGTCGACAAAACTCCCTTGGCTTTGATGCCTGGTTTTATGGAGTGAGTTTACTGTCATTGCCTTAGTGCCAAAGGCAGCTCCTGCCCACATCCCTTTGAGGCCAACACTGTGGGACAATCACAAAAAAACTACCTGTGGCTTCTGCCTGCAGCTCACCCATTTGTAACCTTGACTTTAAAGCAATAGTTGTCAGCCATCGTGTTGGAGACACTGCTATGCTGTGACCAGTTTTGAAGTGTATCACAAATAATTTGTGAAAGCATAAGCATTAGAGGGTCAACATTTGCAAATTATTTTCTTGTTAATGAATCATATTGTCTTCAATCACACTAACGCCCTTATTGTTGTACACTTGCATTCTGAAAGTCATCTCTGAACTGGAGATAAAAAGGTGGAGTTAACATATAGGAAATTAAACATATCCCATCTATGACATATGTGCTGCATGCTAACATCATTTTTTAATGTCTATAATGATAGAATTTAAAAGGTAGAGAACAGTTGTTTAAAATTACCCCTGTAAGAGCATATAATATTTTCCATTAAACTGGAACTAGAAATTTTAATTATATATAAATTTAATCCCATTAAATAGAAAAGAATGTCTTGGCAGGAACTCAAGCCAGAACACTTAGTCTGAACAATAAGGTCCCTGAAAAAATATCCCTTAATACTTTTCCAACTTTACCTCCCACTCTAGACCTTTGATTTCAGCCACCATCTCCCAGACTGTAACTTTCACATTTTTATATACAAGCCCCTGCCCGTGATACACTTCACTCCTGGTATCCATATCCCCCTTCTTCTCTCCTCTTATTTAAATCTTGGCCAGCTTTCAAGGCTAAAGTGATTTTTACACCATACATAAATCCTTTCCTTACACACTATGGCCCACAGCTTTCTGACCTTCCTTAGAGATCCTAAGGTTAAACTATTGTGCATTTATTATGCAGCCTTATAGCAGCAGCTGTCTCTTCATAATAGGACTAAATATGTTACCCAAGCAGTGCAAGGAATGGACTGCTTCAGATGTTGCTGGTGCCTTTGTCATGGCCCGTTGTGTGACCCTGGAGGTCAGCTTGATGCATGGTTTCCATTCATGCTGATGGTTTCTTATCCCCCACACCTGTATCTCTGCATGTCCCCAACAGGGATCTCACCCCATGGACAGGATGAGCCAGAAATGCCAATGAGTTAACACTCTCAGGAGCAATCCTCAATCAGTGAAGGATAAGAGTTGATGGATCAATACCCCAGCTTCCCCACCCTTTGTGGGAAGATCCTGAGGCATGCTCCAAACAGCTCCTCCGATCTTTAACATGATGGTGCCCTATTGCCCAGAATATTGACCTGTTTGGTTACCTCCCTTACCTTCTTCCTCATGCTTCCTGGGATCATCTCACAAATAAACTACTAGTATCTAAATCTTTATCTCAGGGCCTGCTTTTTGGAGAACCTAAACTAAGACATTCTCTGACTAGATTTTTGCTTATTTGAAAATGGGTTCCCTGTCTAATTGCAAGGACTCTTAAATAAGAGAGATACACAAAAACAATACTCAATAGCTATATGAAATCTATAGGTCAAAGGGTAGAACTCTTAAGTGGTTTGACCAAACTTGAAAAAGATTTCAACACTTTTGCTCTTGTCTTGTCTTCCCTCCCCTTCATATAAAGGGGTCAATCTAGTGCTCTGTAAAACAGAGCTACCTACAACAAGACAAATTTCTGATCCATTTTCCTCCTAGCTTCAGGCTTAAGAAAGAAGGTTTTGATATGAGAACCCATGTATTAACCACAGTCTCTGAAATAGATCTGGTGTTAGTCATTCACTCTTTAGGGAATATTTAAGTCAAAGCCTCAGGATCTCATGTTTATTAATTCTTTTAACAAACTGAGATGATGGGCTTTAGGCCTTTTTGAAAGAATTCCAAACATTAAAGAGGATTGTAAAGGAATTTTTGAGAATTGGGGAATACAAATGAATTACTTAGTATGCAGCTTGATAGGCAATAACAGAAAAGCCAAAATAAACAAAACAATATGTATTTATTTCTCTCAAAAAAGTTGACATTGGGTTGCCTTAAGCTGGTATGGCATGCAACAGTGCCAGGAACCCAGGTTTCTTCTTTCTTATTGCTCCTCAGTTCATGGTTTGATTCCCTAGATTACCTCTAAGATGGCTGCTCGAGCCCCAGCCATTACATCCACATTCCAGTGGGCAGGAAGAAAATGAGAGGAAAAAGAAATGTTGCTTCCCTTTAACAACATTTCCCAAAAGTTAAACATCCTGTTTCAACTTACACCACATTGACCAGAATTTAGTCCATGGTAATCCTTAGCTATAGGGGAAGCTTTACTCCAAATAGCCCTAAGTCAAGCTAAAAGTTACAGGTTGCATCACAAATATTTCTATAGAAGAGAAGAACAGACATTGGGAGACAACTAAGTTATCTCTGCTATGGTTAATATGTCCCTAGAATGGCAGCCTAAGCTGTCCAAATCAAAATATGATGCTACAAAATAGAATACATACACAATAAGTAAGAGGGACATACGGATTATCATGCAAATGCCTATTGCTGATCCACCAACAATTTCACAGTCACAAAACAAGGATGGAGAGGGAGGGAATGAAGATAGAATTTCAAAATGTAGGTGATCTAAATTCTAAGCTCATAAGGGGATGTCACATGTGTGCTTCTTTTGATAATGCCAGTTATAAAGAAGGATACCCAAATGAGAAATTATCAGAACAGAGGCCAGTGTCATTTATGGGAGGGTAGTCGGGGAGTAGTACTCAAAAGAACTGTCTAGAAACTTCACAAAAGAAAACGCCACTTCAGAATTCCAGATCACATACTGGGTTATACTGGGCCAGAAGATAATATTCTTAAGGATTTGAAGACCAGCAGCCATTCAAATCAGCTCAAAAACCAGGCAGAGGCACTAGAATTTTACCATCCAGAGATGGACAGATAGCAATACAGTTGGGATCCGTCCCTTCTGTTGGCTTTACTTCCAGGTGCCGTTTTGAAATCAGCACACATTGAAAGTTGTGGCTTACCTGCACCTTAGCACATCAGGGAAACCAAGGTTACTGCTCTGTGCACAGCTGCAGGAAGAATTGTTCTCTGGAAAAGGACACACAGAATGCAAGAAGGCAAACTTGTCATGGAGAGGCTGGAAAGGCCTTTTAAAAATCAGCCAGAATCATGTTAATGTTCACCCTTGTTGGTTCTGGAGTTAAGAGGTGCTGTGAGCACTGCAGCTGGACCATGAGAGCCAAGCTAAAGCATTCACGTTCCCTCTGGCCTATGATGTAACTTTGGACATGCCCCAGACTCCGTGGGCCATCAACTTTACAAGATGACAAGTTATCTATGCATCACCTTTTCAGCTATCTTAGGGAATGCTGTAAAAAGAAGTGAGATAGTCATCATTGAATAATCCTTGTTATGGTTATTAATTGTTTTAAGAGAAACACAAAAGTGGTAACATTTTGTCCAAAGCCAAAAAAGAGCACAATTGGTAAATCACGGACGAACAAGTTTTATCCTCTTCTCTCTTTTGCGTCTCTGCAGTTTGGCTCGGTCAGCCTGTTACACACCAACCAGTTTGAACTTCATCAGATTTTATGTGTTTTCCCCTCCTTTTAATTAACTCTGAAATCTTATTAGCCCAATTATTAGCAATATGTTACAAGACTGCAGCTGTAAATGTGTCTTTATTAAAAAGGCACTGCCATGAGTTAAGAAACTTTCAGTGTTATTATAAACTCTATCAAGGCTATAGAGAGATAATTCAGTTTACAAATTGGTCCCAATTCAAACTTGGTAGAAGGTTGCAAATTAGTGTTGAATTAATTTGCTTTCCCCTCCCACCCTTCTCTCAAAACATGCAATTCCTATTAGCTGTTAGCACCAGTAGACTTTACACTGGTACTTGGAAAGGTGTACCAATTCATAAAATAAGAAGCAAAAATGTGATGTTATTTTAACTTAAGAACTGATGTATGAAAAAGGAAGAAAAATGTGCTTTTGGATATATCATGTTTCCTAAGGGACACATAAATAACCCTACATTTTACCTCCCTTGAAGGGCTGGAATATAGTAAATGGTTCTCTGCTTTACAAACCTAGGCAATTCTACGAGGAACAAGAATGAATTTGTCATAGGCTCAGCCCCACAGAACATTCTAAATATAGAATCAGCTTGCCTTTGTCCACAGCTGTTCCATTCTAAAAGCTTTACCAAGGGCTCAGACAGCAGGTTCCTTTATTGAAAGTGGAACTAACTAGTATCTTCAGGTGCAGAACATCTTGCCTTTTCAGGGCAAAAATAAAAGAAAATGCCAAGCCAAAGAGCTCTAGGGATCTATACGACCTAATCCAGGTTCACAGACTATCTGATGCAAAAAATAGACCACAAGAGCCTCAGCTCTGCCTGCTGTCCGCTGACATCACTCACATATTGCACTCCAGTGTTTCTTAAACATTAGAATGCTTTGAATCGCTTGGAATCTTTTGGAAAGCACGGATTCCCTGGTCTTACCCGCCCCAGGATGCTGACTCAGTCCACCTCACACAGAACACAAGAATTCTCCTGGCACGAAAATGTGTGGTGATTCTGAGCAGGGAGTCTTTGAATCACACTTTAAGAAACATAATTCTATTTTTTTCCTGCGACTTGGCCCCAGTAAAGGGAAAAAATACACATACAAACAAATAACGTCTCTTTTCTTTGGTTCCACTGGAAGTGGGCAATTTGGCAATTATCAGAAATTCACAACAAATGAGTAGTGCAAAGTCAGACTGCCTATGCCCAGTAAGTTAATTTAAAAATGTTCCATGTGTATAATTCTACCAGAATGGTTAAAAAGCATATTTCATGTCCATAAAGCGACTGAACAAAATCTTTCTGGGTCACTGAAGCAATATCTCAAATAGCACCTACTTAGCAGGAAATAACTGTATGTAGGAAGTAATATTGTTAACCTTTAATATTAATTAATAAAAGCAAAATGCCGTAGTTTAAGATACATTGGTATATGTCAGGGTCCCTGTAATCCCTCCCACAAACCGTCTTGCACCTTTGCTACAGACCTTTTCAACCTTGGTACTATTGACATTTTGAGCAGGATAATTCCTTTTTGCTGGGGGCCATCCTGCACATGGTAGGATGTTTAGCAACAACCCCAGATTCTATCTAATAAGATGCCACTGGCACCTCCCCAGTTATGACAACTAAAATTTCTCCACATTGCCAAATGCCCCCTGGCAGGCAAAATCAACCTTGGGTGTGAATCACTGATTTACTACTATTTCACAATAATCATAGGATGCTTATCAAATACTTACATGCACATTAGTATAAATGAGTTGATCCAATAGTACGACCACAAATACGGCTCACATTTACTAAACGCCAGGCACTGTGATTTTTTTTAAAGAAAAAAAATTATATTTCTAATCTCGCTTAATCAATCCTTATTAGCTCTTTTTTTGCAAATGAAAACGTGATTTAGAGAGGTTTAAAACCTCACCCAAAGTGGTATTTGGTAAAGCAGAATTTTACATCCAGTAGCTTTACTCCAGATCCCAGTGTATAACCATCAATCTTAATTGCCTCCAGTGACAATTGATGGAGTTAAAATGACAGTATTTATGACCTCTCATAGATTTTATTCCGAAACAGGCAACGCCAACACAGGCATTCACAAAGAAAACAAACACTGGGCATAGCTACAGCTGTTCAACAAATCAGAAGGACACAAAATTCTGTAAATAAATGACATACAATGGGCCTCATTAATTCTAACTTTACTCATTTAGAATTTGCTATAATTCAAGAAGGAACTGGGCTTGCACTGACCTTCCTACTATGTACAAAAGAAAAATCTGTGCAGTGATAGTAAACATAAGAGTCTCAAGGGAGTTCTTAATACTGGAGAAAACATGCATGTACCTTCTTCTACGCAGCCCAGTCACCATCTACGCAGTCCAGTCACCATCTACGCAAAGACCAATCCTGCTTACACGCTCCATGGAAATAGCTCATCTAGTTACTGAAGTAGGTCTTTTGCTGAGCCACACCTTGCCTATCTACAGTGACAGCATCCATTCAAAAGTAATACAATTTCATGTCTTTAAAAATAAGATTCAGATATACTTTGATACTATTTGAGACCTCTCTCCCCCAGGTTTAGAGGCTGTGATTACTTTCAGACTTTGGCACTAGTGACTCTTAACACAACTGTCATGGAGAACCATCCCAAATGGATCAGAGATGGTCCTCAAGATGATAGTACTTAAACTTCCTGCCCTGGTACACCCTAATAAACAAAGTTTTGAATTTGTTTTATATACAGGCATCATCTTGACATTTAGAAGTTTAAGCATGTATTATGTAAAATGGCATTGTTTTAATTGCCAGGGATACAAAGACAAAGTGGACACTATTTCTCCTCTAAGTGGGTGTACAAACTGGTGCAGGGATATGGAGAGAGGAGGCTTGATGGGTTCGGTAAATGTACAGGTAAGACGTGTGCTGGGTCGACCCAAAGCACAGAAGGAATGACTGCAAAGAGCGACTTCCTGAAGTGAGTGACTCCTGGAAGATGACCACAAGAAGACTAGAAGGAAATATTTTTAAATGGCAAACCTGGCTACCTATGATGATGGGATTCTGGGACATTTTCATTTTCTTCTTTGTGTTTTTCCGTATATATCAAAATTTATCAAAGAAAAGCTATTTCTGATATCATTATAAATATATATTAAAGAGTAAACGAAAAGTGAGTGAGACAAAAATGAAGGCTGAAAGTGTAGTTTATCATTTCGAGAAACTTTGCTCTGCTGGGAAGGAATAAAATAACAAAGCAGGTAGAGGGAGCTTGCAGGATCAAGAAAGGGACTTCCTCTCTCTCTTTTTTTTTTTTTTTTTTTTTTGTTTTTTACATTTTAAGCTGAAAGTGACCTGAGTACCCTTGAAGCTGTAGGAAAGGTGGCAGTCGAAAACATGAGAAAGAGAGAAGCACGAACAGATGGAACAAGACCTTTGTTCCAGTGCTGGAAGGTGTAGGAATCCACCTGCTCAAAGAGTAATCTGGAAAGATCAGCATTAGGTAAAAGAAATCACATCACTAAAGAAAGAGGTGGGAGTGGGAATTCCCACATGTGATGTCTGACACTGATTAGGACCTTTGCTCCCCTGTGGTTACATTTCAGTGGTTTTTTTTTAGTATTTTCACAGAGTTGTGTAACCACAATCAGTATCTAATTCTAGAACATCATTTTCATCATTCTAAGAAGACACTCCATCCCAGCAGGATAGCAGGATAGCAGGACAGTCACTGCCCCTTTCCTCCCAACTACCCCAGCTCTAGGCAACCACCAATCTACTTTACTGCCTATTCTGGACATTTCATGTAAATAGAATTGTACAATATGAGGTCTTCTGTGACTGGCTTCTTTCACTTAACATAATGGTTTCAAAGTTCACCCATGTTGTTACATATATCAGTAATTCATTCCTTTTATTATCAAATAATATTCCGTTGTATGGATAAACTACATTTTGTTCATCCATTCATCAACTGATGGGGATTTGTGTTTCCACTTGCTTGGCTATTATGAATAATGCCGCTATGAATATTCACGTACAAGTTGAGTGGCCATGAGCTCCATTTCTCTTGGCTAAATAACTAGGACTGGAAGTGCTGGGTCATACATAAAATTTCATATTTAATCATTTGAAGAACTACCCAGCTGTTCCCCAAAACAGCTGCCCCATTTAACATTTTGGAGGGTTCTGATCTCGCACATCTTCACCAACCCCTGTTATTATCTGTTTCTTTGATTCCAGCTGTCTGAGTGGTTGGGAAGTGGTATCTCAGTGCAGTTTTGATTTGCATTTCCCTGATGGCTAATACTGTTGAGTATTTTTTCATGCATTAAGAAGCCATTTGTATGTCTTTTTTGGAGAAATATCTATTTTTGCATTTGGAGAAATGTCTACTTGCCCATTTTAAAAATTTATCTCTAATTGAGCTATAGGATATCTTTATACATTCTAGATACAAGTCCCTTATCAGATATATGACTTACAAAATTTTTCTCCTCTTTTGCGGGTTGTCTTCACTTTCTTGGTGGTATAAAGTACAAAAGGTTTTTTTTTTAATTTTGATTATATCCAATTAATCTATTTTTCTTTTGTTGCTATGCTTTATTGTTTTAGAAAAAGTAATTTTTATAAAACCGTAAGTTTAAAAAGTTATATAACTGAGTTGTATCTAAGATTCTTTTATATTTTTTCCTACCAACAAGAAGAGAATTGAAGTACCATTTTCCTCAAGCCTTTGTAGTCATTCTCTCTAACATTTGTATTGCTTTCTTGAAGTTAAAGGATTATAACTAACGCCAGCCAACTCTATCTTTAGCAAAGGCAATTAAGCAGCATTATTCAGGCTTATCAGTTCCATGCCATTTTATTAGCTAAAGCAATTAGAAGAACTTATCATTTTTAAAAATCACATAATTATTGACTACAGCAAACCCTGTGACTGAGAAAGGTGATGACTTGTAACACTGCTATGAGGTAAAATGAAAATAAAGGGTGAAAAGAAAGCCTGAAAGATAGAGGTTAAAGGGGGGAAGGAACATCAATTACAATTAAAGTGAAACATTGAGGAACCTTAATGCATTTTTTAAGACCCTTTAAGTCAAATTAATGAAAATGAAAGAGGCTCAGTATTTGCATTGGTAGAAATTTGATTTAAAAGGTCAAATGATTTCTTTTAACTAAACCACCCATCTATTCATTTTTACCTAAAAGCTTTTAGGAGGCAAAGTACAATGCTTTCAAGATTTTATTTATAAAATAATAAATAGCAAGGGAGGCAGGCATGGATCTAGAAGGGCATGCAACAAAGCTTTCCTTAGATCATCTCAGAACCTATGTGTTTTCTGAGGGCTGGGCTCCTAAATTGCTTATCTTTGGGCCTGCAGTGCCCAGCATGTGTCTGCACTTAGGTGTTCAAAAAAGCAAAACTGTCTAATTAAATTAAGATATGGAACTTATCTATGTATAAAGTCTTCTGAATAAACTCCCAAGTAGCATGGGCCTTCAAAATTCATCATGGGCATTTCTGTGTGACATTCAGTAGCATAGGTTATTCTCTATGTGTGCTTTTTTTTCCCTGAAGTTTTCAATGAATGTCATGGAGACAATAGTTTTTAACATCCGTTTCATTTTACTGAGAAATAAACTAAGGTGATTCACCAGTATTGCTAATCTATCTGGTATGATACAGATAATGTCAATAGAATTATGCTCTGGGGCCAGTCTATCACTCATCAGCCCAAAACCTGCCATCTCGTCTCTGTCTGCTTTAAGTGATCCTGCTCTCTCACCATTTGTCTTCCGACAGTAGACAGGGATTGTAAACACCTGGGGAGACTGGCACAGCAGCCAGATTCACCACCCACCCAACCCCGATAACCTCTTCACTTTCTTCCCTCCCTTCCTCCTCAGTATCTGCTTAAATTCAGGTCTGTTAATCCCTAATCCTTGCACACGTTCCTGCCTAAAGATCAAGGCCATGAATTTTAGCTGAACATGCTCTGCCCCTCTTCCAGTTGTGACCCTCTGCTTGGGGGTGGAGTGTCAACAGAGTGAAGGGGTTGTACCCACTCACAACCTGGAAACACCACCCCCACCCCCAGACCGTGATCCAGTATCCTGGAGTTTGCTGCTTAAACACATCCCCCAAGTCCACTTCCAGGGCCCATGCAGAGCTTCTTCCCTGGGTCCATCCCCCGTTGGCAGACCTTTGGGCCCAAGAAACATCCAAGGGTAGACTATTTGCAAGAGGGTTATAAACAAAATTTCAATATATAGGCTAAAGCTAATACGTTTATTTAATATCTTCAAGGTCTGAGATGGAGCAGAGGGTGGGAGACGTGTGTTGGCCATGAGCATGGTTGGGTGGCCAACTCTGTCATGGCACCACAATTCAGTAGGAGGAGGAGAGGGTATAGCTCAAGTGGTAGAGTGTCTGCTTAGCATGCACAAGGTCCTGGGTTCAATCCCCAGTACTGCTATTAAAGTAAATAAATAAATAAATAAATAAATAAATAAATAAATAAATAAACCTAATTACTCCCCCTCCCCACACCAATTTTTTTTAAAAGAATACACAATTCAGTATGCAACTTTGGAGCTATGAGAAGCCCTGGAATCCAAATTTCCATTTTCCTAGATTATTACAGAAGACTATCAATCAAGGTAGAAGAATGGAACATATTTTATTTAATGTGTTAGCTTGATTTATGACTATTTACACATATGGTATATGGGTGTCCAAGGTTTGTATTTCCACCCTGGACCTTGATACTATGAGCAGTGAGCCTCCTAGATTTTGGAGTGCAAGTTTAATTGAGTCATTAAAAATATTTATTATGCTCCTAACTTGTGTGAAACACTGTTTTAGGCCCTGGGGGACAGCAGCAAACTGGATAAATAAGATCCTCCTCTCAACGAGTTTACATTGCAACAAGGGAAGATAAGTGAGTAATAATGTCTAGGTAAACCAAAGCATGCATTAATTCACTCATTCACTCACTCTACAAATGTCAATTGCCAAATGCTACTCCAGTCACTCGAATTGTGAGCAAAACAGACAAGAATCCCTGGCTTTATGAAGACTATGTTATAATTTCAAATATTAATGAAAGTAAACAAAGAGATAAAAGAGGATAAACTGTTCCAGTGTAACAGGTGAGAGACTTTGGCTCCTTGTTTGAGGTTCTCAGGAAGGCATCTCTGATAGGATCTAGAAGATGATAACCCATGAACACAAAAAGCTAACAGCTTCCTTACAAAAGCAGGAGCAGGTGCAAATGCTAGGAGTAGGGAACTTGGAGTGCCCAAGGAGCAGAGGAAAAACTCGTGTGGCTGGGGCATCATAAAGCTGACAATGGGTGTTGCTATCTTACAGTTAGTTCAAAAGAAGGCAACTGAGAGAGTTTTCATCCAATGTGCCTTTGAGCTAAGTCCCCAGTTCCTGTGTTTTCTGAAGGTGTCTGGAAGGGGACAGTGAGACAGTACAGCAGGAAAGCAGCAGCAGTGAAAGGACTGTCTGGCTCGTTTCTGCAGGCTCTGCCATGGTATCTTGTTGTAGACACAGTGATCAAGTGAGGTGTCTTCAGAAAGCATATGCTCAGACTTAAGAGTTCTCAGCAGCAATGTGAAAGTCTTGTCAAGTCCATGGCAGACCTCCAAGTGTAACTGCTACCAGTGGGTGAGCTAGCGTGATATTCAATCCACATCTCCATCCAGCACGTTGTTGGATGAGCCTGGACTGTGGTCCACAGCCTGTAACGACTGACTACCATACTTCAGGTTGAGAAATGCTTGCTCTCGGAAGAAGCAAAGGTTTGTCTGTGTGTAAGACATTAACTCAATGCTTCCTGTACTTTTCCTCACTTGAATGAATTCTCACAAGTCGACAATGGAGGTATCATTATCTTTCTTTAATAGGAGAAACCAGGACACCAAAAGACAAGGCAATTGCCCCAAGTCACATGTTGATAAATAGTGGATATTTTGCAGGACCTGATGTTGCCTGGCTTGGCAGACAGAACATGGTCATTGGCCTGACTTTTGCACAAAGAAGGAAGTAGACACTCAGCTCTGAAGCAAGATACACCTGGAATCCCAGCTTGGTCTTGGGCAAATTATTTCACTCCTCTGAGTCTCAATTTCCTTCTCTGTAAAGTGGAGATAATTGCAATACCCACTGTAGAGGGTTTTGTGATGATTTCCTAAGTGCTGAGATAGATAAAGGTGACTTTTGGGGTGCTTCTATGGGTAGGGGTTGGTTGCCAAGGGAGCCAACTATGCGATTAGAGGGTTGTAAATTTGAGTCCAACCCTTCAAACTCCAGGGAGGGGAACGCAACTGGAGGTTGAATCAGTTATTTGATCTGTCATACCTATGTAATAAAATTTCAATAAAAACCCAAAAGGATGGGGCTTGGAGAGCTTCCATGTTGGTGAACATGTGGAGATTCAGGGAAAGTGGCTTGCCTGGAGAGGGTACAGATGCTCCAACCCCTCCGCATACTTTGCTCTATCTGTCTCTTTCATCTGGCTGTTCCTGAGTTATGTCCTTTTATAATAAACCAGTAATCCAGTAGGTAAAATGTTTCCCTGAGTTCTGTGAGCTGCTCTAGCAAATTAATTGACTGCAAGGAGGAGGTCATTGGAACCTCCAGTCTATAGCTGGTAGGTCAAAAACACAGGTGATAACTGGGCTATCAGCTGGTGTCTAAAATGGGGGACGGACTCAGTCTTGTGGAACTCAGTCCTTAACCTATGGGATCTGACACTATGTCCAGGTAGATAGGGTCAGAATTGAGTTGAATGCCAAGACACTCAGCTGGCGTTGGAGCATTGGTTGTTGGTGTGGGGAAATCTCGTGCCTGCTGTGGAATCAAGTGCTCAGACCCTTAGCATGTTGAGTGCTGGGAAAGTAATAAGCACTCAGAAACTGTCAGCTGGTTACATTGCTATTCTTTGCTTCGCCTCTCCTTTCTGTTCAGCACCTGCCACGGGGTCCCAGTTGTTTATTGATCCTGGGTGTTCTTTCACCAGGAAATCACTCATTTAAAGATGTGCCAGAGTTTGTTAAATGGAGGTGCTATGAATGAAATACAAGCCATGAACTCTAAGTAGCAAACCATCCATCTGGGGAATCAACCTAACATTCACAGAAAAATTAAATCCTAGGCAGTGAGTTACTGAGGCAATTGAGAAACGGTCATGCTTACGGGTGGGTGTGTCTTCTTCATTTGAAGCATCTCCTAGATTTTGCTGAGCAGCCTAAGCCCCAGTGAGACAGTCCAACCCAGAGCCCAAAAAATGCCACACAATTATCTTTCTCTCCCTTGCTAAATGAACCTCCTATGAAAATAACACCCACTTAAGCACTAGCGATCATCCTCAGACCTCAGAGGTTTCACAAGGAAAGCTCATTCTAAGATCTGCTAGAGCAGAATCGAAACCTACTGTGTACATACACACACTCGAATCTCCAGGCTCCTCTGTGACTTCTAACAGAGCTTAGGTATTTCTCCGTTGTACCAGCTGTTTGGGTTTCATTAAAATGTTGAACACATACTTTGGACAGATGGCAGTTAGAGCTGTATGTGATTAAGGAGAAGGTGGGGTGATTAGCTCCATCTCGACCTTCGCTTTCATGCACATCCACTGACCCGCTCACTCACAGCCCTCAGATGAGTCTTTCGTGGGCTTCCATTTCCCATGCAGCAACTGCTCTCTGCATAGTTTACAAGATGGTGTCATCATAAATGAGATCACATCATTCATGAAGTAATGGGAGTGCTAAGAAGGGAAGAGCAACTGGGTAAATTTAAGGTGTTGGCATTGTTATTACTTTTTATTCTTAATGACTAAAGGTAGAGACAAGTGATCTAAAACAGTGGTTCTCAATCTGTTTTGCTTTCAAACCATAACAAGAACAATATAACTTATACCTTAACTTGAGAAAGTCTTGAAATTAAAGTTTCATACAATGGTACTTACCCTTCCTAAGTGCCATATACTCTTTTATAAAAATGCTAGTGCAGTATACAGTTGATTTATGGCCCATTCAAGAGTCATAATTTGCAGTTTGTAAAACAGTTGAAAAGTCTAAAACATTTATTCATATCTTTTAGTATAAGATAAATTAGACTCAGGTCACATATATTTCCCTCTCCCGACAAACACATGCACATATGCACTCAAAAACTATTCATCCTTTCAGAATAAATAATGTTAACCCAAGGCAATTGGTCACTTCCCTGATTATCATCACAATACTCAAGAGAGGACAGAGTTGCTCATTAGATGAGCAATTTGCATCCATTCTCAATATGTTATTTTATTTTAGGAATACAAAAACCACAAAACATGAGCCTTCTCAAAAGTATGCATATTTACATGTACTTCTGGTTAAGAAATCATCGACAAGCAGATTTTTCTCTTGAGATTTTGAATGGGCTCATTTCTTAACAGAAAATGCAAACATGCATATTCTCATTTTTAAAACACTGAAAGTTTAGCTTTATCATGAAAGATGAGGAAATGAGAAAAAAGGAGAAATAGAATGGGAGGAGGAAGAAAACAGATTAAAATATATTTTGTTGCTTGCAAATATTTTTCAATATATTAGGGAAATTAATATTAATTAAACATCCTAAGTTTATAGTATAATTCCAGTCAAAATAAAAAGAATATTGTTTTTCACTTATGAATGGATTTCATGGCATGCTTACAACCTTGCTTTGTAAATTGTTTTTTTCTCAACAAGAGAGGATTTTAGAATTATAAGTTTAGTACTTTTGTTTTGTTTTTAATTTCTAGAGCATCTTTAGGTTCACAGTAAAACTGAGGAGAAAGTAGAGTTTCCACATAGCCCCTATTCCCACATACGCACAACCTCCCCCATGATCGACATTCCGTATCGTGGTGGTACATTTGTTACCATCTATGCACCTACAATGACACATCATTATCACCCAAGGTCCATAGTTTACATTAGTGTTCACACTTGATGTTGTGCATTCTATGGGCTTGGACAAATGCATAATAACAGTTATCCACCATTATAGTATCATACGGAGTAGTGTCAATGCCCTAAAAAGCCTCTGTGCTCTGCCTAGTCATATTTCTCCCTAGCCCCTGGTAACCACTGATCTTTTTGCTGTCTCCATAGCTTTGCCTTTTCTGGAACATCATTTAGTTGGAATCATACAGTACAGAGCCTTTTCAGATTGACTTCTTTCACTTAGTAAAATGCATTTAAGTTCTCTCCATGTCTTTTTATGGCTTGGTAGCTCATTTATTCTTAGCACTGAATAGCATTCCATTATCTGAATGTACCATATTTTATCTATTTACCTACTGAAAGACATCTTGGTTGCTTCCAAGTTTTGACAATTATGAATAACTGCTATAAACATCATGTGCATGTTTCATGTGAACATAAGTTTTCTATTCCTTTGGGTAAATGCCAAGGAGGATGATTGCTAGATTGTATGATGAGAGTATGTTTAGTTTTATGCCAAACTGTCTTCCAAAGTGATTGTACCATTTTGCATTCCCACCAGAAATGAATGAGAGTTCCTCTTGATTCACATCCTTGCCAGTATTTGATGTCACTGTTTTGGATTTTGGCCATTCTAATAGGTGTGTGGTGTATCTCACTGTTGTTTTACTTTGCATTTCCCTGATGACATGAGGTTGGATATCTTTTCACATGCTTAATTGCCATCTGTACATCTTTTTTTTTTTTTTTGGTGAGGATTGTCTAGTCAGATCTTTTTTGCCCATTTTCCAATCAGGTTGTTTCTTTTCTTATTGCTGAGTTGTAAGAGTCCTTTATATTATTGGAGAACAGTCCTTTATCAGATGTTCTTTTTGAAAATGTTATCTTCCAATCTGTGGCATGTCTTCTCATTCTATTGATGCTGTGTAGTTTTCAGTATTCCCAAACATGTTGAGTTATGCAATTTCCTAATGAAAAGAGAAAGATTTATATAATTTTCAGATTGAATTGCCAGGTTAATTAATCTCTGGTGTTTCATTTTTATCAATATTGATTGTGGAGCCCTTGATAAAATCATGTTCCTTTCAGAAATAAAAATTAGTCCCCCCAAATACATTTTTCATCTCCTGAAGTTTGCTTTTTAATAGAACTTTAGTTTTCCATAGCAAAGGGAATTTTGTCACACACAAATTGTTTGCCTTTTGTGGGGGAAATAAAGGGAAGGAGTATGCAACCAAAAAATTTTTTAATAGAATAAGAGATACTATTGCAAAAGAAGAGGCAAATAGATGCATGAAACATAATAGCATGCCCAGAAGTAGACCCATGTAAATATAGTCAATTGATCTCTGACAAAGGAGCAAAAGCAACACAATGGGGCACAGATGGCCCTTTCAAAAAATGGTGCTTAAACAACTGAACATCCAAGTGTGAAAAAAAATGATTCTAGACACAGATCTTATGCCCTTCATAAAATTAACTCAGAATGGATCACAAACCTAAATGTAAAATGCAAAATTATAAAATTCCCAGAAGATAAAAAAGGAGAAAATTTAGATGACCTTAGGTATAGTGATGAATTTTTAGGTACAACACCAAAGGCTGATCCACGAAAGAAATAATGGGTAAGCTGAACTTCATTAAAATTAAAAACTCTGCTTTGTGAAAAATAATGTCAAGAGAATGAAAAGACAATCCATAGACTAGGAGAAAATATTTGCAAAAGACACATCTGATAAAGGACCATTATTCAAAATAGACAAAGAACTCTTAAAACTCAGCAGTAAAAAAACAAAAAAAAAACCTCAATTTGAAAATGGATAAAAGACCTTAACAGATACTTCTTCAAAGAAGGTATGTAAATGGCAAGCAAGCATATGAAAAAGTACTCTACATCATATGTCATAAGGGAAATGAAAATTAAAACAATAATGAGATACCATTACACATCTATTAGAACAGCCAAAATCCAAAAAATGACGACACCAAATGCTAGCAGGCATGTGGATCAGGAACTCTCATTTATTGTTGGTGGGAGGGCAAAACATTTCAGCCACTTTGGAAGACAGTTTGGCGGTTTCTTACTAAACATACCCTTACCACGTGATCAAGAAATTTTTTCCTTGATATTTACTCAAAGGAGTTGAAAATGTATGTCTAAACAAAAACTGCACATGGTTGTTTACAGCAGCTTTATTCATAATTGTCAAAACTTGGAAGCAACTAAGATGTCCTTCAGTGGGTGAAGAAATAAACCATGGAACATCCAGACAATGGAATATTATTCAGTGCCCAAAAGAAATGAGCTGTTAGGTTATGAAAAGACATGGAGGAACTTTAAATGTAGATTACTAAATGAAAGAAGTCAATCTGAAAAGGCTGCATACTATATGCTTTCAACTATATGGCATTCTGGAAAAGGTAAAACTGCTTGCTCGGGCAGGGTGTGGGGGCGGGGGAATGAATAGGCAAATTACAGAGGATTTTTAGGGCAGTGAAAATACTCTGGATGGTACTCTAATAGAGGATACATGTCATTATACATTATACAAAAGCAAACTTCAGAAAAAAGTAGGTATCAATGTAGGTTCATCAGTTGTAATAAAACGTACACTCTGGTAGGAGATGTTGATAATGGGAGAAGATATGCATGTGGGGTGTATATGAAAACTCTATGTACTTTCCCCTCAGTTTTGCTGTGAACCTAAAACTGCTCTTAAAAATTAATTTAATTTAAAGAGGGAGGTAAGCATTACAAACTATTACGTAAGACAAACCTGCTAGGTTGATTTTATTAGAAAGTAGTTAAAAGTAAAACAAAACAAAACAAAACAAAACAAAACATCTATTTGAGTATAGATACATTTTTACACATGAAGAACACTAACCCCATTTTTATATAACTTTGTATAATAGAAATATACAAATATTTGTTTCTGTTATTATTTTACGCAAGCATAAGGAAGCACTCAACAGATTCTTCTGTGTTTCCATATTTATCTGGGATGTCATAAGTTCTGACTTCAGGCATGCATGAATGGTCAGGTTGATTTTCAGCACAGCAGAGAAAACTATCCTGACCATTGAATTGGGATTAATATTTAAAGAGCATTTTTTTTTTGGTCCCAAAATACTTCATCTACATTAAACACTGAAAAAAACATAAATCAATGAGTAACTTCAATTCTATGTAAGAATTTTTAGCTATTATTCTACACAGCACAGAAAAAATCATATTCAGTAGGAGGCAATGTTTAGATTGATTTATTTTCTGATATTATCCTAGGTTGATTTTTTTCCAAATAGCATTTCTGTCTCCTGTCCCTAGAGGTCTTATCTACCAATACTAACACAAGGTCCCATGAAAGATACAGCTTGACTCTGAATTGTTAATTGGGCATGATTTAATCACCAGTGTTTAAGTTCTCAACACTATCATCCTGGAACTGTGTCGTGGTAACTTAGCCATTGTACAAGGCGAGATTAGGGTAGGATATAAAAATGCTTGAGATTCTTACATATCACAATGTATTCTGGGTTTGACTCAAAGAGCTGCCCCTCAAATTACTCAGATTTATAGGCATCAATACACAGATCTGGAGTTTGGGTAATTGAAGCTGTCAGTTTTATCTAGAAGCAGTTCTGAATGAATGACCCAGAAGTGAGACAACCAGAAGCTGAATAAATCAAGTGAAGTTTCTTACAGAACTATCTGTGTAATTACCTCAATTATTCATGAGACTTTAAGTGTGGAAGCTTGACCTATGAAATCTTGAAGGGCAAAAGACTTAGCTTCCACACAGGACGCCACTAACTACCCCAAATTCTTATTTTTTCCTGCTCTACATGTCAGCTGGAGTACCTTTACCAAATGTCTTTTTTATCTCCTCTCCTCCAGTTCAGAAAAAAAGAATCAAGCAGTTATAAAATTATGTTCGACCCAACCACTTCTGAGACTAAGCCTTGGGAATTCTGAAAAAGTGAAAATGGGGCCTCCAACATTAACCAGTTTGGTCCCCCTGGGGAGAAAGACTTTGTCAGGACCCTGCTGAGCCAAGGAGAGGCAGTATCTCCAACTTAGACAAAGGTTACATTCACTGGGATTTTTGAGGTTCCTGCAACAACAGTGTCTAATTTTAATCCAACACCAACAACTAGTTAAAAACAGGAATGTGCAGAGGGTGGAAGCAAGACCCAAGACTAAAGGAGGGAAAAAGAAATTAGTGTTCATTGAGAAAAGACTGTTCTAATAATAATTATTATTTTAATAACAATATAAAAAGTTAACATTTGCAGGATACTTTCAGTGTATCAGGCATCGTTTTGCAAGTTTTCTCTAGACATTACATATACACATAGGATTATTTAATCCTAACAAGCCCATGAGGTAGGTACCATTATTATCCTTTAGCGAGCAGCCTCTGTCCTTGTCCTGTGCTGTTCTTGATGCTGGACTCAGTTCTCCATCATAGCCACAAACAAGACCTAACTGCAAACACATCAGGGAATGATGTACATCTTTTTAGAAAGTATTTCACAAGAAGATGAAAAAATTATATACTGCACATTATATAAGGCTTCATCCATTTCCACATTAGACATCTCAGTTCTCAGCACATACAGCCTGTGGAAATTACTCTTATCCAGGCCCTCAGCATGAAGTCCACTCAGCAAGAAAAAACCAGGCCACTACCCGACCAGACCACCCTTAGAGAACAGTTTAGGTGCCTTCTGTTTCCCCTCACACACGCCTCCTGGCCATCTTGGCTCTGCCTTAGCTGCCTGTCAAATTATTCATCCAATCAGCAGGTCTCTTCCTTGGGGAGAAATCTGATGCCAAGGAAATGAAGTGTCCTCCATATTATCGCAACATATTTCATGAACTTCGGCCTTTTAAATTATTATTACATCCCTGTAACTTATTTATTATATAACTGGAGGTTTGTACTGTGCTTTGTACAGACTATTAACAGTTTTTCACCACATTGTTAGGTAGATATTATCATCACTTCCTATTTTAAAATGAGAAGCCAAAGCTTCAGAAGTTAAATAATTCAGGATTATGACCAGGATAACCAGTCATCCCAGCTTGCCTGGAAAAGTTCCTAATTTAATAGAGAAAGTTCCTGGTCCTGGAGAACACCTCAGTCCCAGGTGAATCAGGGCTGTTGGTCACCCTAACACTAGTAAAGTAGTAATGATTTTTTCCAACTCTTCTGGCTCTCCAAGGAGTCATTCAATAAACAATTGTTGAAAGAGAGAGAAATTGGGGAAAGAAAAGAGGGAAAAATGGAAGGAAGGATGGAAGGAAGGAAGGAAGGATAGAAGAAAGAAAAGGAGGGAAGGAGGGAGAGAAGGAGGGAAGCAGAAAGGATGGGTTAGCTGAATCCCACTCAGTAGTTGAATATGCCTCCAGAGAGTCTTTCATGCAGAGAATGTGCTACCAGATGGTGTGATACAATGAAAAATACAGACTAAAGGACAGAGAATGGGATCTCACTGACTTTACAAGAGCAAGACAAATGGTTTTGTGGCTGCTTGCTGATAATTGCTTCCATAAACAGAAGACTTACACATGGTTGCAAAGCTGTAGGGGAGGAAACCTATAGCTTTTACCAACCTCAAGGTACAGAGAGCTTCTGTTATCCACCAAAACCAACCTTATGCTTGTGACTGGCAAAGTTACCACAGGTCTAGATCTGTTCTTCTGGGCAGGCTCACTCATAACCACCCCCCACAAATTCTTCCCTTGAGTGAAAAATACATAAAAGTTATAAGCTTTAGACAGAATGACTTTTAACAGTTGTCTATAAAATGGCTTCAATTTCCACAAAAGTATAATATATAAGCTCTTGAAGAAAGACTGGAATGAGCTATGATGGTAGTAACCCAGCATCTAATTAAAACGAAAGAGCCTGAAAATGGCTTTCTTATTATTAGTGGTATTATTAAAGATGACAAATTGTCCTAGCTGCGTTGCTTAAGCAGAGGACATTCTCTTTGCTTCTGGGAAAAGGAGAGTTAATCAGAACAAAATATGGCTTTTAAAAATCCCTCCAAAGTCTGCACTTTGAGATTTGTGTTTCATTCATTGATTCTTTTACCACCTTTCTTGATTTTGCCAACCCACTAAAACCCTTGTCGGGCCAGAAATTCAACTTCTATAAAATAGTAATTCTTTCTCACTATAAAACATTTAATCGAGTTAATATTTCAAAGTTTTCATTACTGTCATAAGGAAGTATTAATAGTGAGGGAAAAAAATCAGTCAGCAGAAATTCTATTACTTTTCCTTTAGTGAATTTGGCCATTAGATCCTTCCTCAGGAAGATCTCATTTCCTGAAGGACCTGAACAATGATGAGCTAAGAGGGAGAGTTGAAACAGATGAATACATAACCTTAGCCAAATATAAGGAAAGTCAATCCAGTACAAATTTATCAGCATCTATTCCTTGAGCATTTCCTTCTCCTTTTTACGTATTTTTCCCAGAGGAAGTAGGTAAAGCAAATAACCTATCCAGTGGCTCACCATCTACATTCTTTTGAAGGTTAAATTTTTATATTTCCTTTGTAGCTTTTTAATTTTGCATAATTTTTTTTTACATCAGTATGACTTCTGGGTATAAATGAGTGCGGCAAATACCCTGATGCATGGCATATTCTTTTAGCAGAACCATTCAATTTGCAAGGATTCTTCAAGTGATGCTTAGAGTTGAACCCTTTATCCTCAAAGCAGGGATTTTTTAGTGTAGTTACAAGATGTTTCTGAGCTTTTCATGCTTAAGAGTATACGAAAAGAAATACTTTCTTTTTTTCTTTGCCCTCAATTTTAGGGCCTCCACAGACTCAGCTCTAAATGGCCCACTGATCCATTATTTCTAAGAGTCCAGTCTCAACTTTAGCCATAAATTCTGCCTGGATATAATGGCAGTCCTTTATATAAAACGAGAAAGGGGATCAGCAAAAGGAGGTTTTAGGAAGTCAGCTATTTGGTTTATATAAGCTCAACTTTCCAAGCCAAAGATTTCGGACAGGAAAGCACAAGGTGGGATTCAATGGGAATACAGTCTTGAACAAAGGAGGTGGCAGAAGGGAAGGCTGAGGGGGCAACAGCTGGCTCTAGATTGGATTTCTCAGATCACACAGGGAGGGTTGTATTCAATTCTAAACACTATGCATCAAAGAAGGGTCTGCTCAATGTCACATCAACAGCAGTAGGTGTGAGAGAGCATGTTAAATCTGGAGGAAAAGAAACCCAGAACTCCAAAGCCACTACTGCAGGGACAGGTCCTCAAGAAAAATGAAGACAATTAGAGGGAAAAGGCAGAAAGGCATACTTCAGCATAATCTAAGAAGGACCTCTCTAACTTTTGGAGTTATCCAAAAATAAGATCTTATCAATGTACTGTACTTCCCATGACTGGAGCTGTTCAAACAGGGACTAGATGAGTTCTTGCATGAGATGCTGTTGAAATGATTTAGATCCTGAGTCTGGGGGTGGAACTGGGTGTTTCTGGGATTTCTTCTATCCTATCTCTGAATTCTGCAATGCTGAATAGGGTCTGTATATGAAAATTAAATAATAACAAGAAGAAAGCCAGCATAATAAAAACTCAACTCACAGTGCTTCGAATTAACTGACTCTTATTTTTCTTTTCTAACAGCAAGTCCAGACATAGGCTGAAGTTGGCAATGCAGTGGCTGGGGTTCCAGCAAAAAAAGCAGCTCCCGGATGCAATGTGAGCATCTGCTACCCTCAAGAGCAGTTTTTGTGTGCAGAAAAACTATCCAGAGGTGTGATTTGGTTAATAAACTGATATTCAGTGTATTAAATTTACACACTTTTCTTCATTTTTCAGTTTAGCTTATTATACTTATTTTATGTATAAGTTTAACAAAATTTAGAGGCTCTGACACTACAATTTGGAAACTTAATTATATACCTTCAGACATTTTTAACTGCAATCTATTTAATTTCTTTTTTAAAATTCTTCAATTTTCTACCTGACAAACCTTCCCAAGTACTTAAAAAATTCTAAACTTTTAGTAAATTAAATTTATAGGTACAGTAAATCTTGTTACCTAAAATATCCTGATGAGATTACACACACATATGTAAATACACACATACATAAACATATACTATATATATATTACACATATAAACATTTGTGTGCACGGGTGTTTGAATATGTATGTATGAAGAATTGGAGGCTGGAGACTGGGGATGCAACAGCTGAATAGTCTAAATCTGCAAATTAAATAAGAACAAGAAGAACGCTGATATAATAAAAATCCAACTTACAGTAGCGCACATAAAATGGGTCTTATTTTACTTATGTTTTATATGTGTACACTTATATCTGCGTACATATGTTAAATTTCAAACAGTAAAATTTCAACCTAAAATCACAAGTTTATCTCACTCAATTACATGATTGAAATTAGAATCTTGAGACTGATCTTTATTCTCATAAGTCAAATTCTTTGAAAAATTTTTACATAAATAAAAAAGCAAATATGTTCAAAGTCCCTAATATAAAAATAATAGTATAGGTTTAAATTTCTTAGTCACAAAGATATTGTTTACAATGCCAAATGATCTAACAAAGTTATAACTGGAGCTCTAAAATGCATTGAAAAGTAATAGATAAAAATTTTCATAATTTGATGAAAAAGATTGAATTACAGATCCTAGAAGTTCAGCAAACTCTAATCAGGATAAGTACATAAAAAAAAAAAACTGCCAAAATCCAAATAAAAAAGGAAGACCTTGGAGCATCCAGAGAAAAAACAGCATATGCATACCAGAGATCAAATATAAGTTGACTGACTTCTCATCAGAGACAATGAAGACCAGAAAACAATGGAATGCCATCTTTAAAGTGCCAAAAGAAAAAAGAAACTGTGAAGCAAGAATTCCATATTCAGTGAAATTATTCTTCCAAAATGAAGGCAAAAAAGTACATCTAATGTAAACAAAAACTTTAAGAACTTGTCACCAGCAGTTGCGCACTACAAGAAATGGTAAAGGACGTTCTTTAGGCAAAGAGGAAATGATCACAAATAGAAACCTAGATCTTCAAAAAGGGATATTAAAAGCATCTGAAATAGTAAATGCATGGGTAAGTACAGAAATCTAATTTTGCTGTCCCAAACAACTAGATCTCAATAACTTTTCAAGTCCCTGGTCAGCAGCCTCTTCAGTTATAGTGCTTTTTCTAAAGCTTCATCCATAGTTTCCCACCACCTACTGCACAGTAGCCCTTTTCTTCTTCACACATGACTTGCTCCTGTTTCACAGACAAAAGCGAGGCTATTCAATCACATTTGTCATCATTATACCACATTCTCAGAATTCTCTTTATCCGCACTCATCCTCACAGCCAAAGAGCCATTTACTTCTTTTTTGTTGTTAACGACTAAGGTGGACAAATTATCTTCTCAGCATCCTTTTATTCATGTCAATCATGTCCGTTCTAGATGCACATTATAATCACCTAAGGGAGACCTTTAAAAAAATCCCTTTCCTGGACTCCACTTCTGACCAGTTAAGTCAGTACTTTGGGGGGTTCTGATGCTTTTTTTTTTAAGCTATTCGGTGGGCTCCGATGTGCAGCCAAGTTTGATAACCACCCTTCTTCAGTTCCGTCATATTTCTGCTTATTTAATGTGGTCCAGCTGAAACTGATCCCATCCCTACTTTGACCTGGTTCTGAGTGTAGGCACCTGATTCTCCTCTGGCAAATTACAGTATTCTCTCCCTATGGTCACAGTAATTAGTTCAAGGTTATAAGTGACCCAGGCAAGGCCAATTGCATTCCTTCCTGAGAATTTTGAATGAACAAGCTGGAAATACAAATTTTTTTTTCATCTGCTTAGGAGAAACATTAAGGATAGTGTAGTCTTTACCAGTGCAAACTTTCTCCATATAGACACAGTAGACATAATAATTCAGTCAAATAGAACTGCGAAGTAGAGATTTAACAACCCCCGAGATCCTGTGCTGAGACTTCCCACTTAGGTATCTTATGATTCATGTAGGTTGAGTTGGCTTTTTGTTGCTTGCAGTTGAGAGAGGCCCTCTGTCCATGCATGTGATAATATTCCCTTCTTTCTCCTTAAAGGTGAGAACAGATTTTGTTTCATAGTACTTTTCTCCTTATCCTGTATTTTCACCCTGTCCTTCTCTATTGTGTTCTGTCTCAAAGTATTTAAATATATTTATATATTTTTGAACGTAGAGACAGAAAACTCCTAAATAGCCTAGTGTCCTCTTCTAGCTACTCCTTATGTCTCATTCTCTTCACAGTCAATCCCCTCAAAATATTGATTTCCAAGCACTGTCACCTCCTCTGTAACCTCATACCATTCAAACTATCCTGAAAAAAGGTGGATGTAGACCACCAAATTGCCAAATACAATGAACTCTCCCCAGTCCAGCCTCCTTGGTCTTACAGTCATATTTGCAGTTTTTCATTCTTTAAATTCTTCCATTCCATAATAATATTTTATTCTGGTTATCCTACAGGCTCTCTGCTAGCTCTTTCTCTCTTGTTTATTTCTCTTTATATTCCCAGTCTTCAAATATTGGAGTTCTCCTCGGTTCTACTCTTAGCCCCTTCCATTGGAGATCCCATCTACATCCCTGGATTTACTTACATCAACTCGTATGTTACAGACTTCAAAATCCATATCTTTAGCTTCTCAGGTATCCCTCCTAAGCTCCTGTCCTCCAGCCACTCTCCTTTACTCAACTAACTCCTTCTAATCCTTCAGCAGTCATTTCAAATATCACCTCTTCTGGGAAGCCTTTCTTGATTTCTCCTGTTTAATGTTTCAATGTGTTGCTGTATTCTCCTCATTCAAAGCATTTATCACACTATATAGGAAATATCTTTTGATATAGCTCTCTCTCAAGACTGTGAAATCCCAGAGGCAGTAATTATGTTGTATTTATCTTTGTAGCTGGCACATAAAAAAACATTCAATGAAAGTTTATTGAATGATTAAAAGAATGGTGGTTGTTGGTTACTGCAGACTCTTCGTACCATGGACTATTTGTGAAGTAATACAACAAAACAACATTCTCGAATTTCTTCCTCATAAATGTATAAGCTGGTATTACACTTTGGAGCTTCATTTTTAACAAGTATCTTTTTCTTAGATAATAACTGGATGACATTTATTGTCAAACTCAAACAATAAATATTATTTATAGAGTCTTTTTATCTTACTGAATAAGAATCATATTTTTGTCAACTATAGTTTTTTTTAAGTTAATGAACAATTCCTCAGAGATTTCTCCTTGAATTCTAGTGGTATGAGCCAGTGGGGAAATATGAGGTGAAAGTAAGAAGAGAAAGAAGTGGGAATTTGTGTTTATTATCTTGTTATACAAGTGTAGCTTAAAGCAACTCTGTTGAGCCATTACCCAGGCTCAACATGAACTAGGGTCCTTACAACAACGAAAACAAACAAACAAAAAACAGATGGTATTCTCAGAATTTAACTAAGAAAACATAATAAGAGGACTTTTACAGGATGTGGACAATGAACATTGAGCCTCAAAGGACTATAAGCAGCAGGAAACCAATATACCATCCATGAGACTAAAGGGGCAAGAAGAGGAAATGGTTCAGCAGGTAACAGGAGCTTGAGTGAGTGTCAAAGCTACCACTCGACGGAAGCTGTAGTCAAGGTAAGACACAGGCACTGAATAAAGTGCAACAAAGAAAGAGCGATAAACTTCAGATTTCCCTCCTTGTGTCTGCAGTCTCCCCCAGGGGTTTTTCCTTAAAAGAACCCACCCGGAAGCCAGAATGCAAGGCAATATAGGCCATGCATCCCAGAAGTTAGTAGATGGAGTCGGAGGCCAAACAGATGACAACCAGCACACACCCTGACTCTGCCTGGGTCTGTCATGGAGTAGAGGTTAAGAGAAACAGCTCCGTTAAGGAATTGACTATGACTCCTGTTCTCTTTCTTTTCTTGTTTACATCAATAAAATAAAAGCCCTTCCAAATAATCCTCTTTTAACCAACATTCTCCATCCCCTCTATACAACATTCTGCCCAGTACCCAATGGACTGCCATTTGGTTTTGGTTTCAACAGGTGAGTCATCAGCTTCCCAAGAATCAATGCATTTGTTTCTAAACCTGCTTATGTCAGTTGCACTTGTCATTGTATTATGCTATTTATCATGTCAACTCTAAAACATAAATACAAAATGAAATTCCTCTAATTTTAATCCACAATCACTCTGTAGGTGATCTCAACCAGTCTCATGGCTTAAAATACTATCTATATATGCTAATTTATAAGGATGTTTCTCCTGTCTGGATCATATCTCAGCTTCTTCGCTTGAATGTCTAATAGGTGTGGCTAATTCAACATACTCAGAACTGAGCTTTGGACCTGCACCAGCACCACCGCCACCCCAAACCTGCTCCACCTATAGTCTCACCCACTGTAATTAACAGTGGCTCCATCCTGCTATCTGATTAGGACAAAAACTTTGAATTTTTCCTTGATTTCTTCCTTTTCTTCACATCGCATACCAAATCTGTCAGAAAATCCATTGTCTTTACATTGAAGTTACATCTAAATTATGGCCCCTTCTAATCACCTCCACTATCACTATGGTGGTCTGAGCCACCATCATCTTTTATCTGAACTGTTGCAAATTTTCTAGCTATCTCCCCATGTCAACCCCTGTACTCCACAGTCTGTTCTTAACCTGGCAACGTCATTCTCATGACCAATCAGGTCATTCCTCTGCTTAAATCCATTTGCTCCCCTTTTCTCTCAGAGTAAGTGCCAAAGTCTTTATGATGGCCTGCAAGACCTTTTATGTTCTGGTTCCACGGGTCCTTCTCTGAGCTCGTGGCTTATGGTTTTCCTTCTTACGACTCTGTTCCTCTCACACAGGCCTCCTGGCTGGTCCTTGAACATTCCAGACACAGACCCAAACCAGGGCCTTGGATCTGGTTATAGTATATAGGTATATACTTGTACCTGGGATGCTTCTCCAGATATCTCCAAGCCCTACTCCCCTTCCTCTAAATCTTTGTTCAAATATCAGCATCTCATTAAAAGCAACGTCATCATTTAAAATTGCAGAACTTTTCCCAGCCCGCTTGTTCCTCCTCATCTTATTTTATTATGTATATATTATATACATCTTATTTCCTCATTGCACTTAGCACCTTCTAACACACTGTAATTTGAGTATATACTGTATTTGCTGCTTGATGTCTACTCTTAATAGAATGTAACCTCCCCCTAGGCACATAATTGTAGCTTCACTGACATCTCCAAGACACCCAGAATAGTGACAGGCACATGGCAAGGCTCAAATATTTACTGAAATAATGAATGAAAATTGTTCTGAAAGTACTGTTTTTGGCAACTTAGATTTGTTCTTGATTTTGTGTTTCTAACTTCTTATTTCACCTACTTGATCCTTAGTAAAATTCAGAAAGAAAAGAAAAGGCAAGTTATGTAAAATTTCTAGAAGGCAGCAAGTTTATAGCCTCAAAACATAACTGTGCTTAGAACTACTGAATGGAATTAAAAAAAAAAAAAAAAAAGCTGAGTTTGCTCATCAGAATGTAAAACTAAAATAGGAGGCAGCTTTTTTATCTAAGTGAGTCCTTATAACTCTTTTTTAATACTCTATAAAATTATCATCCTTTCAGTTCCAGGTCTAGGAGATTTTTCCCTTTTAAAATTCTTCTGTAAAAAAAGTCACAAATCTAATAGGACAGAAACCCTTAAAACCACAGATATGATTAAGGCTCAGTTTCCTAATAAATGTGCAATGAGACACTTGTCAGCCCTTGAAATAATGAGCTGTGATCTATGATAAATGTGCCAATAATGCATTTTCCAGGGCAGCATAGTTCAGATTGGAAGGAAATAGTTGAATCACAGCAGGATCTTATTTTTACACAAATTACTTCTAAACTCCAAACACATCTAAAATTAATTTCTTCCATCACATTAACACTGGGCTGTTAATCACTGGAATGTGTTCTGGTATTTGACAGACATAAAAAATTGATTTGCATTTGTGAGAGGAGGAAGGCACACATAAAAGGAGCATGTTCCTCATGTGGAATAAAGTCTTCCATATCCTAGTCTATAAAATACACTGCTTGTTTACTAGTCACAAATGATTGTAAAGGTGAGTGCAATAATGGCTTAATGAACTTCAAATTAAAAGATCTGACCTTTCTTTAACAGCATGCATGAATTAAGAACAATATTTAATGCAATAAGCCTGCAACAAAAAGAGTGAAATTATAAAATGCTTCGACTCCTCTTGTTAATTTCTGGGAGTTAATTTATTCATTCATTTAATCATAAATATACACAAAAATTATTGCGCTTCTATGACTCTATACTTACGTAAGGCTCAAAGTCTAAGGTAGAAAGTAATTTAAGGTACACAAGCAATAGTTACTATGACAGTGAAATGTATAAGATGCAGTGAGAATATAGGTGAAAGACAGGCCAGCTGCTTCCTCTGCAGAAATCTCAGAGAATTAAGGTAAAGATGAGAGGAGTTAATGTAAATGGAAGAGTTTAAACAGAGCCTGGCTCATGGCGAACACTCAGTCTGTGTTGGCCTTTATTACAGGAAGTCTATTCAAGCCACACATTTTTAAATACCTGTGCCAAGCATGGAACTCAGCACAGAGAAAACATCAGTGGATGAAAAACAGGTTGTCTGTACCCATCCCATAATGCTTAACAGCCTAGTGGGGAAGACGGTGTAATATGACAAATGTTCCAGGAGAGGATGCAAAGGGAACTATGGAAAGGAAGAGTCAGGCCCCAAACAAGTCTAGGAATTCAGGGAAGTTCTGCAGAGATTGTATTAGACGGGTCAGTGCCCTCTCAGGGTCCTGGCCACTGGGTTTACGGTTGGGATTAAGACATAACATAACCCAGTGATGGAGATGTGCTGACTTAATAAGGGAGGAAAGGGCTGCATCCCAAAGGGGTCATATGCCTAAGCCATCACGCACTAGCAGGAGAAGTAGATGTGGGATTGAATTCTGAGAATGCTTGATTAAAAGAGGCAGAACATAAAACCGGATGAGGAAGTGTTTGTTGAATCCCATCTCTGTCCCAAGTGATAGGATTTAACACCTTGGTAGCGACCCCAGAAGAGGGTGCTAGCTTGTTACTAGTATGGTCCTAGAGACATGAAAAAGCAATGGCGAATGCCAGG
Source organism: Camelus ferus (assembly GCF_009834535.1). NCBI lineage: Eukaryota > Metazoa > Chordata > Mammalia > Artiodactyla > Camelidae > Camelus > Camelus ferus. The sequence continues at coordinate 83,424,278 of NC_045700.1, forward strand.
AGGACAAAATGGTGGTGGAGGAAGGGATTAAAAGGCTCAGGGAAGTGAACATGCTGGGGTGGACGTATACTATGTGTGGCCAGAAGATCCTCCAGATGATTATGTCCCATGGGAGGGCCCAGGGGACACAACATACACCAGAACCACAGGACTGTGCTGGTGAGAGGCGCACCAGCATCACTGAGAAGCTCAGCAGTGGTTCTCTTCTGCAGGTCCAGACTGACAGTAGGAGAGGCTGCTACAGAGCTTGGTTCACCAAGAGCAGTCAAATGATAGAACACCAGCACAATAGAGATATGGTCGTGGGACTTAACGGCTGGAGCCTGAGGGGTCTCAGATGGCTGGAAAAATTGGTGTGGCAACCAAGCGGGCCTCCCTTGCACAAGTTATAGAGTTGGTTAAGAGATTACAGGGGCCCTGGGGGAAATAAAGATGTGCGACTGACAAGGATCCGACTCAGTTTGTACCAGCAGAAGAAATCAAGGGTGGGTGACCAGCAAGCTGAGTGCAGTCACACAATAAACAGTCGTGATCCCTTTCTCAGCTCCCAAACCTGAGCCAGTTTTCTGACCTAGAACTGCCTGACAGATGCGGTGGTCAGGTCCTCAGAAGGAAGGCTTCTGCAAAATCACACCAAGTATATACACAATGGAGATTCCCCCAGTCCTTCTGCAAAGGGACCCACAGCCGTTTATGTGTAACTGCACACTGGAGAAAGTGGACTACCCAGACATCTCAAGAATGGTTGGACACAGAATCTGAATTGAAGTTAACACCCAGACACCAGAAGTATCCCAGGACTTTCCCTATATTAGAGTAGGGGAAGGTAGAAGCCATGTGAGAAACAGAATCCTGGCCGCATTTGGCACAGAGTGGGTCAAACTGGGTCTACAGGACCCACTTCACGTCATTTCTCCAGTCTCAAAAAATATGATTGATATCAACATATTTGGCAGTTGACACTTTGTTCTGTGGGTTAAAATCTACCAAAGAAGGGAAATCAAAGTAGAAGTCACTGAAATTAACTTCCTCTGACCAAGAAAACAAATCAAAAGTAATACTGCATCGCTGGAGAACAGCAGATGCGAGTGATCTGATAAAGGTTCTGACACCCAGTTCCAATGCGTGGAGTGAGGGACAGTTTCCACACCAACAAGAAATCCCCCAGGTGAGTGACCTACAACTCAGCTCAGTTCTGACACTGCCCAGAAACAGCATCAGATTGCACAGCTTGAGGGCTCTGTCCCACAAGACTGCCCTCTGCCTTCAGACACTGGTCACAAGCCCAGGGTGTCACCTGTGCTTCTGATCAACCGGCTATAGATCAGGGATCCTCATGACCCCCTCCTTGGAGTCAATTAATTTGGTAGAGCAGCTCAGAGAATTCAGAGAACATTTTACTTAGTAGGTTACTGGCTTGCAGGCATACCTTGGAGACACTGTAGGTTCAGTTCCACAGTTCCTGACCACCATCATAAAGTAAATATCACGATAAAGAGAGTTACACATTTTTTTTTTTTGGTTTCCCAGTGTGTATAGAAGTATGTTTACACTATGCTGTAGTATTTTAAGTCTGAAAAACAAAACATGTATATACTTTAACTTAAAAATACTTTATTGCTAAAACATGCTAACCAACCTCTGAGCTTTCACAAGTCATTTTCCTTTCTGCTGGTGGAGGATCTTGTCTTCATGTTGGTGGCTACTGACTGATCAAGGTGGTGGTTGCTGAAAGTTGGGGTGGCTGTGGCAGTTCCTCAAAATAAGACTACAATGAAGTTTGCTGTGTAGATTCACTCTTCCTTTTACGAAAAATTTTACTACAGCATGAAATAATCTTTGATAGCATTTTGTCCACAGTAGAATTTCTCTCAAAAGTGGAGTCAGTCCTCTCAAACCTTGCTGCTTCTTTGTTGACTAAGTTTACGGGATATTCTAAATCCTTTGTTGTCATGTCAGCAACCCTCAGAGCATCTTCACCAGGAGTAAATTCCACTTTGAGAAACCCCTTTCTTTGCTCATCCATAAGAAGCAACTCCTCATCCATTAAAGTTTTATTATGAGATTGAAACAATTCAGTTCCAACCTCAGGCTTCACTTCTAATTCTAGTTCTCCTGCTATTTCCACCACATCTGCAATTGTTTCCTCTACTGAAGTCTTAAGCTCCTCAAAGTCATCCATGAGGGCTGGAATCAATTGCTTCTAACCTCCTATTAATGTTGATATTTTGATCTCCTCCATGAATCATGGATGCTCTTAATGGCATGTAGAATGGTAATATCCTTTCCATAAGGTTTTCAATTGATTTTGCACAGATCCATCAGAAAAAAATCACTACCTAGGGCAACTACAGTCTTATGAAATGTATTTCTTAAAAGGACTTGAAAGTTGAAACTAGTCTTTGATCCGTGGACTGCAGAATGGGTGTTGTGTTAGTAGGCATGAGAACAACATGAATCTTGTTGTACATCTCCATCAGAGCTCTTGTGTGACCAAGTGCGTTGTCAGTGAGCAACAATATTTTGAAAGAAATCTGTGCTTCTGAGCAGTGGATTATAATAGTGGGCTTAACATATTCAGTAAACCATGTTGTAAACAGATGTGCTGTCATCCAGGCTTCGTTGTTCCATTTATAAAGCACAGGCAGAGTTGATTTAGCATAATTCCACAGGGCTCTAGAATTTTCAGAATGGTAAATGAGCACTGGCTTCAACTTAAAGTCATCAGATGCATTAGCCCCTAACAAGAGAGTGAGCATGTCCTTTGATGCTTTAAAGCCAGGCATTGACTTCTCTTGTCCTAGATGGGATCTTCTTCCAATAGAAGGCTATCTCATCTATATTGAAAATCTGTTGTTTAGTGTAGCCACCTTCATTCACTCTCTTAGCTTGATCCTCTGGACAACTTGCTGCAGCTTCTACATTAGCAATTGTGAATTCACCTTGTGCTTGTATGTTGAGGAGATGGCTTCTTTCATTAAACCTCATGAAGCAACCTCTGCTAGCTTCAAAATTTCTTTTGCAGCTTCCTCACCTCTCTCAGCCTTTATAGAGTTGATGGGAGTTAGGGACTTGCTCTTGGATTAGGCTTTGGTTTAAGGGGATGTTGTGGTAGGTTTGAGCTTCTATCCAGACCACTAAAATGGTCTCCATATAAGAAATAAGGCTGTTTCATTATCTTATTCACATGTTCACTGAAGTAGCACTTTTAATTTCCTTCAAGAACTTTTCCTGTGCGTTCACAATTTGGCTAACTAGTGCAAAAGGTCTAGCTTTCAGACTCTCTCAGCTTTCAACACGCTTTCCTCACTAGCATTTGATTTAAAGTGAGACTCTTTAAAGTGCAATTCTTCCTTTCACTTGAACACTTAGAGGCCATCGTAGGGTTAGGTGGCCTACTTTCAATGTTGTTTTGTCTCAGTGGATAGGGAGCCTGAGGGGACAGAAAGAGATGAAGGAAAGGCCTGTGGGTGAAGCAGTGAGAACACATTAAGTTCACCGTCTTCTACAGGCATGGTTTGTGGCACCCAAATCAAGCACAATAGCAATATCAAAGATCACTGATCACAGATCACCATAATAAATATAATAATGATGAAAAAGTTTGAAACATTGTGAGAATTACCAAAATGGGACCCAGAGACCCAGAGAGAACAAATGCTACTGGAAAAATGGTGCCAGTAGACTTGCTTGACACAGGAATGCCCAAAAAGTTTCAATTTGAAAAAAACACATTATCTGTGAAGTGCAATAAAGTGAAACACAATAAAATGAGATGTGCCTGTTCTATGAAGGATATAACTCAGGAACAGCCAGATGGAAGAAATGCACAGGGCAAAGTGTAGGGAAAGGGCGCTAAGATTCCATGCCTTCTCCAGGCACATCACTGTCCCAAATCTCCACATGTTCACCAACCCAGAGTTTCTCTGAACCTCATCCTTTGGGTTTTTTGTTTTTTTTTTTTTTCTGGAGACTTTATTACATGAGCATGATTGATTAAATCATTGGCCATTGGTGATTGGTTCAGCCTCCATCCCCTCTGCCCCCCTGGGAGGTCAGGGAGATGGGACTGAAATTTCCAAACTTCTAATCACATGGTTGGCTACTCAGGGCATCAGCCCCATCCTTAGGGTGGATACAAAAGTCACCTTATTAATATAGCAAATACATCTTTGTCAGTCTCATCACTTAAAGGGTTTTAGGAGCTCTGATCCAGAAATGGGGACTATGAAGACAAAATACATGTTATTATAAATCACAATATCACATCTCCCTAAGGATCTAAAGGAAGTGGGTCATGATCCCCGTCATACCTCATTTCACCCACCAGTCTAGCTCCTGCAGAACCAGATGAATCCTACAGGAGTACCTGTAGACCACTGCCAACTCAACCATGACTGCAGTCACCATGCTAGCTGGTGTCTTTGCCTCAGGTACATAGTGTGTGGCCAATTGATTTGGTGAAGGTGCTCATTTTCATTGCTATGAGAAAAGAATAAGAAACATCTTGCATTCACATAGAATAAACAACAAAATACATTTAACGGTTAGTCCCAGGGCTACTTTAACTCTTCGGCTCTCTGACATAAAATAGTCAGAAAAGATCTGGACCATCTAAACGATGTACAGACTAGTACGTTGATCTATTACATCAGTGATATTATATTGATCAGACTGAATGAACAAAAGGCGGCTTGCATGCTATGCTGCAGGACACACGTGTGCTACAGCAGGTGGGAAACCGACCTTGCAAAGGTACAGGAAGTGCTACATTAGCAAAATATTTAAATTCATTGGTCAGGGGCATGCCAAGACATCCACTCCATCATAAAAGGCAGTCAATTTGCCACACACCCCTGAAACAAAGACAGAGGCTTTATGTGGTGGGTGTCTGGGTTCTGGGGCACCATGTTCCACACCTAGGATTACTGTTCCAGCTCATACATTGAGTGATATGAAAAGCTGCGATCTTTGTGTGGAGCATAGAGCAGGAGAGGGCTCTGACACAGCTCCAGGCTGTAGTGCAAACAGCCTACCCCTGGGGAGATGCAGTCCAGCAAAGGCTGTGATGTTGGAGGTGTCACTAGTGAGAAAAGACTGTGTGTAGGGTCTGAGGCATGTCCCACTGGGAGAATCACGCCACAGGCCCTGGGGTTGTGAAGTAAGACCGTGTCTTCCACAGTGGAGGATTACATACCTTCTGAAAAGCACCCCCATCATGCTGCCTGGCTCTGGCAAAGACGGGACCACGAGCAGTTATTCAGCCAGACTTGCTCCTCATCAGCTGAGCCCCATGAGACCCCATCAAGCTAACACAGGAGCCCGGCAGCAATGCGCCATAGGATGGAAACAGCCCATCAGGGCTGAGCATAAATAGAATGAGAGGGGATAAGGGTGTCCTGTGAACCCGTAGGCCAGATCCTCATGGCACCCCCCAGTGTCACACTAGCACCCCTCCCTCAGCTCACACCTCTCACCAGACAGAGAATCCTGTGTGATCACCGAGAGGGGCGGGAACAGCCAGAACTTGGTTTCAGGTTAGTCAGTCTTGTTTTGTGGGCTCAAGAGGAAGGTATTTGGCAGCTGCACTACAGCCTCACTCAGGGGTGACGGGAAACCATCCCCAGGCTGAGGGTCAGGTTCTGTACCTGATCATCCACTTTGCAGAGAGAAGGAAAGGGCCCGACTCCCGGGAGGTGATGAATGGCCTGGCCACCTGGGCAGAGACCTGGAAGGAAAAAGGCTGAAAGATCAGGACGCAGAGTGGAAGTATGGGGATGGACACATGGGAGTGGTCAGCAAGTGTGGAGACATTTGCATTACACGATAATGCCCACCTAAGCTAATTAGGAAGTGACAAGTTTTGCATATTTATAATCTTTGCTTTTAATACAATTTATTTGGTTCTAAGTTTTACACGATTTAATTTTTAATAATAACAATGTGTAAAATTACTCAAAATTTAACAATGAACTCTTTCTGGTATGAGTCAGCTCCAGTGTACCACCAGACCTGGAAGTGACTTGGTTAAGGTTTTTGCTAAAAGGCAGAAGTAGGAATCAAGATACTTATTATGTCATGCAATAGAAAAATAAAGATTGTAAAATATGTGCACATTTAACTGTGTGCCTGCTGGAACTTATATTGTTGCTACATTTTCTTTATGAAGGTGTCTGAAAAATGAATGAAAAATGTTGGCATAAAGCACAAAGCTTGGTAAAGACGTGCCCATGTCAATTTAAAACAATGTAAGCAGCCAGTAATTCCATGGAAAGAAATTGCATGTGTTAGTGTATTGTATGATAATGTGATTAATTGCCTGTCATTATTCTGAAATTATGAGAGTGTTCATTTCTCTGCCCTTTCTCTACTCACCAGGAGCAGGATTTTTACAGCACACAGACAGCCACTTTAGTTCATAATCTTGATTGGGGTTATTTAATTTTAAATTAGATCAAAGCAAAATAAATCAAGGCAAGATCTTACCTAGCATTCAAATTACATCTATGACTATAAAGATATCACCTGGTAAGAATAAGACTGAACTAATTCTGAAGATTTACTTGTCTTCAATGTCTTTAAAAAGTCAGCAGAATGTATAATATGATGAAACATAAAGAACTCATTTGAAGAGCAATCAAGAAAATATCTAGTAGCCACGCTAAATTAGTAAAGACGTGAAGATTCAACGCAAAGAGCTAAATAAAATATCATTTGGAGAGCAGTCTGTTTTAAAAAGCGCAGTGACTAGCTTATAAATTCGCGATGTCTTTCTCATGGGTCACACTAGGGGGCGAACTTCGTCTTCTCTATAAATGTTCTTAACGCAAAGGGATGAGATGATCTCGCTCAAGGAAGATGGCTAATTTTCAGGGAATCTTTAAAACAACTGAATGGGCTCAATTAGAAAAATCTGAATCAAAGGCAGCCAGGAAAACACAGGGCTTCTAAAAGCAGAGGTCAATTTGGAAAACAAAACAAATGAAAAAATAAATAAATAAATAAATAAATAAATAAATAAAAACCCACTCCGTCCTCTATCAATGACTAATAAGCTTTGTACTTGGAACTTTGTAAAGCACATTACGAAAACTGTCCTTCCACATTCTTGCAGAGACCTTATATATTGTAGCCCATGTTTAAGCTGAGGAAATTGAAGCTCAGCGATTTTAAGAGATCAGCTCAAGGCCAGACAAATTTAAGGCAAGCGACTGAGTCAAGGTACAATTTAAACAAATCTCTTTACTTCCCATGCTTGTCGCCTACCCCACAGTCCTCCACACCTTTCATCAAAGAACTCAGGACATCCCAGGGCAACAGCCTGGCTAGCCATTCTTAGATGAACAGATTAGACTCTGGCTGTCCCTGCTTTATGAGAGCTACTGAGCAGAAACCTTTCGTGACATCTGTATCTCTCCTAAGGTTGTGATTAAATCATTGGCTTAAAATATAATTACAAGTACAACACGTGGATGATCATTTTGCCCCTGGGAAAAATATTACAGGGTGCGCACTAATTTATTTACTTACATTTAGTAAAGCTTTATTTAAAAAAAAAACAACTCTTTAACTTACAATCCAAATTAAGAGAAAATACAAATTAGAATGTGATTACTTAAATCACAGAGGAACCACTGCTTTCAAAAGGAGTCACTCCAGGGGTTCCTTTGAACTGAGAGCTGCCCAGCTGTATGTTAAATGATCCCATTTACTGTGCAAAGGCTCAATTTACATAGAAAATGCCCAGGAACATAGCTGCTACACCAAGTGAAATGCATCTGCGCTGCACTTCATGTTCGCCGCAGGTTTACATTTTTGGAAAATACCACATGGGAGAGAGTCTTCAGCTGAGTGCGGCTCCACCTCCAGCCCATCAATTGTTAAGGCTGAAATGATTCTAAAGTTTCCTTCCCTAACCCCCAGTTGCAGACCGGGGACTATGTTATCTTAACGTCAGAGTTCACTCTCTGGCTGATAACAACAGTCAGAAATGCCCACAGCCTCCTGCGGAAGCCCCGTTCTCCTCCTCAACACATTCCCCTCGTGGCCAGAAACGGACTAGATGCCTGGAGCCGATTAAAGACAAGACTTGTTCTCTCCTTTCATGGAGTTGATGCACCACCACCCGTGTGCAGAAGTGCCAACCCGTGCAAAACATAAGCAAGTCACCAACAGTGGGCTGGAGCAATAACGTGTGTGATTGGATGGTTTAGTCACGTGTTCCTCGGTTACTCTTCAGCAAATACTCTCGCGCACAGCAGGCGTTTTGTTCACAGCGTTTCTCCCCTCTCTGCAGAGGGTTTGTGGAGCAAGTGCAGTGGGAGGGCAATTAAGGGGAACAGGGAGTGGGTTTCTGAAAACAGATTAGAAATGTGTTTACTTTCTATTTATACATTCGTTTATGTATTTATTACCTTGCATCCTTCTAAAAAGATATTTAAGAAGCAGCCTGTGATAGAAGCACCACATCGTTATAAAAATAGAAAATCAGAGGGAGGGAGAGAAAAGGAAAGAAGATGAGGGAAAACTTAGTATCCCAATAACATCGTTTCTGGAAACTATTCCTGAAAATCAGGCAGGCTTTCAAAATCCTAAATGGGTTTGTGTTCTCAGCAAGCCATTCAAAAGGGGAAACACTGTCAGGTACACAATTTGCATCAGATTAAAGAGTCTTCCAAAGAGACCCAGTTCATCAGGGTACAGAGGCCTCTGATCAATCTCTTCCCTCAGTTTTCAGCTTGTAGGTATCTCCACCCTAAAAGGAAGTTCAACACTGATTTGGGGGGATCTGTCATAGGCTGGTGGACCAATGACAAAAAACTCAGCCTCAGGAAAGGGGTTCTGCGAGGGCAAAGCAAGGTGGAAGTTAGGCAATGTGGTGCGCGCAGAGAGGGTGCAAATGGAGAAAGGAGAGAGGGAAGGAGGAGGTAATGGGATGTACAGGGCAGAGTCGATCTCTTCTGGTTGCAGACGGTGGAGGGGAGGGAAGCAGAGAAAGGACACATGGTCTGAACAGCCGTCATCTTCCTCAGACAAGTCTTAACACTGTCTCTCCCCTCTAGGAGGAAGCAAGACCAGCCAAACGCTTTCTAGAGTTTCGACGTCTGCCTCCATTTGAAGAGATGAAGGAGCTCGGTGAAACAGGCTCTGTGGGGTTGTGGTCTGGCCCACTGATCGTGGCTCCTGTGTCCTGGCCATGTTGCAAGCCCTAAAATACCACAGTGAAATGACATGTGTGATCTAGCTGAAAACCCAGGAGGAAGGGTGTGCATGAGTTTGGGTGGAAAAGCCCCCTGGTTGAGCAACCTTGAGAAGAACTGAGCCGGAACACAGTCCCTGATGGTGACATACATGGACAGTACAGTGCTCACAGCCAGAGGGGCCAGCTGGGACGTCAACTGCCACAGCTGCACCTGGCTACCCCCACCTGACGCTCCCACCTGACTGCCCCCAGAGAACCAGTATCTCCTGGTCCCCATCACCCCGTTATGGGGTGGTGCCATGGGAAGCCCTGTCAATGGGAAAATCCTCCTGGGCGAAAAGATGGGTTCAAGACCACATCCAGTCAGCCATGAAGTTTTGTCCATTTTCCCTAAGAGAGATTGCAATCAAGGTACAGAAAGCACTGTGGGAACACAGGAGAAAGGGGGAAATTCTAAATGAATGATTGGGGCAGTAGCATTTAAACTGAACCTTAAAGAAAGAATATATGTTTTTTTAAATTATTATTAATTTAAAATGTATTATTTAAATTTAAATTTTATTATTAATTTAAAATGTTTTATTATTAACTTAAAATATATTATTATTAATTTAAGCAATCAAATGAGTTTCTCAAGGGAAGAAAGCTTTATCTCCATATCTCTGTGCCCACTCCTGGCTAGCCCAGCACATAATAGATGCTTGATGTGATGATTTAACCTTTTGTTAAACTCATGGAGTCTCAAGCACTTTCTCTAAATTCATATGGTGACCCAGATGACGTCCTGTAGCAAATGCTGGGAATTCTGTAGGCAGAAGGACCCCGTGCTTGGTGTAGTGCCCTGCTGTTGCCATTTTGAAATTCTTAATAATTTGTGAACAAGGGGGCTGCATTTTTGTTTTGCACGGAATCCTGCAAAATTGTGTAGGAGTCCTGGCTGTAGCTTGTATCTTTTGCCAATGGACACTATTGGTCCCTATGGAGAAGGTATTAATGGGGTGTTTCAGGGTTTTTGACAAGTGGCCATCTTCCAAATAAAGGAGGCTTCCTATAAATTGCCTGCATAATGGAAGAGAGCCTGAAAAAAAGTGTCTTTGATTGAACAAAGGCTTTTTCCAGTCTTACAACCCTGGACACAGGCTCCTGATCATGAAATAGAGCTGGAGCACTTTACCATTTCCCCACCAGGAATTTTTCCCCACGTTGTACCCTTCTCTTCCATCCAAATCCCAGAATAACTCCTGAAAAATTCACCTTCCCCATTGTTTTGTAGACCTCTCTAGACCTTTCTTTAATTGCAAGCTCTCTCACTTTACATCCCATATGGCTAAGTGCCTTATTATAAGCACAGTGATCAAACAATAACAGTAAGATCTCACAATTGCATCCCTTTGCATGTTAAAAAAACAAAACCAAAACCAAAAAAAAAAAACCTTTTGCCTAGATTGTCTCATTTTGTAACTGCAATCACCCCATAAGTTTGGCAGGTCAGCTGTATATGGAAAACACTCCTATATTTCTCCTTTACTCACACACATAATACTTCTGACACCAGTTACAATTCTGTAACACCAGCTGGGTGTCCTGCAATGCAATTAAGTTCTGACACTATCTTCTTGACACTAGCGTTAGATCCTACAAGTTAACGACTCAGTCTCACAAAACTGTCCCCACTGCAGATGTCAATGACAAGTCCCAGGTTGTCACCTCTATTTTTGACCAACCAGCTATAAATCGGGTTTCTTATGACCCCTTACGTAGGTTTAATAATGTTCTAGAAAGTCTCACAGACCTCTGGGAAATGCTCGCTTACAAATCTGTTTATTATAAAGGATACAATAAACGATATGAATGGATAGCAGATGAAGGGGCTCCTGAGTGCAGCTTCAGTCCTTGTGGAGTTGGGGTGTGCCACCCTCCCAACATGTAGGTGTGTTCACCAACTCAGAAGCTCCAAGCCCAGAACTTTGGGGATGTGTATGGAGGTTTCATCACATAGGTATGTTCAATCATTAATTCAGTCTCCAGTCCCTCACCCCTTCCCAGAAGATAGGAAGGTCTTTCTGATGACCAGCTCACATCTTGAAGCTATTCAGGAGCCCACTCAGAGTTGCCTCATTAGAATAAAAGCCACTCCCATCACCCAGAAAATTTCAAGGGTTTCAAGAGCCCTGTACTGGGACCTGGGGTCAAAGACCGAATATTAGGGAAAAGGCTGCTTCTAGTGTTCTTATCACCTGGGAAATCACAAGTGTTTTAGGAACTCTGTGCCAAGAACCAGGGGCAGATAATTTTGCAACAGAATTTTTTGCAACAAATATTTATTCCCTTTATCCATACTAGGAAACCTAAAGTCAGAGCAATTCTACAGTGTCTATACTGACGACTCCCAGATCAAGTTTTCAATTCTGAACTCTCCACTGAACTTGGGATCTATACCTCCACCCCTTTCTAGAATCTCCACTTGGATGCTTTCATAGCATGCTCCACTCAACACCTACCAAACAAAACATACCATCACCCGCTCCCTCCCTGCTCCACCTTGCTCAAACCTGCTCCTCTTACAGTCCTTTTGTTCACTAGTATCATCACCTTCTCCTAATTGCCCAGGCAGGACACCTAGGAGTCATCCTCTACCCACCCTTGCTCTTCAATGTCCCAAGTCCACTGGAGCCACAAATCCTGCTGATCCTTCTCTACCACAGTCACCTTTTAGAACACCAGCATCTGGCAGAGAATCTGGCACATCTTAGTGTCTTCATACATCCTGGGTGAACTAAAGTCCTATTTGGCAGTATTGGTGGCCAAAGTGACTTCCCAGGTCACTGTTCTGGCTGCTTTCCTGGCTGGAGAAGAATCAGCATTTCTGAATTCCCTTTCCTGTCAGGTGGAGGCAGGGTGAAAAGCTTGAGGAAAGAAACCTTTCTCCTCCCACACAGGCAGTTGCTGGAGGAGAAGAAATAATCTCTTACACAAACACCAATGTCTTACAGTGTCAGGCCTTTATGTTCTGTTTTCCAGCTCTGCTTTTGCTGGGGTTTTTTTCTTGTTGTTGTTGTTTTTGGCACTTCTTTTTAGGCCAGCATCGCCACCCTCAAGTCTATGGAGAAGTCTGGCCACCCCACAGCCCCCAAATGCCTTCATGCCCAGAAATTTTCAGATAAGGCAGACCAGGCAGATTTAGGATGAAAATTCCAAGTGCTGGCCACAGAGATCAAACATTTGTGAGACCCTGTGATGGAACATCCCAGAGAACAGCCTGAGTGATCCCCTTGGATGAAGCCAGGCACAGAGACTAGACACTGCAGAGATGATCTGAGAATATAAGCCACAAAGAGCCTTCTCTTGGGGGTAGAGCTGAACAGATGGCGTTAAGCCTGAGGAAAGAAGGGAAAGAGGAGTTGGTGGGGAGGCACATAGAGAGGCAGAGAGATGCAAAGGACAGTTCCCTGAGCAGAGTTCAATGGAAAAATAAAAGGCAAATGTAAATGAAGACAGGTGACCTTTACTGGGCAAATGAAGAAATTATAACTTACTATAGCTCTACCGACAGTTTGGGAAACCTTCATTTCTCTCTCTGCTTCCTTTTTTATATTTTCTTTTCCATTGCTTCTTTTCTAGTCTGTTTGTATTTCTCTGTGTTTTAAGTCTCTCTCTCCCTCTCATACACACACACACACATACACACACACACACACACACACACACACACACACACACACACACACACACACACAAAGTCACTTACTGTGTCTGCTGAAACAACTTAGCTAAAAACCAGCCAAAGTAACTGGCCTCAAGCAGTCAAACGAGGGTAGGAAGATGGGTGAGAACTTTACTTCTGGGCCACACTCTGGGCTCCATGCATCTGAAAGAACTTGCTTTGTGGAACTACATTCCTCCCCTCCTCGCCTGTAAAGTTGGGAGGTAATTTAACCCTGAACAAAGGCAGTGGAGCAGTGCTGGCAGATTCCCCTTAATTGTAAGATGAGGACCCACAGAATATCTCCACAGTAGAAGAAAGATTTCCCTGAGCTTTTCACGCTGACAGTAAGACATTAAATTAGACAGAAGTATGGGTATCCCCATAGAAAGTCAGGGAGAAGGCTTGGAGCCTTCAAGCATCACCAGATATAGAAGAGAACATGCACGTGGAGGGGCCTTGGTGAGAGTGGGATGCTGGGGGAGAAACAAGGCTTACTCTAGTGCCCCATCTCAACACTCACTTGGTACCCAGGGTCTCCACAAATAAGCAGCTGGCTGCACAGCTGAGAGCTAAAAAGAGTAAAGAAGGGCATAGAATTTGCTTTCTCTTTGGCTCCTGTAGCTTCTCTCTGGAAAATACTAGGAAATGCAAAAAAAACCTGTGACTTAAATACAGTGAAATTCACAGTGAAATCCAAGGGAGGCAACAATTAAAAAGTTTAAACACAGTTTAGATTGGAGGTCAGGAGGGGGATGTTTGGAGGTGTGACAGAAAAAGAGATCATAAAAGGAGGTAGCATTTCGGCATCTCCGAGCCGAGGGTCTGGCCCATGGTGAGCCCTCAGTTCACACCAGTTCTGCTTTTCTTCCATTGTGGAGGCAGCATCCCGCCTACCAAGTTAAACACCTGTCCACTCAGGCAAAAAGGGTCACTGCCCTTCCCGCCTTTGTGGGCAGGATGGAGAGAGGCCATGTGGGGGCTGTTTTGAGAGGGCTCAAACTTGGATATTCCTTAGTGCGTATTGAAGAAGACACACACCTTTGACATCCTAGTGTGGCAGTGACCTACACAGAAGCTAAGAGAACATAGGAGAAATCTGTATCTTGTGGTCTGCACTTTGAATATTGCCAAGAGGCTCAATCATTTGTATGAATCAGGATGGAATGTAAACCAGTGAGTGACACTTAAGTAGATCAAAGATGAGCAGAAGGAAGCGCTCTGAATAGAAACAGAACAAAAACACTTCTGTTTCTCAGCTCCCCTTGGCTTGAAGTTTCATCAGTATCTTAGTGGAGAGTTAATAAAATACATTACCCCTGTTTTTGGCCTGTTTTGTGCCATTTGCTATACATACATATATACGCATATATACATATATATACAAAAAGTGTGTAAATAAATACACAATACGTACTGTATATCATATACAGTATATATTCTGTTTGTCCTAACAAATCCTTTTGTCGCCTCTACCAAACACTTTGAGGTATTGTTAAGGAGTAGTACCTGAGACCTGCGCGAGGTCCAAAGTTGAGATACAAGTACTCAGAGCAGTTAAGACTAGTAAGGAACACACGGTACAGAATTCCCCTTAACCAGGACTCTTCCTGTCAGGGTGTGACATCCTTTGTGGGTGTGACAAATCGTTAGGAAACCAAAGGCTACAGAAGAGAAACACCTGTGCAGAGTCGCCTGGCGGCAGGAAATAATGATACCTTGTAGGTGCGGACCGCCTTTCTTCTAAGGAGCTTAAATCCCTTTGAACAACATTATCTCATTAATGCTCTCAATTGCCAGAGGGCGCTGGCAGGGCAGGGGAGGAGGCTGAAAAGCATTTCTCTTTAGACTTTGAGTTGAACAGCAATGAATGTACAGTCACCATTTTGTTTCTGAGGTCTAATGGTTACTGGTATTTATCACCTAGGAAGCCGTCGAAGGAGTTAAGTGAGTTGTGAGACAAAATAGCTGTGGTAAACCAGAAGGACAATTCATGGTCCCTATCTCATGGTGCCATGTATTAGTTTGTAGTTTCTTAAAGTGATAGCTGTTTTTCCCAGAGTGGTCCTGAGGTGAGGTAAATGCCCCTGCGTTTTGTGCTTCTAGGCCATTTCTCTTCCCCCAAGACTCCCAGTGCTGTTGACGCCCATGACATAAGACCAGTCCCACTGCCACCTGGCAATAATCGCACCCCCTCCTGATGACTACCTCTTGTTCTCTGATTGGGTTCAACCTCTTTCTCTCCGTCACTACTCCCTGATATCAGATTTATCAACTTCAGCATCCACACAGATGTCCCCAGTAATGAACATGTGTTGGCCCCACTAGAGGACAGGCTTGGACCAGAATTCCATGTATCTCCTGGTCTCCAAAAGCCCAGCTCTGACAGCAGGACCATGATGTTTAGGTTCTGGTATTACTGAGCACTCAAGACACCTTTGATCCAACAGTCCTCTGAAAGTCTGGGCCCTCCCTTTCCCCCAATACCCTGTTGCCTGGGAGATGGCCACAGGCCTCTTTGGGGAAAGTTCAGGAGAACATTTATAATTTAAACTGGAACATTCTTGTCTTAGTCTATTCAGGCTGCTGTAATAATATACCACAGACTGGATGGCCTATAAACCACAGTATTTCTCATAGTTCTGGAAGCTTGAAGTCCAAGATCAGGGGTCAGTTGGTCAGGTTCTGGTGAAGCCCTCTTTTAGGTTGCAGGCTTTCAGCTTCCCACTGTGTCCTCATGTGGTAGGAAGTTCTGGGGTGTCTTTTATAAGAGCACTGGTCCCATTCATAGGGCTCCACTCTCATTTGCTAAACACCTCCCAAAAACCCCACTTCCTAATACCACCACACCAGGCATTAGGATTTTAACATGAATCTGGGGGGGACACAAATATTCAGACCATAGCAGTTCTTCCAGAGAACTTGAACTTCCCTTCAGTCAGTGGGATCCCTGACTGTGAACTGACTTTACTTTGGAGACTGGGTGAAGAAACTGCAATTTTCTATTGCAGCAGCTGACAGTCTTATTATAAGTCTTACTAACTCACAAGTTTTTTTTTTTACTATATTAATTAACAACTCAATAAGCTATTCTTCTATCGCCTCCTTCAGAAACCATGATCAGAAGCCTTCTCCACAAGACTCTGAAAGCCAAGCCACTATGACTGCCCTCCAGCCATACTGCCCATTATAATTTATGCCCACTTTTCCTCCAGTGTCTAAGTTCTGGCCCCTGGCCTCTCCCGCACCAGAATCCCATCATTTCTAATGATGCTGGGGAGCCCAGGCCCAGGGCAGCCTCTCCTACTCTCAGCCCTGGCATACAGAGGACAGCCATCCTTGGAGCTTCTCAAAGATACCAGTGCCCCTCACTAGTGCTTTCCTTACTCTCTGTGAAGAAAGGAAATGTCCTCTGGGTCCTCCTGGTTCTCAATCTCACATGACAAAAACCATCCCAACATTCCTTCTTGGCTGACCCCTTCCTTAGTATCATGCCGTGGCAGTTCCAGCAGCTCTACCTAACTTACAGAAGGCCATCATGTTGACCAAGCTTTCAGGAACTAGCCCAGAAGTGTTCTGGAACCAGATCCAGCGTCTTTGTCAGAATGTTGAACTCCAGCGAAAGAAAGTCTTCTCACATTAATAAATTCTTCCCTATACAGTTTTATATTCCCCTCCAACCCCCTTTCCATCACTCAGCACCCTGTCAGATGATCTGATATCTGCATATGTTCTCCTAATTCCTCTCAATACATATTAGCCAGGTGCCGCCACTTCTTCAGCCTGTAAGCTTTTTATCTAGAGCAGGTGTTCCACGTCTCAATTTTACTGTGCTGGGTCATGACCCAGGTCAGCCCTGAGGGAATGGAAATGACAAGGGTATATCTTAGGGTAAGTGTCACCTTCTGGCATGGAGATAATCCTGGCTTGAGGAAATTCATTCTGGACTGTGATCCCTGGGAACAGGAATAAAGGACAGAGGAAGTGAACAGGCAAAGAGGGAAAGGAATACAAGCTTATAATATTAAGTTGGCCACCATTTTGGATGACTGGAGCTCAGTCCCTTTGAAACCTTCTGAGGATGCTTATGAGATGCATCTCAGAACTGCTCATCAGGGGGATAAGAGTAGGAAGCCTTAGTCCATAGGTTCCTGTTCCGCATTGGTCAAGGACAGTTCTGTGTACAGTAAATCCCCAGCCCTTGCTGGCTGTACCTGTGTAAGTGCAGAGCAAGTTGTAGGCACCAGGGCAGAAGACAGAGGTACACAATTTGGACCAGCACCAGGGCATGTGGGAGAAGGCGGCCAAGGCTGGTGTGGGCGTCGCCAGTGCCCTCCTCTTCCCCATCCAATGGTTCACTCTCACCCTCATTTTATTCCTCTCTGGGAAGTCTGACACTTGTTTATCTTTGAAATACTTCTTCCCTTGGCTTCCGGGTCACTGCTCTCTTCTGAGGTTCCTTCTACCTCTTGAGCTCTTCCTTCGTATCCTCCCTTGCTGATTCTTCCTCACCCCAAGTTTTATGTGTTTAACTGTCCCAGGGCCTAATATTCAGGTTTTTTGTTTTTTATCAAGACTCATTTTCCAGTGTTTTGGATAAACACAATCTATAAACTAAAGAATCTCACATTTATACCTTCATCTCACACTTCCCTAAACTCCAGATTCAAATATCTACCTATTCAATACCTCAAACTTGACAGGACTATAACAGAACCATTGAGTTCCCCCCAAATCTATTTCTTCCTCAGTCTCCGTCAGCTGTACTGCACCACAGCTCAAGATGCACAGATCAAAATCTCAACATAGCCCTTGAAGGCTGTCTTCCCCACCTTTTCCCCATATCCTTTCAACATATACCTTGAAACTAACCTCTGTGGATCATCTCTGTCAACATCATAAAGTCCAAACAGACATCATCTCTCAAGAAACACAACAAAAACTGCCTCACCCTTGTCTCACCTTTGTCCGTCCCTCAGGTAGCAGCCCTGTGATCTCTGCAGATATGCATCAGATAACATCATTATCCTACCTTAAATTCTCCAGTGGCTTCCATCACACTGAGAGTAAACCATAGACTTGTTTTCCCATGACCAACAAAGTTATTCGTGATCTGCATTATCTCTCTCTCCTCAGCTCCTTCCCCGTCTCCACCATACTCGCTCCACTAACACTGGCCTTCTTGTTCTTTCTGCCTCAGAACATTGACATTTTCTCTTCCTTCAGCCTGAAATGATTTTTCCTCCACCTCATCCCCATTATTTCTGAGCTACTGCTTTCTCTTTCTTTGCAGCATTTAGCACTACCTAGCAGCATACATGTGTGTATTTATCATAAGATCAATGGGGGAGCACTGTCTTTTCACCACAGTATCCTCAGGATGTAGAAGAGTAATTGTCATATGGTGGGCACTTATTTAAAAGAGACCAGAGAATCTATAAATGACAATCTGAGACTAGAAATGATATGATCACAGTGGAGAACAGCAAAACTTTAAATAGTATGAAAGATAAATATCATGTAAGCCAATAAAAAGTCAAAAAGGGAACTGCAAGAATTTAAAAATTAAGCATATGCATGACTGGGACATTGTGCTTTATACCAGAAAATGACACATTGTAATTGACTGTACTTCAGTAAAAAAAAAAAAGAGAGAGAAAGAGAGTAGTGGGGTGGGTATAGCTCAGTGGTAGAGCACATGCTTAACACGCATGAGGTCCTGCATTTAATCCCTAGTACCTCCATGTTAAAAAAAAAAAGAATGTTAAAAGATTAAAAGAGTAGAGGAAGAGAAATGTCATCAACATTCTACATTTCAAATCAGTATCTTGGATTAGTTTAAGGGTGTTTAACTAATCAGTTCTTTTGCTCACTGAATAATACATTGCATTTGTGGTACTTTACAGTTAACAATACATTAAGCCCCCAAACGATCTTGTTGAGATTGTCGAGCAAATATCCCATCCCCATGTCAGGTTTATTGGAAACAGAGGTTTCTGAAGTTTGGGGATCTCGCCCAAGAGATCTGGTAGCAGCTTTTGAGAGGCAAAAGGGGGATTTTTTCCAACAAGTTTTATTATGCCAAAGTCCAGACACTTACACTTTGTTTTGTGGTTGCAAACACCTCTGCTGATCTTTTTAAAGTAAACATACTCTGAAATTTTGTGTAAGAGAAAAGTAACTCTAACTCTTCGAAAAATGTCTTACATAGAACTTTTTTAGATGATTACTTCTGTCATTATCTGTATTTGCCACAAGAGGGCTGACCACGGGACTTTGTGCTTCATTCCATCGTTGTCAAAAAGAAGCTGTTCTTACAGCTTAAAGGGAACTTTTAAAGTTCTCGTTTGGATTTACAAATTCACCAGTCTCAGTATTCTATATCCCTGGCTAAGTCAGTAATTACTTCATACAAGTTTATTTATCAGTCACTCCATTAAAATGCCTTGCCATGACTTGGTTCTTTTTCATATAAATTGTTTTTATCTTCTGGTTCTATATTTCAAGCTGAATAGCTATAAATACTTATTTGCATGATGTTCCAAAAATGTCATCTTTTTTTTCCCCCCGTTAGATGTAAATATATGGAAATGGTTCATTTTCTGTCGTTTCACATTTCTTTGTGCAAAGAGGAAAACACCCTGGATTACTTTCTCAGGAAAAGATTGTAGAGTTCTACAGGAAGTGGAAGGTGTAGTCAGCCGTTTTGAGTATAAACTACGCTATTGCTTTACTATTTTATTTTAATTTATTATAAAAACATTTTTGTTCACTTGAAGGAGAAGACTTGAAGAGAGCAATCTTGAACACAGCAAATGGCTCCACAGAAATGTGTTTTGCATGTTTCCATTCAAATAGCAGCTTTTAAAAAAATGATATTCCCCTCGTTAGTCAGAAAGTAGATCGTCCAGACTGAACTGTTACTAAGCATCAGCCGCCAGTGATGCCAGGCTGACGGGCAGCAGATTCCGCTAAGCCTCTTAAACAACCCGTTAAGAAACTTTGCTGTTTGATAATGATCATCGTTTTCAGAACTCGAGATTTAACCTAGGGCCGAGTCCTGACAGCACAAGCTTTCCTTTCTATGGCTGGCTAAGGCTACCCATCACTGGACTTGGGCCTTGATTTTCAATGATCAGCCCTTGTACACCCTGACATTTCTGCCTCTCTGTGCTTTTCCCGTAGCTGCAAAGAACAAGCAAATAAGATGAAGCCAAAAGGATTCAATCAGCTCTGCTTATCAGTGCAGCCAAGATTAGTCTGGTTTCTAATTTAGGGCTATTTAGGTTAAGGAACTTTTAGGACTACGTCAATATTGTTATGGAAGATTGAGGAATTGTAACCAAATAACTGAATAGAATTCTGAAAGTCAAAATGAGTGAGGGAGAAGCCGTAATCTAAAATCTAATAGAAGAATGTATACTAATGGACATAAAAATTATGTAACACCTTACACACATTGCAATGTTATATAATTTTTCCAGGAATTTTGAAATATTTTTTCCATTATATTCCTCAAGATATAAGAATTGCTGGATATGTGCCCCTCCACCCAGAATGGCAACCTATTATTGTTGAACACAATTATTTTTATGTTCTCACTTTCACAATGGTCACATTTTAGAGCACACAGTTTTGAAATACTGAAGCTACTCAAAACTAAAATTTAAATATTTAAAAGATATGATCTTCTAAAAGCAAAGTAAGTTTAATGTGATTCAGTAATATGGGCAATAGTGACCATACTTCCTCAACTTTCAGATGCACAATTTTTTTTCACATTTTAACCTGTCTGAATTTGACATTTGTCTGACCATAAATGGCATCCTACAATTGAAATTGGCAACTTCTTTTTTACTCTTCCTCTGCGGAGTACACACCACTGAGAAAGAAATAATGGTGTCTCTTGGAATTGATGGCTTATTAAATTTGATGAGATGTAGCATCAGAAAAGGAACCAGAAATGCTAGGAGTGAGATGAGCTCCTGAAACAGCATCTCACACCCAGTAGAAAGCAGACCTCTCTTAGGTGATGTCTGAGGGTATCCAAAGAGGTTCCGATGGACTGTTTCAATCTGAAACTTGTTAAATAGTGATAAATAGTGATGATTCACTTGGTTGCACCCAGTTGAACACAAACATGGAGGCCATGTCTGTTGATTATGAAGCAGGGTTTTCTGGTCATTCCCGTTTTACTGAGGCCAAAGAGAACAGGTTTAGAGTGATTGACATAGTCATGAAGGAGTAGAGAAAAAAATTGCCAAGTTACATTATCTAAGGCTTAGTTACCTATTTCAAGTAGGTTTGGCCGTGTCATATGAACTCAAGAAAGAGAGGATGAAAGAATTATCTAGGTCAGGGCTTCTCAATCCCAACGCTATTGACATTTTGTACTAGATAATTCTCTGTTGGGGATGGTGAGATATTCCTGTACATTATAGGATGTTTAGCAGCATCTCTGACCTCTACTCACTAAATGCCAGTATCACCATCTCCTCCCCTCAAGTTTTGACACCAAAAATGTCTCCAGACATTGCCAAATGTTGTGGGTGGAACAAAATTACCAAGGTATAGAATCACTATTCCAGGTCTTTTCCCATTCTGCAACACATTTTACCCTGGAACAACTCAAGAATTAAGGCACTAACACTTTAGGACCTGGCCAGATATCAAAATTCACCCATGCTCAAGTCCAACAGTCAGCCTCCATATCCCTGATTCCAAATCTGCAAATTCAACCAACCACGCACTGTGTCGTACTGTATCAATTGAAAAAAAATCCACACATAAGTGGATCCACACAGTTCAAACCTGTGTTACTCAAGGGTCAACTGTAGTTCCAAGAAATTCACATGAGGGAATGCAGATAAATAGCTGCAAAAAATAAACATAATTCATAAAACCTTCCTTGAAAATGACAGAAATGATCTGAAGCTTCAAAGTCACCTTCAAGGGTTTGGGTTACCAAAATTCCAATAGACTCAAGATTAGGAAAAAAAGTATACATAGCATTTAAATGTATAATTGAAAAAATATATGCACAGCATTTACTATCAAATCTTTATCTATACTATTGTTAAAACAATGAAAGACATATTGACATATATGTTATCAAAAGAAAATCTGAAAAAATAAAGTGGTTGATTTGTTTGGCTGATGGAGTTGTGGGTGTTTTCCATCCATGTTTGATTTTTGCCATAGGTAATTGAATATGTCCTGCTTTTGGTTATCTGACAGTAGCTAATGAAGCATTCTCACCCTTTAGAATGCTTTAATACCACCAGGTAATACCTAGCATTTTCTAATTACTGAGTACAAGGCACAGTACTTACATGCTTCATATGTATTGATCCATTTAATATTTACAAAAATCCTGAGAGTTAGGTACCATTTCCATGAGGAAAACTTGACTTACCAAAGATTACACAGTTTGCAAGTAGTAGAGCCAAGAATCAAGCTCTGGGCTATCTGACTTCTTCTCATATCACTCCTGACCACACAGTCTGGAGCATCCATGTTACCTGACTGCCACTACGTCCCTACCTGAATTCTACATCCCCGATGGGCCGTCGACTCACGGTTGCTAGCCATGCACCCTGCATTTCTAATTCCCTGCCTTTGCTCGTGCTGCTTTCCCCACTGGAAAATGTGTTCCCTCTATCTGTTTTTCTCTAAACTATATCCTTCCTTTCATGCTTAGCTTTCGGTGGATTTTCTCCAGGAAATTTCCTAAGATTATTCCAGCCACAGTGATCTTTCTCTGAACATTTTTTTTTTTTTACTGCATGCCTAAGTAGATATTGGTTATATAGATTTCAATTTTTGATTCTTGATAACAATAGCTAATGTGTATATGCGCTTTAGTAAAGAGTTTTACATGCACCATCTCATTCTATTCTGACTCCAACCTGGTTTTTGTTGCAGTGATTTCACAGGTTAAAAAGTCTAAGAGTCAGAGTTAACTGGATTGTTCGAGGAGCCACTTGGTAAGTGCAAACTGGAACTCGAAGTCTTCCAGCTCCAAACCTCATGTTCTTCCTTAAAAATCAGGCCTAGTAGCCCAAATATGAATAAATATGTGTAAGTCAGCCTCACCAACTAAATTGCAGTTGCCATGTTTTAATGCCTTCCACTTTCCTTACTTCTACCCCAGACTTAGAAAATTGTTTATCAATTGTGTGATCTTTGCCTCCTAAACCTCAGAGCATACAACAATGATAATAATAGTAATAGCTAATTTTTACTAATTTCTGTTTGTGGACCAGACATTTTGCTCAGCAGTACTCAGGGACTGCAAATGAGGACAATGCGTATAATATTAAGGGATCAGAAAAATAGTCTGATCATCTGAAGTCTCAGCTTATCTACAGCTGAATTTCTGTTTGAACTTGGTTGATAATAAACTCCCAGCACATGTTAGCTGGTGTTCATAACTAATGTGTGGTTCTTTGTCAAATATGTCTATATGTATTTTTCGTCATTTAACTTTGGAAAAGAAACCTATGAGAAATGACTCTTTTATCCCCATTTTAGGAAGAAGAAAATGAGTTTAGAGAGATTAAGTGTCAAGTAGAAGGTCAAGCAGATTTCAGTCCAGCAGACTAACTCCTGACAGTGAATAGCCTTCACGGCAGAAAGCAGACAAACACCTCTAAGACTTGTGTTTATATCATGCATATATATGTATATTTATATATAAATATTTTCTATTCAAGCTTTCAGAACAGATCTAATTTCTGGAATATCTAGTTTTCTGATGTCGTGGTGTCACCAGGACTGCAAACTTTCCCGAGCAGAGGAGATTGTCAGATGGTCAAGAGGCGAATGTCAGATTATTTGTTCTTCTTGGTTGAAGGCACGGGAGCTGTCTCAGAGAACCAGGCCTTCAGAGAAAATGATAGTCTTTCTGTACCCCAGGTGGGATGGAGGTGGATCCACGGAGGCCTGCTGCAGTGTGAAATGAAGTTCACTTCCCTGAACCAGTTTGCCCTCCCTAGCAGCGCCTGTGACATGGAAAATTCAGGCATCTTCATCAGGCAAGTATTGTTGGGTAATCCCCAGCTGTCTGAGAGCTATTTGGCACACTCTTAGAAGCTGACATCCAAACAATAAGTAATCGGGTTTTCAAAGAGGTAATTATCCAGCCAACCTGCATGTTCTGGAGAACGTGTGTTACAATACATTGAACAAACAGCACACCTGAGTAAGCTTACAGTCACTAAAACACTATCATCTTTAATCACAAGAATATGTCAAAATTATTGCTCTATTTGTGTACAGGCTTAAACCACCTGCTTTAAAACCACATTGTAAGTACTGGCTCACTGTTTCTCTTTTAGGATCTTGTGGATCTTGAAAGTTTTTTTTTACTTACAAGTTTACTTTAGGAACACACCCACTAGAGTTCGATCCAGATACACAACATCCCAATCAGGAACCACCTGTGCCCAAGGAGACCCAAGGCTGAGAATCTTTGACTTTGTCACCAAGTATTCCTGTTTGCAGGAATTGGGAGGAAATTTCATATTAATCTTTCCACCACTGAGCAAATTTTCAGCTCTTTTACGTAGAAATAATACAAAAACATCTAAAAATATAATTATTTCAGAGGCTGTTGGAGAATGGCTGTTTCGCTGCATCAGTGGTGGCAAACTCTTCGACAGTGGAGAATTCATTGAGTGGTCAGTGCCCACACTCAAGAAATTTTCTGAACACTTTGCTAAAGTCAGTCAACTTAGAAATGGTGACTAACTTCTACAGCCATCTTGCCAATGTGGGGAAGTTTATTATATACATGGGTGAGTTTACAAGAAGTGAATTTTAGTGTAATTCTATAGAGTAAGGATTAGGTTCAAATCCAAGATATTTTTTCTTTCTTGAAAGCAATTCTATGTCTTAGACAATGTTAATCAATTTACTTAGTCTCTCCATGCCTCAAGTTCACTTCCTTCCATTAATTAACAAGTATTTGTTGAATCTCCTTTGTGTCAGAGTGTAGGCTCTGCATGTAAATCTGCAAGGAAATGGACAAAAAAAAATTCCTGCCTCACAGAACCTACATTCAAGTGGAAGAAAGTGTACAATGAACAAGTATACAAATAAAACATATAGTATGTCAGATAGTGGTAAATTCTATGAAAAATAAAACAGGAAAGAAAACAGAAAATTCTAGTGTAGAAGGGCGCAAAAAGGGTTGAAATTTTAAATAGGGCTGTCCAAGATTTTTCCCAGAAAGGTGACATTTGAGCAAAGTTCTGAAGGAGTGAGGGAGTGGGCCATATGGATTTCTGGGGGACAGCATTCCAGAGGAAAAAGGAAATGCAAAGGCCCTGGGGTACAGGGACACCTGATGCATTCCAGGAATGGCAAGGTGGTCAGTATAGCTGGATAGAGTGAACAAAGGGGAGGCAACAGGAGGCCAGATCTTGTGGTCTTTTAGGTCATTATAAGGACATGGGCTTAAAGCACTAGACTTAAAGCATCAGAGTTTAGAGCCTTTTTTTCAGCAGAGTAGCATGATCTGACTTGCTTTTTTAAAGGATTATGCTACCTTCTGTTTGGGGATTAGACTATAGGAGAGCACAAATGCAACTGCTTACTCATCAGAGGGCATCGAGTGGCAGCCATTGCAATACTCAGACAACTATGGGTTGGATTGAAATAAGACTGGTAAATGTTGTTGAATTCTAGATACGTTTTTGAGGTTGAGTCAACAAAATTTCATTGGAATGAATGTAGGATATAAAAGAAACCAAGGATGAGTCCAAGATTTTGGCTCAAGGAAATAGAAGGACGGAGTTGCCCTTTACTGAGGTGAGGCAGACAGTGTGGGAAGCAGGTTTGCCAGGCAGGAGTGTGGGAAGAGACGCTGGAAATCAGGAGTTCAGACTGGGACATGATGCGTGGGAGTCAGACATCCAAGTGGACACAGTGAGTAAGTAGTCAGTTACATGAATCTGGAGTGCAGGGGACAGGTCTGCACTGGAAACAGAGTTGATGAAAGCATGTCCAGGAGGAGAGGTTGAGCAGCTCTGTCAAGCTCTGCTGAGTTGTCATGAGCTGAGGATAGAATTGATCACTGGGATCACAATGCTGAGATCATTGATGACCTTGGCAGGAGTCTTTTCTTCCAAAGAGAATAAGAAGAGAGGAAATAAAAAGGGTATAGACAGTTCTTTTGAGAAGTTTTGCTCTGAATGGTGACCAAAGAAAGGAACAATAGCTGAAGAGGAATGTAGAGTCAAGACAAACCTTTAAAAAATCAACTGTATTGAACTGTGACTTACATACAATAAAATTCATCAATTTTGATTGTACAGTTCAATGAGTTTTGACAAATGTGAACATCTGCATGAGTACCACCACAATCAAGATGTAGACCATTTTCATCACCACAAAGACTTCTTTTAAAGTGCCTTTTCCCATTAATCAGCCTCTCATTCCCAAACCCAGGCAACCACTGATCCTCCTCCTGTCGCTATAAATGAAATGTGTCTTTTAGAGTTTCATGTAAATGAAATCATACAGTGTGTCATCTTTCATGTCCAGCTTCTTTTGCTCAGCATAATGTGAGGATATTGACTTTACCTTCAAGTCACACATAATCTAGCGCAGAAAACAGAAGTGTAAATAAATTGAATGAGGATGTTCTTCTTGACAGAATAGGCAGTAAGCTCAAGGGACTTATTGTCCAGAGACAGAACACTGGCCACAACTATAACTTGGCTTAAGAAAGTGTTTGTAGATAGTGATATCATGAGTCATCATGCGAAGAATAAATCTACTGATGTTAAAGAAAAGTCAAGTATGCTATGATACATTCCTAACCTGAAGTCCATCATCATCGTCGTCACCAGTAGCACCCACCATGCTCCCCCAGAAATCTAGCTTGGATGCGTTATTAGCAACAGGCAGCCTTCCCATGACTTCGGTGACCAACCACTAGTGTGTGATTAGAGGGACTTAGCATATGTTGTTTCTAGTCCTTCCTGATTCACCTTTAGCATGATCTGTGATAACTCGCTCTTTGCCATCACTTCTTTTTGTGTGTGTGAAATGTAAATAGCAACATCTGAGTGGGATTAATGAAGTGTTGCAGGATGTGTTTCCTGGCAACAGAGTGAAGTGTGAGAGCTGACAGCAAAATATTAGCATGAGTTTCTCTGTGTTTCAAAAACTTTGCCTATCAAAAATATACATATTAAACCTCACTCCTTCCAACCTGCTAGGAATAGATGGGCCAAAGTATACTGATATCTGAGAACTGGCCTTGCACTTATAACTGGACTTAGAGTATCCTCAGGAGCTAGCGTGACGCTCACAGCTGGGCATGGTGTCTCCTGTTGGACATACACAATCTCACAGAACTCTGACCTCAGACACGGTCACTCTGAGGCCATGAAGAAGTGAGACAAAAGAAGACTACTTCCTATTTTTATCCAAGAACAAACAGAAATACAGTCATTGAACAATTCACAAAATACCAAACATTCCAGTTGCTCCTGGCTAATATGATTGACTGCTACTTCTTTACCAGTTACAGTTTGTCCTTGCTTGAGACTCTCTTCCTTATAGATAAGACTTATGAGTTTATTGAGATGCCACATCGTAGAATTGTGCCCGCTTTTTGACAGAAGCCACTCTAGGCTGTCCCCCCAACTCACCCAACCGAAGTCCAGATCCTGTAATAAGTCATTTTGAATACCTTCTCACCAAGACATCCCACAGATCCTCATCTTATGTGTTCCCCGTAATTGCAATGAGTAATCAGTTCAACTTGTTGAATTACACATGTGTCCCTGATAATCTTTGGCCAGAAGACACTGATAATACATTTGCCCCAGAATTTTCAGAAATAGAGAAAAAGAGAAGCAAGGCTTAAATTGTTACCTCTCTCAGAACTATTAACACTTGGCAAAATTTACTCTTGTTTAAAAATCTTTCTGAAAAAAAAAAACAAAACAAAACACCTTTCTGAGACAAGGAAGTGATTTCCTGCTGGTAAACATAATGCCTCAGTAAGGGAAGGGGTAGAGGTGGCAATACTGGGACTGAGGGTGTTTCTCAGCGTTCCTCCTCTGATTCCTGCCTGCTTCCCCAGTCCTAGCCAGTTACAGACGCAGCTCTGTCCAGACTCTGAATCACTCAGCCCCGGCCGGGGCAGGGATTAACACCAACGTGTGGGACCTGGCATTCATCTTGCTGCTGCGGGCCTGGTGCCTGATGAGCCCTGAGCACCAGGCTGCAGCCCTGTTCTCTCTCCAGACTTCAGCCTCAGTTTCCTGCTTAGTATTCCAGTCTACTGCTGGGTCTGGAGCTTTGCCTGGAACCATCATAGCCCATCGGGCAGGGATCCAACACCTTGCGGCGTCCTTGCCCTTACACCTCCCCTGGAGGTTGCAGCATGTTCCTTCTATTCCCAGTTGCTGGCTGGGGTACCATTCCAAATGTGCTTATCCTCAGGAGTCGTGACGCGGTTGGCCTTTGTGACCCGCAAATTGCACCGTTGGCTCTGGGGCCCTTCAGCTGAGAAAGTGCCCCAGCCCTGGGCCCATCTGGTCCAAGGTTCCTTCAGCACTTCCTCTTGGCCAGCGCCAGCATCCCTGACCGTTGAGCCCACCCAAGTTATAACAGCCCCAGCTCACCAGACACAGTTTATTCATGTGCAACAGGACACCTTCCTTGGCCATCATCCAACAGGGAAAGTTGCTACGAGAATCAGCCTGCTGAGTCTTTAGGGCTTCCAGACATAATTTCAGATTCAGGAAAACAACAGGAAATAGGAGGGGTTTGCCTCCTACCACATCAAGGAGCACATAGCAAGAAGTAGAGGCAGCATTCTATGTGCCTAAATCACTTTCTGGGAGCAAATAAATGCAACTTCAAAAACCCAAAGACTTAAAAATACATAAGGACTTGATCAATACTTGAGTATTAAGTACTTACTGGATATCTAAAGACGTCATAAGTGCTCCATAAATATTTGCTCAATTAATGAATCGATTTGGCAGATGGGAAAACTAAAGCCCAGTTTCTGTTGCTCTTGGTCAATATTATGCAGCTAGAAAGCACAGGGCTGGAACAGGACCAAACTCAGCTCCAACTCTGTGCTCTTTCTATAGAGCAATGTCGTCATTAAATAAGTATTGGTTAATTCATAACAGCACTAACTTCCAGCCTCATTTTTACTGGTCTTCTATCTCTAAAATTATTAAAGCTTTACTAGTTTCGGAAGCTAAGCTTGACTGCTCAAGCACATGGTTAATAAATATGCCCTATCTGTACCTGAATTCTGTGGCAAAATTGGGATAGGAAACCCTCCGCTACCAAACCTTTACATGTTTATCACGCAAAATTATTTAACTATTCAATGATATAAAACCAGGTAGCATTTCCTTGTCCTTGAAATACAGAGTAGAAAGAAGGTATAGGAAACCATGTGCCATGGGTGGAAGAGGTGGAAATGGGCACCGAAGAGGGGTGGAAAGCCAAAGAAACACTGGCAAATTTTCTAGAATTAACCCTGTCCTTCCCTCCTCATTATTTAGAAAAGGAAGCTTAAAAGGAAGAATACAGGTTACATCACTAATCTTCCTGAAATTTTCACAAGTTGCTAGAAAGAACACAATTCCTATTAAAACACAAACAACAGCTGTGTTAGACCTAACTTTCATTTACACGTAATTAGAAGAATCCCTTTAATCAGGTGATTTGATTGCCTTGCTCCTCAAAGTGTGGTCCTCAAAGGACCAGCAGCAGCAGCATCCCCTGGAAGTCTACAAGAAATCCAGGCTCTCAGGCACACCCAAGACCCCATGAAGCAGAATCCGCAGTCTGCCAAGATCCCTGGGTGATTCACGCACACCACGATGCTCTCAGCAACTCTAAAGAGGCATACTTGACTGGTTCACGCAAAGGATCATTTGTTTCCTAGACATCTTTAAGGCACAAGTGGGAAAGACCGCAGATGATGGGAGAGGGCATCAAAGACAAACTGGCCTTCTAGGCATGTTCCGTAAGGACCTGTGGCCTGAAAACACCTGCTTCCACCAGAAATCACCTGAGTGTGTAATGGGTTGCTAAGGCCTGTGAAATTCCCCTGACTGTATTGACATATGGACCATGTATGCAACATGTGTGCAAGAATTAACAGGGCCTTATGATTGGCCCGTTGGCTGTAGTTTTGGGCAAGAGAGATTATGAAACTCTACAAGGCACTCAAATTACAGTCAAGGTACATCCAGGTATAAGGAGAACCCTGTTCTCATGTTCCTGTGAGTGCATGTCAGAAGCTCTGATTAGTGCGTAAAACCTTCTGAACTATGTAAAATGCACACGTGTGCAATTAACTAGAGAATGAGAATCAAGAGCTGCCACTCTAATGAAATACTCTAATGATTTGTTTGCGCTTTATCCACTGAAACCAAATCGCCTAAGCACTGTCTTTTTCAACATAATTACTTATGTTTAAGATTAAAATAAAAACAAGAAAATTACTCCATTCTCTATGATATGTAATATGTCTCTCTTGTTCTTTTTTTTTTTTAATCAACCATCTGCTTGGAAGCCTAACTGCACAAAAGTCTGAAAGTTTTTTTTTTTAATTAGATTTTTATGAGAATTTTTCAGATTTTTTAATTGACGTATAGTTGATTTGCACTGTGTGTTAGTTTCTGGTGTGCAGCATAGTAATTCAGTAATTTATGCATTTTTATATATTCTTTTTCATTATAGGTTATTACAAGATACTGATTTTAAATGTGTTTTCTCTGAGCTGGCGTCTAAACCTCAAGAATTAACTTAAGTAATTCGGCCTCTTTGGCCAGTAGGGGGCAGTGAAGGGCAGCAGAAGACGAATAGGCTGCGGGCAACAGGCCTCTTCCTGGAGTGGATGCAAGCAAACCAATCACAATTAGAGACCAAAAGATGAGCTGTTGGACCTCATAGGGAGGTAGAGTGCTATAATTAAGGAGAAGGTGCCTCAGAAGGAGCAGAAATCATCTGTGACCCCAGAAGAGGGAAGTTCCAGGAAGCAGTTAGAAAAGAGAGCAGGAGGGAACCAGCTCTGATTGCATCCTGGAGCGGGCAGTTGTTGAAGACCCAGCCCAGCCTGCAGGCTCGGCCTCACGGAGCTTCTTCAAACTGAGCTGGAATTCATTTCATCTGAAAGAATTGCTCAGCATGTAGCCATTATCTCCTGCATCCTTCTTGCCGATAAAGCCCCTCGTTTCCCCCAGAGGAATGCAATGAAGGTTGAGGTCTTGACTTGCCAGTTACCCCCAGGAAGTCACTCCTCAACCAATCAGAAAGCTTAAAAGCACGGTGTTCATAATGTACTCATTATCACCAGCCCCTCCTTTGTAGGATGACACCCTCTCACTTTAGGAGTAAATTTGTCCAAAGTGACAGGGCCCAGGGCACCGCCTTTGTGAAGATGACGTGAGCCCAAGTACTTAAATTTAAATCTGGTTTTCCAAATACTGCTTAAAAAGAAGCTCCCCTCCCATTTAACTTCTCCCAATAAAGCTGCCTGTGCCTATAGTACCAAACTCTCTCAATTTTAAATATTCAGTCCTGCTGTACCATTAGTACGCCCACATTTATTAGATAATTGTGAGTCAATGGGGAAAATCTGGTCCCCATACACGGGCCTCTCTTCTAGAGAGATCCAGCACCTCACAACTGATGTATATGTGGTTTTCCATTTATATGTGAAGCACGAAAAAAATATGAAATGTGAAGGTAGACTTTTGAAGGGATTCTTGTTACAATCTTAAGAATGCCTAGTTAACAAAGAGACAACTCCTCACGCGTGGCTGTTATTCCTTTGGTCTCCTCCGAATTCAACATTTCTAGCCTCTTTAATGGTTTCTATTTGCTAGGCTCTTTGGTCAAAATATTCCGAAGTCTTTGTGCTAAAGACATCAACAGTATCTCAATCCCAAATTTGTAACATATTTTGTAAATGGCCTAGTTAACATGTGCTTTATTAGACTCATGAGCAGTAAAAACCACCATGGGTACAATTTCATGACTGTGTGTTCTGTGCCGGAAACTCTACGAGGTACATTCTCTGGTCTCCTGCTGACATTTTAACCACTACTCTGTTTGGCAGATACTATCTTTAACGTATTAAAGATGAAGACAAGATTCAATAAGGTAAGTAGAGCTATTTCCCTCTTGGGGTCCACCACCTCCTTGGTTAATTGCGTGAGTAACTATTAACATGAGGGCCATGTCCAGCGCAGATTAACTGCGTGCCCACTGTGGACAAGCCTTCTTGCTAGACGTCCATAAACATTAGCTTATTTAATCCTCACAAAAGCCTTGTGAGTTCAGTCTAATTTTTTACCAAGATGTGGGTGAGAAAACCAAAATTCAGCCACCCCTGCTGAGGAGTGGCAAAAGGGAGAGCCTAACACTGATCTCCTGGTATGAATTTCGCATCCCGAGCAAACATGTGAAACCCAGAGGGGCTGTAAGGTAACTTTTGTAATGTGGCAGGAGAAAGGTCTGTCTACTGCTGTGTCCATGCACAAAGGAATGCTCACTCTCAAAAGCATGTTTGTTTTTTTTTTCCCAGAAAGCACTGGACGGATCGTGAAATTATCACAGCCATACAATCAGCAAGAGTTCAATTCAAATCCTCTGCTGCGTCTTGGTAACTAACCCAGACAAGCTCTATCCACTTACCTGGGTCAGTTATTTATCCCTTGACTCTTGCTTCCTTGTCAGCCAAAGGGGAACATCCCTGTCCTCATCCCCAGCTTTGGAAGTAAACTCCATGAGGACAAGGGCTTGAACTTCTGCACTCTTCTTATCCCAAATGTCTAAAGCATAGTATGTGCTTACACTATTTTGGTAGGGAAAAAACATGATCCAAAAGTTTGCTGTAAAGATCAAAGTGAGTTTTTAGGTGTGAAAGTGCTCAGTTTACTCTTCTTTCTTCCCATTCCAATGTGAGATAAACCCTCGGATTAGGTTAGTTTAATCTTGTAAACGAGTTCCGTTTACACAGGTAGCGGTGGAGAGTCTAAGCTTTTTAAAAGTCGTATCTTTTAAGCGCATTCTGAGAACCCCTAAAGCTTTTGGATTTTGAAGATTAGGTGAATGGAAAACAATTCCCCAAATATTTTAATTTGTGTTCTAGTCACTACATCTGTATGACTTTGAATAAGGCATTTAACTATCCAAAGTTCTGCAAATGGGGACCCTATTACCCTCTTAAGGGCTGTAGTAAGTATTAGTTAAGAAAGTGTATGCTTTTACTTCCTGTATGAAATATATGAAATATTTACTTCTTAAATACATATTTGTCAAGGCATGTTTGTTAATCAAAACTGCTGGTAGCTTCAGTTATAAATTTGGGTCATTTATCTTGGGTTTTTGGCTAGTGGTTTCTAAACTTAATAACTGCGTTGCACAGTGACAAGTGGTAACACTGAGAACGTCTAAAAGTTGAATGTTCGTTTAAGCACTTCACCTGTGTCAGCTCTTTTTATTATTATTATTATTATTATTATTATTATTATTATTATTATTATTATTATTATTGAAGTATATAGTCAATTTACACTGCTATGTTTACTTCTGGTGTACAACATAGTGATATATATATATATATATATATATATATATATCCTTTTCATATTCTTTTTTCATTATAGGTCATTATAAAGTATTGACTATAGTTCCCTGTGCTGTATGATAGGACCTTGTTGTTTATCTGTCTTATATATAGTAGTTTGTATCTGCTAATCCCAAATTCCTAATTTATCCCTCCCCTCCTTGCCCCTTTGATAACCATAAGTTTGTTTTCTATGTCTGCTGCATCAACCCTTCTAAAGCTCAAATCTCTTCCATGAGATTGGTGGCACAAATGGGGAAACCGAGGCACAGAGGCTAAATAACAGACCCAGCAGGGTGGGATTTGAACCTGAGTAATTGAATCATAGCACTGAGCATTTAACTATTAAATTATATGTGTTTCAACTTCATGATTTTACTATCCCTTTAGATCAGAATTTCTGACCTTTCTGAAACACGGACCCCTTCGGTAGTCTCATGAAGCCTACGGACCCCCTCTCAGAGTAATGTTGGTAAATGCCTTAAATAAAACACATAGGAGAACAAAGAAAACAAATTATATTGAAAACATTTTTTAAATGTTTTTAAAACTAAATTTATGATACGATAATATATTTGCTTCCCTATTATTTGTGAAAAAACAATATCTGGTATTGGGTCTAATAATTATTATTCTTTATAAGCAGTGAAAAATATGTAAAATAATATGAAAATATCTGACTTCTTTTGGTGACAAAGCCCCAGGTATTGCTAACACTACTGTCGTTTGTAGCCTACGTTCTTAATTGAGGGAAATGCTAAATTTCAGATTTAAGGTGCTGAAAATAAAGATGTAACTTTTCCCATCCGAGCTTGTGGACCCTTGGATTTGACTCTGTTCCTCTTGATCAGACCTTCAGGATAGTTGTCTAACTGTAGAATGTATTTATTGTTTACAAGTAACAAACTCTCATTAACATGATATTTTGAAATAGATGCAGCTTTTCCTCCTTAAATATGGCTTGGTAGTTTTAACTCAGATGTGGTTGTAATATAGCAAAGTTCACGTACTTAAAGTATATTGAAAGACTTATTTGCTGTCTATGACTTTTAAAGGCTTAACTCTATTCTGTTTAGGCAGCATCAAAACTATTTAAAACTTCTGCCCCATCACTTGGTGTTCATTACTCAGTGAATACAAGGAGACGTAAATTCAAGCCAGCCTTCTCTAGAGATCTGTAGTTGGCCTGATTGTACATGTCTCAGGCACTGCAGTGGCAAAAACCAGTTCTGTTTGCTGAAATTCTGTCTTTATCCTATACAACCACTAGATGGCACTGATTGTTTGAAGTTCATCTTTCCTCCTCCTGATCCCTGCCCCTCCGCCCCAGCCTGAAACTGACTGAAATGAAAAAGATTGTCTGGCAACTTTATCCACAAACACTAAGAGTTGACATCTCTTTCTGAAGTGAGTTAAAGCTTTTTTTCATTCTATTTGTATTTTATCTTTTAAGGACCATTACATCAGTTTATTCGTTTGATTCTCCAGAGGCTTCTTGGAGTCCATCAGAACTTCAGCAATTCAAGATGTTTCACATCAATTAGAACTACCTTCTCTAAAACAGTCTGTGCTTTTCCTGCAAAAGCATAGGCCATGGGAAACCTTGCTTCCTATCGGGGATGTTGGCAGCAGACGCTATTTTAGAGTAGGGAAACGACTCCATGAAATGCCTTCCTGTCATAGGAGCTGAGATGCTTGTCCTGCAGTGCTTCAGAGAAATCACATTTTTGGGCTGATGCATCAGTCATGGGTCATAAATAGGACAAGGGCTGCACTCAATAAAAGATTGGACCAACACACTCTACAGTGGCTTGGGATTTGTGAGAAGTATTTTTAAGGGAGTAATAAAATGTAACTATAGTTTAAAACTGTCTCTTGAAATAAGCACGTTCTTTAGATGAGCAGCTAAAGTAACATATCAGCTAGAAGCACCATCAGGATATACTCCTAGCAGTGCTGAAGTTCAAGTCCTGCTGCTGTATGCACTTGGTGTAAACCGTTACCGCCGGGAATTTTTCATACCTTTGCATACGTCATGTAAGATTACATGAAATAGATGAGTGCCAGCTACAGTACTTATCGTTTGGAACAAGAAGAAGGAATCTGGTTATTGTGGAGAAGGTGGATTCTCATCGTCTCAGCCTCGGAAAGGAACCGCCATTGGAGCCATGATTGACAACCCAGCATTTGACTGTATGGAATCTGGTAATTGATTCTAAATATATATAACTCCATCTACCATCCAAAGCCAAACTGAGTTTAGTTTCCCCTAGTCAAAAATTTCTTACCTGGATCTATCAAACTTCAAAATGTTTATTACATCTCTTAAAGTTAAGATCGTCATGAATACAGCCATGGATTTTCCTTTCCAACAAGGAACAGAAAAAGAAAAAAGGAATTAAACTCTCAAAGCTCAGGAGGTATTTCTTAACGTTTGTTACCACTCTACTGCTTTGGGGCAAATGCTTCTGGGTCCATGCAGAGGAGAGCAGCCTGAGACAGTGGCTGGCATTAGCGAAAACCCCAAAATGATTCAATGAACGAAATAAGAGTAGATCACAAAAGGAGTTTTGTCTCATCTGGGGGTTTTCTTGTGGCTGTGTTTATCTGTCTACTTGAGAAGGACTGTTTATTTCCACATGGCATGCAAACAGCACTTGGCTGCCATGTCCAATATCCCCAGCCAGCCTGCCAGCCCCCAGAGCATCTCAATTTGTTCATTCACCGTTGGTTGCAGGTGGTGACCTCTGGGTTCTCCAGTATCACTTTATGGATTATGGGGGAGACATTTTCTCCTGGGCAGGAAGGGAGCAGGGGATCAGTCTCAGAAAGTACCTGGTGTGTTAGTCACAGTGGTTCGTTGTAACATCTCAAGAGCAGTTTGCCTTATAGTGAGAAGAAAGGCACCAACCCAGCCCCTGGAATGGAATGTTTGGGGGAAAAAAATTTTGTCTTCTGATTTTTATACATGTGTCTTACTAAATGCTTCTAATTTGTACTTTTTTTTTTTCCAAAATTATTACCTTTAGGTCTGGATGTGGGAGAACCACTTTCAAAGGTTCATTTAGTTAAGTGCTTTTTAAGCATTTGTTTTGACTTAAGTTGGCCACACTCTTTTTCTCAGATTGCCCTACAAATTAGCATGGAATTATTGCCTTTTGCCCAAAGAAAAAGAGATGACAAATAGTAATAACGGTAAGGCAAATATAGACCAGAACTCCAAACCTTGAAAGAGTTTTCTTGCTTTCCAACAACAGGAATGGGGTGTGGGCAATGGGAATACGTATCCTGTAGGCACAAGTGTGCATGTGTGTGTGTTACATATGCCACATGAGAATTGTTTTATATTTCAGGAATTTTGTTGCTTTGGGAAATCGACTTTGTTGGGGGTAGAATCACCTTTTGCAATATTTTTGGACATGTTCACCAGTCTCTCCTTTCCCTGGGTTCTGTCATCTGACCTGTTTGCATGATTAGACTACAAACCAATCAATATGACTCTTGATTTTCTGCAATCTTAACTTTGTGCTCTAATGATGATAGAATGATCTCACTGTGATCGGCTTCAGCCAGACACCTGAATCCGCCAGTTACCTTTGCATGTGCCAAGAGGCGAACATGGACTAAATTTTAGGGAAAACAGACTGATTTGTTCAGGTGTGAGCATTTTTTTTTTAACTGCCAAAGCATTCCAGTTCAACAAGATGTTCCAGGAAAATATAATTTTGGAACCAGTCCATTCAGCTCTAGGTGGGAGAGGCCACTTAATTAGTCTCAGGTGGTGAGAGCAGAAACAGCAAGAGCCGGGTCTTAGCTACTCTGCAACCACAGGCTGCCAGGAGCAGGTAGGCAGGCTCTGAGCCCTCTGGAAGGATCAGGTACAGAAAGTAAGAGGAGGAACTGGGCCAGGTCTCTTTCACAGCAGAAGTTACTGGAAAGTGCCAGGACCAAGTCCTGGGCAGAGAGCAAAGGACACACTAGGCAGAGGGCATCTCGAGCCTGAATCCGATTTGTCTCAGATTCCCTAAGATCTTATCAGTCACCCTCCGCTGTTTTTCTGTCTGCATTCCTACCTCTCTCCTGCCACTTCTCATTACTTTATCTCCCACTTGAAAAGGTTTCATTGTTTAATAATCTGCAGCATTTCTGCTAATGAATCCAGTCCAAATGTTGGAGATGTCAGACAAGTCTGTCCCGACTCCTTCATTCCACTTCACGTAAATGCAAACAAGGCAGAGGGATGTGGGAGAGAGATACCATGGGGAAATAAATAGCACATCAAGTTCTCTTTGTTTAGAGACTTAGTGATTTTCCCAAAACTTAGTTAAATTCCAAAAATTTCACTGGGCTCCTTTCTACTGAAAATCAATTCCCTCCCAGCTGTGTAATGGAAATGCATCCTACTCTGAAAAGGATCAAGGACCACTGATGAAGGGATAGAATTCAGCGTTCTGACTTGAAATACAAGAAACCATGTTCCCACAAGCCTCAGGAGGAAGCCTGGTTTAGGTAGGTGCCAGTTTACAAGTTTGCATGTTCACACGATGGTAAAAGGGAGAAGCCATCTGACTTTATAAGCTAAGACAGCTTCACACAGAGATCATGAGAAAACACAGTTTTGGAAAAGCTGAACCTCAGACTGTCAAAGAATTTAAAATCTATGGTCCGTGGCCAGGATTTCTCATAGAGTTAAATTATAAATAAGATTTCCTAGGGATGTGAGCTAGATCCCAACACTAAATGTATCGCTAACGACAATCAGTCTGTCTGAGTTGGTGTCTGCAGGCACAAGCTAGTTTGGCTCTTGGATGCGTATGAACATCATTTTAGTTCTAAGAACAGATTAAATTCACAAGTGCTTTCTCCTCTCCTACATCTGGCCTGACTGGCTTGACTGATTTTTTTCCCCCACTCTCTGGGCACACAATAAATAACCATATGTATATTCAAAACACAAAGGGAAAAGCAATAATGCCTAAAGAATTTGAATAAGACTAAAGCAGAGCCTTAAGGGCTGTTGCTATGAGAATATAGTGAGAACCAGTGAGAAAATGCGATCAGTGCCATTTGCTGTAACACAGCATTTGGTCTAAATCACGGCCCCTCAGGATCAGTCATGTTCCTTTCTTCAAGACTGATTGATAGTATTTCTCATGATCCTCACAGAAGCATTTTGAAGAATAAAGCCATACACTGGGCCCCAGAGTGAAAGATGCTTTATAGTGCAAAGTTTTATTATTGCTACCATTTTTACATCAAAAAAATTTTAAACATAGTTTAGGTTTATACTCCATCCTTCATCCAATGTGTAACTCCCCCCAAAAAGAGGGAGAATATTCAGTCTACTAGGGAAAAAAAAAAAAAGATAAAATAGCTAATTTTGTTAATAGTAAAGAAATTCAAATTCAATTCTAAAGCAAATATTTTCATCAATTCAGATAGAAATATTCAATTCTAACAAGAGTACAGTGAAATGGATACTGCCACACCTTACTGGGGATGCTGCAATTAGCTTCAGTCATTTGGGGAAAGCTATTTGGAAATATATATCCAAAGTTCTTAATAAAATAGCCAAAAATATAAAAGAAGCTTTAAGGGTGTGTTCTGCAAAGAACAACTTCCAGCAATAGAAAAACTGGAGGCAATTTCAGTGTCTTCTAATAGTATGATTGTGCACATTACAATACAAACTTAGAATCCTGATTAGGCAGTCAACGTTGTGCGTATTTTCCAAGAAGGAATGGAGAAAAACACTCACGATATAATATGAATCTCAAAACCAGAATGCAATCCAAAGAATGCAAAATGGCATATACAGTGCTGCCCTCATGCTGTTGAAAGATTAATATGAAGAGAGAGGAGATGGACTACACACAAGTGATAATCATGGCTTTGTTAGGAGAAAGGGATACTTGGCCTTTTTAAAGGACGTTGAACTCCCGAATCAAAGGGAAAAGGAGCAAAGATCTTGAACACCAGAAATAGGATAGAAATCATTGCCTCATCAGAAATATGCCAAAACCAAAAACAGTGTGGCTCCGTAGAAGTCCCAGCTGCAAAAACACAAATCTAACTTCAAGTCGGTCAGGTTATTCAGGTAAAGCCACTGATGAATCTGGGCTGAAGTATCAGGCACTGGTTTTAGTTACTCAGCTTGAAAACCACCTCCAGGTTGTAGGGAAATGAGAAAGGGGAAACTCAGGCTTCTGAAGAAAGACTTGAAAAGTTAAATATGTTTCGTCTGGGAGAAAAGATGGAGAGGTGATCTCATTTCAGTGTTTGGATACCTGCAGCAGATATTCCAGACCCAAGGATGTGACCTGTCCTGTTCACTCAGAAGCAGTAGGAAACTGCAGAAGGAAAGGGTTACATTAGAAAGATTTCTGCTCAAAGATAATTACATGTTTATTCCAGTTTTAGTCTGAGTGACAGGATCACAGTCCCCTCCCCATCTGTAATCCAGGGAGAATAATGCTTGCCACATACGTTTTAATGGATATAACATCTGTAAAACACTTTGAGCTCTTCAGATGAAAGATGCCATGTGAATGCAAAGAATTATTGTTATTATTTTTGTCTCCTCCCTTCCCAATTGGTATGAGTTTCCTTGTGACATTTATGGGACCTCTCCAGCCAGCCAGCTGCTCTGTAACATGTCATCCCAGTGATATTTTAAATCCTTCACGTGGTTCAGATCTTACCTAGAACAAGAGCAGCTGAGACGTTAATTGTTTGTCTCGAAGAAAGCAAAAGTCACAGCACCCCTTCAGGGCTTAGGGGTCAAGGTTTTCCCCAACATCTAGTTGAAGGCTGATGTCCAGGCTTCCTGGTTGGGGCGTGTTGGCTGGGTCTTGTCTTTCTATCTATTTTCTTTGAAGAACATCACTTGATGGCAGAGCCTTGGACATATAGCCTCCTTTTGAGATTTCTTTTTTAAGAGTTCATTCAACTAACATCTATGAAATCCCTGCTCGGTGTGTGTCTGGCACTGTTGGCAGACCTTTGATACACATTATCCTATTTTTAAAAATAACCTTTTCCCTATTAGGTAGCCATACATGCCTTTGATTTTTTTTTTTTAAATGCAGGGGAGTTTATAGCACAAACAAAGAAATAAATAACCTCCCTAATACTCAGGAAAACAGTCACTGTTGATGTTTATGTTATTTTATAAATATTTTCCCATGTTATTAAATTTTCTTCAGAAGCGCAGTTGGTCAGGGTGGCAGAACACTCCATCTTACGGAGGGACCGTATGTTTTTACACTTTGCCTCACCTAATTTTCATACCATCTACAATTCAAATGAATGAATCAACGGACTGTTTGGCTAGGTCATTTGTATTGGATCTTTCACAATATATTTAATCTTCAAAACAACTCTGAGAGAGGGAAAGAGCAACTAGCCTTATCACTTGAGAGCTAAGGAAGCAGACCCAGAGGGACAAAGTCTCTGGTTCACACACCCAGGATACTGAAGAATAGAATCCTAGATTATTCTGTGGTTTTTTCCATGAAGGTTGTCCCTCTTA
This sequence comes from Camelus ferus, assembly GCF_009834535.1. Lineage (NCBI taxonomy): Eukaryota > Metazoa > Chordata > Mammalia > Artiodactyla > Camelidae > Camelus > Camelus ferus. Next base: position 83,465,340 of record NC_045700.1, read on the forward strand.
GATTGTGCTGATAGAGTGGTGATCAAAAAATGGCTCTTAAGTAAGAGAAGGTGGAAAATCTGTAGGATTTTTTTTTTTTTTTAAAAGATGCCCTCGTGGTCGTTTCCTCGACACCTGCATTCAGACAACCTGTTTACTTCCCTTTATATTTACAAAGCACTTTTACACGCTCATTATTTCCCATCTGATTTTCACATTAACCTTCTGCATCAGGCAAGTCAGGAAATATGGTCCCTATCTTACTTATGATAAAACTGAGGCCCAGAGAGAGCCAGTGACTTGCTGAGGTCACTTAGGTGATCTTGGAGCTCGATCTGCTGACCCCTCTTTCTTCCCATTGTGTCATATTGCTCATGACTTACATTTATTTCTCACTTTCCAGCATTTTCATTACTGTCAATTTTGTTTGTCCTTTTTTTTTCTTTTTGCCTGCAATAATTTTCTGACTCTTGTATCTAGAAATATCTTCATTTCATATCTTGCCCCCAATTCTTTCATACCTCCTAGTTACAGCATTATTGGTTTGAATAGAAAAATAATTTTTCCTTACTGAAAACTCTGCAGATTTCTGTGAAGAGGTGTATCCAAGAAACTAATAATGCTGAACAGTTTCTACGAGGAAGGTGTCTTGGCAAAGCTTGGTAGATATTATCTCCTTTACTCCTCCTATCAGCTCTCGGGTAAATTATGCTATTTCACATTTCATTTTACAAATGAAGTTAATGATGCTTAAAAGGACAAATAACTTGCTTAAGGAAGCAGGCAGTTGGAACCTGAACTGAGACCGTCTGACCCTAGTTATCAGCTATCATACTCTACCTTTCCATAACGTAGTCACTCTTTTTAAAATATATTCTAATACTTTATTGCATCTGAATATAACATATTATACATTTCAATGCTATATTCTAATTCTGCATCCTTTTTAAAAGTTTTTTTAATTGAAGTGGTGTATGCTGTACATCAGAAACTAGTGCAGCACTCAAAGTACATTTCTCCAAAAGTATTTTACTTGGCTTCACTTAAGGAGTAAAGAGAAAGAAAATTCTCGCCCTGCTCCCACCATTTTTAAAAGAAATTAAGGCAGATCTGGGTTTGTAACCAAGTGCCTTTACTAATAGAATTACCTGCCTCTCTTTCAAGAACATGCACTTAGTTAATGATTGCAAACCAAAGGTCTAACTAGTAAAATTGCATCACTCAGGTGAAATTTCACCAAGAAGCAAATAACCAGTAAGTAAATCCAGATATTTGTGTCTTGGCAAGCTCTCAGTTATAGCACACACACACACACAAAAACACACACATACACACAATTCTTTTCTCCCTCACCTCATCCCTTCCTCCCTGTTTAAATCACCATAACAGTAATATTGACAGATACACATCCTCATAGTTTGTTTTAGACAAGTTCAGAAACCAGCAATAAGTAATAGAAGTGTCTGGGTATGCCTAGAAACAGACAGCTGAAGAATACAAGAATACAGGATTTATTCTACAGGAAAAATATTTTTAATAGCCTTGCTTACCTCACAACTCAAAGTGCATTAAATCGTAGGCTCTGCTGTAAAATCTAGGATGAAAGTTTAGCTGGAGTTTCCTTGTGTGCTAAATAGGACTATATAAACAAAAGCAATTGGAAGAATTCAAAGAAGAATAATTGTTAAAAAAAAAGATAAGTAATCAGGTCATAAGATAATTGTAATGCAATTTGAAATCCATATTTGCAAGGAAAACTAGCCCTCACATTTTCTTTCCCTGCTCTCCCCAGTGTTGACCCCCACTGACTTAAGTCATGTGCCTAAATGACTTAAAACTGTTTCCAACTATTTCTCTGATCCAGATCTCACTTTACTTTAATCAGTCCTAAGCATCAAATATTAACTCATCTGCTGGTTCCTAATCTCTTGCCTGCCAAGCCATCTTCCAGCTGCCTGTAGAATTATTTTTGCCAAATATGAAACTGATCCTGTCACTCCCTAGGCTCAAAGCCGCCAGCGCTTCCTCTGTTTTATAAATCCTGGCAGTCAAATGTCACCTCTCTAGGTCTCTGGCCAGTCTCCAGATGTTTCTCCCAGCAGATTCTTTCTCACAACCCTCTGACCCCAGCGTCTCCCCATCTTCATGAACGCCACTTTCAAGTCTACAAAACTCATAAGGAGAGAGAAGAGAAGGGAATGAAGAGGTTCAACACTGACAGAGCATCTTTCTCTCACTGGAGTTCTCACTGGCCATCCAGGTCCCGTCGCAGACCATGGGTCTTGAGGTTGCATGGTTGGAACAAGCATGCAGGCTGCAGATGAGGAGCCGCTCAGCCCGGTGCCTGCCAGTGATACTGGAAGGACTGACAGGGTAGGACGGGGAGCAGTGTGACTTGCAGGCAGCCAGACTAGAGCTCGCGGCAGGACCTGGCGGAGTGGGAGCAGCATGGAACAAGCTGCGCTATCCCTTCCTGGCATCCCCACTCCTTCCCACAGTCAGGACTGAGAATCACTATCCTGAAGCTGCTTGCTTGCCATTGCTACTTTTAAACCATCACGCAAAGTCTTCACTTTGTTGAGGTTTCACTCATCTCCCTATTCCATCCTTTGTGATTGAAGTCACAGCGAATCTCCCCTTGAGAACGCTGAGGTCCAAATCCAGCTCTCAGTCATTTGTCTCCATCTGACTGTCACCATGGATGACCTGAGCATCCACCTTGACTGTCTGTATGACACACTCTGCTCAAAATTCTCTAATCATCATGACTCCAACAATCTGTTGTCTGTTTTTGCTCACCAACCACTCATTCCCATGGCCACCCCCAAGACTTTGTCATTGTCCTGAACTGCTTCACTTCTTGTATGTTTAACTCCAATATATCAAACCTTGACCACACTCTCTTGACCTCATTAAACGACTTTCATTAAATGTTCCAGTTTCTCAGTCCTTCCCTTTCATTCTACTTCTTCATGCATTCATGGAGACAGACTTTCCTGTGTAGCCCAGGTTCCATGCACCCTCATTTTAACCACTTGCATTTCAATCAATTCATTCCTCTCTTTAAGAAGGTGCTTATGCCTCCAACTTTATAGAGGGGGAAAAAATGAAGCTATTGAACATATACACCCTCACCTCTCAGCCCTTACCTAAAAATCTATGTCTACAAAACCAACATTTTCTCTTTCCCATGCTGAAGCAAGACATATCCCTCCTCTTAGATAAGGCTGTTTTCTCCACCTAAGTTCTTCTTGATCTCACCCCTTATGTCCTTGCTCCATTGGTTATTTTTTTCTTTATCCTTTATTTTCAGTCTTCCCCTTTCAACTGATTTCTTCCTCACAGATGTCAAGTGCCTCACATTAAAAAATTCCCTTCTGCTTCCCCCCAGCTATCTTCTAATCCTCCTCTTTCCGTTCCCACATAGTTTCCTAGAAGAAATGGTCTAGACTCTCCACTTTAATTTATGGGTGTCTTATTCAAAGGAGATTATGATCCAATAGGTCTAGGATGGAGCCTGAGAGTCTGAGCTTCTGACAAGCACCTGGGTGAGGCCAGTATGAAGGGTCTCTAGACAACCCACTTCCTCAGTTCACATTTACTCTTCTGTCTCACTGCCCCACCACCTCCACACCCTGACATGATCACCAGTGACTTTCTATTTGTCAAATCTAATAAACAGGTGTCAAACGTTATGTCCTCTTAGAGGCATATCCAGTTTACTCTTTCTTTTGTGAAGCTCCTATCCTGACTGCCACACAGTACTCTATCTTGGTAGTCAAATGTAGACTCAAAGTCCTCTGAGGGGCACAGTGGCTCTGGGTCACCTGTTCAGGCCTCTTGAAGGTCTTATCATGTTGACAGCTAGCCTGGGAAGACCACGTTATATAGCAGATCCAGACTAGCCCTGGGGAAACTGGTGGAAATTAATGGGAATGCCAATTCTGTGCAAAACCCAGTAGTACCCATGTAATTTCATCACATTATTCACCACAGGAAAATAATAACAAACAGTTTCCTGTGAAGTGCTGATTTGCAATACTAGGAAGGCATGTAACCTGAAATATTAAAATGCAATTATTAAATAACTAAGTTCATTCAGCCACAGATATTAATTGATATCACTACTCCAAAGCATAAAACATGATTAAATTGGCTGTGGCTGGCTAATACAGTAGTTTCAAATGTTTGCACAAGGGATTTTGTAAAGACAGACCAGACAGTTATTGTGGTAGACATGTAATGATTAGTCCATCTAGGATCTGTTTTCTGTTCTGAAAACAGAACTTGTCATCTTTTGGGGACCGTTTCTCCCCACTCTTTCATTCCCTGGTTGCAATAATTAGGTTCAAAGGATTGCTGCCATCTTTCATGAACCCCCTCCCTGGACACAGTAATTGTCCTTAAGATTGTTCTATGATGACCCAATCTGAACCGGGTCTAGTTTTTTACCCTCCTGGTCATAAAAATTTGTCCAGGAATTGGGCAGATAATCCAAAACAAAGATATCTGATGGTACTGAAATTTTTCAGCTATTTCTTGGAGGAAAGTCCCTTCCTTGTAGATGGCAATGCTGGTAAGTTATGCTGCCAGGAAATCCTGGTAGCAGTCACTGTTCTAGCTTCATGGAGAAAGCCGGTCTGCAGAAAGAAATGAAGGTGAGTTATGGAGTTCTGAAAGCATTCCAGCCCCAGATCTAATCTCTGAACTCCCTGGAGAAGCCCTGCGTTCTTGTATGCCTGAGGCTCGTGGTGCAGCTGCTTTTCAACTCCACCCAATATACACTCATAAACAAGTGCCCCATTTGAATTGAAGAGGAGTTGACTTTCTCTGGAAACCAGTGGGGGTCTGACTGAAAACATGATTCATCATTTGTTAGGATGGCTGGGGATACCCCATCCAAGATTCTATCCTCTTTTTCACTATGTAGATATGAGTGATGGCACAGCACTCCTGACGTTACACTACACAACACAAGTGAGAAATAGAGCCCACTTTCTAGGTGCCATTTGGACATCTTTGAAAGATTCCTTTAAGAGAAAACTGCAGAAGGACTTTGGAGCACAATACAGCATGAGTAAAATTACTTTAGGTGATGAACAGTGTGTCTCAGGGAATCAGGGGGTGTAACTTTTGATTTACATCATGAAGGATGAGTAGAAATTTGCTAGGCAGACAGCAATCTAGACAGAGAAAAGGCACAAATAAAAGCTTAATGGTATATCTATGGAATTTTAAGAAAACAAATGTGACTAACTTATTTTCATAAACTATTTTCCATCTCAGAGTAGGAAAGTCAAATTTTTTTTAATTGATGAGAAAGTCTGCATTATGATAAACAATGGAAATAGCAACTATTAAAACTGGGTCTCTTGTCAGTTATCAGGAGAAAATTCTAATTTGAAAAGATACATTCACCCCAATGTTCATAACAGCACTTTTTACAGTACCCAAGACATGGAAGCAACCTAAATGTCCATAGACAGGTGAATGGAGAAAGGAAAGGTGGTATATGTATACAATGGAATACTACTCAGTCATAAAAAGGAATGAAATAATGTCAGTGGCAGCAACATGGATGGACCTGGAGATTGTCATACTAAGTGAAGTAAGTCAGTCAGAGAAAGAAAAATATATTATAGCACTTATAAGTGGAAACTAAAAAAATGACAGAAACAAACTTATTTACAAAACAGAAAGAGACTCACAGACATAGAAAACAAACTAATGGTTACCAGAAGGGGAAAGGGGGAGGGAGGAATAAATCAGGAGTTGGGGATTAGCAGATACAAACTACTAAGTACAGAGCAGATAAACAACAAGGTTCTACTGTATAGCACAGGAAACTACGTGCAATGCTCATAGTAACCTGCAATGAAGAATATATATATATATATATGTGTGTGTGTGTGTATATAACTGAATTACTATACTGTACACCAGAAATTAATACATTGTAAACCAACTACACTTCAATTTAAAAATGGGGAAAAATAAAATAAAACACAAAAATTAAATAAAAAGTAAAACTGAGTCCCTTGATTAGTAAAAGTTATTCTGCATAAAAACAACATAATGAATTTCATTAAGTTCAAGTCAGAAAGAATGTCTTAAGGCACTGTGTTCTTTACCTACAGCGATAAAAATGTGTGTAAGATTCAGTCCCCTGAGCTCACGTGGGGCCATACAGTGAGTGCATAAACATAAAGCCATACAAAGGAAGAGGTAATTCTATCTACACTGGGGAATCAGTTAAGATACCACGCAGAAGAGAATTTAAGGCTGGACTTGAAATGTTGAGAGAATTTCCTCAAGAATGAATTAGAGCAAAAAGTTCTCAAAGTGTGGCCTGGGGACCTGTGAGAATCCCTGAAACCCTGTCAGATAATCCAAGAGGTAAAAAATAATTTTCAAAAAAATACTAAGGCAGTATATGCCGTTCTTTCTCATTCTCTCATAAAGGTACAGTGGAGTTTTCCACTGAACATTTTGAAGATCTACAATTCAGGGAATCAATATTTTTTAAAGGACCAGTGCATAATGTTACAAAATAATGTGTGGATAAAAGAACCCTTCAAGTTGCAAGAGATGCCAATGAATTTTGATGTAACAAGGTATGAAAAATTTATTAATATGGTTTCAAACTCCACAATAACAATAAGGAACAATAGCCTTTATGAAATTATGATTTATCAAGTTTTAGTATGGTATCATAGAAAATTATGCACCATTATTTGAAAATGCTTTTTAAATAACTCTCCTTTTTCCAACTATATTTTTGTGTGAGATTAGATTTTCTCCATATACTTCAACTGAAACAAAATATCCCAGCAAATTAGGAAGATAAATTTGTTTGTCTTCTATTAAACCAGATATGAAAGAGATTTATAAAAATGTAAAACAATGCCCATCTTCTCATTGAATTTTTTATATTGGAAAATATAGTTATTTTCACAAAAATATTAAAATGTATCTCCCAAAAAGTCCTAACCCCCAATACCTGTGATGGTGATCTTACTTGAAAATAGGATCATTGCAGATGATCAAGTTAAGATGAGATCATTAGGGTGGACCCAAAACCGATATGACTGGTGTCCTGATAAAAAGAAGAAATTTGGACACAGAGACAGATACTTGCCTTTCTTTCATTTTCTACAAATGTAGGGAGAATGTCATCGCAAACCAAGGAACACCTGGGGCTCCCAAAAGTTAAAAACATGGAACAGACTCATCCTCATAGCCCTCAGAAGAAACCAACCTCACCCACACCTGGATTTCAGACTTCCAGTCTCCCATTCTGTGAGACAACAAATTCCTGTTGTTCAACCACTCACTTTGTTACGGCAGCTCCAGGAAACTAACAGCAATCAATCAGTTTATTATTTTTTTGTTTCTTTTTAAACTGTATGTATCTGTGTATATATATATATTTTTTTAATTTAAGTATAGTCAGTTTACAATACTGTGTCAATTCCTGGTGTACAGCACAATGCTTCAGTCACATAGGAACATGCATATATTCATTTTCATCTTCTTTCTCACAGTAACTTACTACAAGATATTGAATATAGTTCCCTATGCCACACAGTATAAACTTGTTTATCTATTTTATATACATTAGTTAGTATTATTTTTAATGAATTTATAAAAATATTTTAAATTTCCCAATTTTAACTTATAATATGATAAATACTGATACATATAAAGCACATAAACGAAAGCTCTTTGTGTCCTCAACAATTTTTAGAGCGAAAAAAGGATCCTGAGACCAGAAAGTTTGAGGACCACAGGATGAGAGGATTCCAAGCAAAGGGCAACATGAACCAATGCAATGGTTCCCAAATACCAGTCCCCTGACAGCTACCTCAGGGAAAAAAAAGAAAAGAAAAAGACTCCAGGGCTTTCTCCATACCATTGAATCAGAATCTCCACTTCTATCCAAGAAACTGTATTTCTGACAAGCTCCCTAGCTAATTCTTGTATGTAATCAAAGGCTTAGAGACAGAAATGCCCTAAATGATTTAAGAAGTATGTCAGCCAGCTCCTCGTTTGCGATGAGAGAGACAGACTCAAGTCAGCTCAAGTAATAGGGGTTTATTGCAAAAACACACTTGGCATCACCGGGAGAATTAGTTCTCTCACAAAACAGGAGCTGTTATAGAGTCCCATCTTAGAAAGAACTGGGGGATAACAGTATCTCCAAGGATGCCAGCAAGTGGGAGTTTGTGGTTCTTTATGTTCTATCAATATGACTAAGCTTTATTTATGACCCTACAGAACTCTATACACTCCCCAGTCAGCTTCCTTCTGTCCTTCCTCCAAATATCTGCTTCTTCATACTTCTGGCTTCACATGGCTTTGGTTTACGATGCCTCAAATTGACTTCAAGGAAACTTTTCAGCTTCTGCTCTATTGTCAACTGGCAGATCCCTTTGTCTTTCTTAATTTCAGTCCCTGAGATGGAAAATCTGCTTGGTCCAGTTTGTCTCCTAGCACCAGGTCATGCTCAGATTTGCTGGAGACTTACGGTTTTGCTACCCTGAAATCTGATGCCCGTATCTGGTTTAATAACCTGTGAGCATAGGGCTTAGATAAACAAGGTATAAAATATGATCACCAATCCAACAGGCACTATGTGCAGGGCATTTTTCCCTTAGATGGGGCTGTGAGCGAAGTGGTTACTACAATTATCTTCAGAACAATTTTTGGTTTTGCTCTTGCAATTGCAAAAACTTTTAAGTTTTTTTAAATCAAGATAACTGATTATTAACAAACTGATGTGACCGGCTCAAATGACTTTTTAACACAAGCATGACCGTAGCAAAACTGATGGGTTGGTTGATGATAATAATGATGTTGATGATGGCACTTAAAGATCCTGAAACTATTACCTAGGCACTTCCCTCTGACCCTCTAATTTATCCATTACTTATTTGCTAAGTAACAATCCTAGTTCTTATTCTCTTCCTCTTCCTTTTTCTTCACTCTTTCTTACCCTTACGGAGCCTTCTGTCTTCTTCCTCCTCCTCCTTTATTCTCCCTGCCTTGCAGTCTTAGAGTGAAAACAACAAAAAAATTGAAGTTCAAGGCATTAGTTTTACATTAGGATTATTCTTGAATAATTTTTTGTAACGGCTTTGTCCTTTGCTTTTTTAAAGAAGGGAAATACATGTAAATATTAAAGTATCATAAATTTAAGAACCACTGGGTATTTGAATTATTTGGGTTGTCACTTTAGAGCAAACTGTAATCGTTGCCTTAAGGCAGATACTTTTTCTTACTGTATTGGTGCCCATAGACTTCAGCATGTAAGATTGGTATTTTGTGTTTGGGTAAATTACTTCTGTGTGTGTCATCGTATAATTTTTTCTGTGTGCTTGTGTATTTATGTTTGTAGTTTTCTTGGTATGTATGTGTGTCTTTTAATTGAACAAAATTGCATTGTTTTCTTATGTTGTACTGTATATTTTTCATTTGTTACTCTGAATTGAAAGAAGACAGTTTCTATTTTGACTAAATTGTTGGATTGCTCAAAAAACAGGCAGAAACATCTCCAAGATTTTGTTGAATCCAATTAGTTATGTGCAACTTGTAGTACATCTGATTCTTATTACATGCTTTTGTGTTTTCTCCAGTAAATCAGTTGAAACTAAGTGACTGTGACATTTGACCTACATAGTGAAGGTGTAGATTTAAATTTGCATGTTTTACTATTCTTTGTCATTTACAGGTTAATGTTCTTTTTAGGACACCTAAAAAAGTAGTGTACCTTTTTGTATGCATGATACCATACGACAGTACAGTGTGTTAACTCTTCTTTAGGGAGTAATATTGATTCAGGTTCATTTAAGTCAACTCATGTTTCCAACTCAACCAATTCATTTATCTGTGACAGAAAATACTGGCTCACAAAACTCCAAGTTGAGAATAGCAAGAATCTTCAGGACACCACATCAAATTAAAAAACTTCAGCACAGCAAAGGAAACAATCAATGAGATAAGAAGGCAATCTACTGACTAGGAGGTGATCTTTGCAAATCATATATTTGATAAAGGGTTAATAGCCAAAATATGTAAAGAACTACACAACTCAAACAAACAAAAATCTCAGTTAAAAAAAATAGCACAGAATCTGAATAGACATTTTTCCAAAGAAGACATACAGATGGCCAACAGGCGTACAAGAAGATGCTCAACATTACTAATCATCAGGGAAATGCAAATTAAAACTATAATGAAATATCACCCCACACTTGTCAAAACGGCTATTATCAAAAAGACAAGAAATAAGTATTAGCAGAGATGTGGAGAAAAGGGAAACCTCATGCACTGTTGGTGAGTGTGTAAATTGGTGCAACCACTATGGAAACAGTATGGAGGTTCCTCAAAAAATTAAAAACAGAACTATCATACGATCCAGCAATTCTATTTCTATTAGTATCTATTGGAAGAAAACAAAACACTAATTCAAAAAGATATATGCACCTCCATCTTCACTGGGGTATATTTATAATAGCCAAGACATGGAAACAATCTAAGTATCCATCAAGGTATGAATGGATAAAGAAGATGTGGCATATATATATATATACATATGTGTATATGTAGATATATATATGTATATACACACACACACACACACACACACAATGGAATACTACTCAGCTATAAAAAGAAAGAAATCTTGCCATTTGCAACAAAATGGATGGAACCTGAGAGTGTTATGTTAAGTGAAATAATACAGAGAAAAGCAAATACTGCATGATTTCACTTATATGTGGAATCTAAAAAATAAAACAAACAAACAAACAAAATAAAACCCAGATTCATAGATACAGGGAACAAACTATTGTTTGCCAGAAGGGAGGAAAGTTCAGGAGTGCAAAAATGAGTGAAAGAATTTAAGAAGTATGAACTCCCAGTTATAAAATAAGTCACGTGGATGTAATGTACAGTATGAGAAATAAGTCATTAACATTGTATTCACCTTGTATGGTAACAGAAGGTAATTAACCTTATTGCAGGTGATCATTTCACAGTGTATGCAAGTGTTGAATCACTATGTTGTACACATGAAACTAATATAATATTGTATGTCAAATATATTTCAATTAAAAAAATCTTCAGGACAGGTTTGATCAAGGTTTCAGTACCATTTCTCTACAGTTGTTCAGACTCTGTCTCCTCCATGTGCTGACTCTGTCTTCAGGTCACCTTCCTCCGTATAGCAAAATAGCCTCAGATTCTCAAACCATATCACTCACAAGAAGTTAGAACTTACATCCTCCCAATCACTGAACAAAAGTCATCATCTTCTCTCTTGTCATGTGTCCCAGTGACCAAAAAATTAATTTATACGTTGGTTGGCTTAGTCCTAGTTGGGTTATATTCAAGTTGACTTCCTTCCTCATGGTAGGAAAATGACGATGGCAAAGCCAGGCCTTACAACCATAGACCACCCATTTAGAAGAAAGAATGCTTCTGATTCTGCAACTGTTAAACAGAAGACCTAAACTTCACTCTACTAACCACATGCTCACTTGTGAGCCACTCACTGTAGCAGTCAATGGGGCAGAATCACTCTAGGGTCATGCCCTTCAAGGTCCAGCCAATAAGCTAGAGCTGAGGATCAACACCACACAAACTAAATGCAGCTATACAGTGGGGGAGAGGTGAAGTGGATGTTGGGGAGCCAATCAGCCAAGCCGTCCACACCAATGACTGTCTCACTGCAGATGATTACCACCTTCTCCCTCCTCTGTCCCATGTGCACCTCTCCCAAAGATACGTACTCCTTGGAAGAACACATCCTTCCCAGATGTACAGAACTATTTTTCAATCAGACATACATGACTTTATTTAAGTTGAGTTGACTGTAAAAAAATCTGCTGGAAAAACTGTATAAATGCATTTGCACTGCTTTTCTCTTAAGCCTTCTATTTTTGTTTTTTTGCAAATCATAAAAGAAGACAGTCTAAGATATAATTCCCAACACATCCACTTACTTTTAACTTTTTATTACAGTTTTTCAAATATCTGCTTTCTACCTATGAACTGCTCAATTTAAAAATTTTTATTTCTGTGTCTAAAATGTAGGCCTTGCAAAGCATATCATAACACCTCAAAAACATTGCACAATCAGGCAGTGCTCCAGCATCCATGTTTTTAAAGTCAGGCTGTTGTGAATTCTCCAAGAAGTCCAAGAACAACTGTGAATTGCTTCCTTGAGCATTCTTGCAGGTGCACAGGAAAGAATCCCAGCCAGCAGACTGGGAGGTGCCAGATCAAGGGATGAAAATTCAATCTCCAACCAAAAAGACATTCATCTGGGGGCTCCTGCTATCAGAAATGGCCTGGATTAGGCCTCATTGACCTACACAGCCAGAGAAGGCATTACGCCAATGTTTTTAGCCTCCCTTTTATTTTCTAGGGACTGAAAAGTTTTGCCAGGAGCCCCAGAGAAAGAAAAATATTCTGTTGCCATGTGAAATATTTATGAGAAAATTCAAGGCTTTTGGAAACTCTTTCCATTCTTACGTATCTTCATAATTGAAGGAAATGTTGAAATATTTGAAAACCAAGTAAAATTTCTGAAAATACTGCACTTCTATTTCCAAAATGGTTCCAACTTAATGATGGTTAGACTTTTCAGGTCAACTTAAAGCTTCATAGACAAAGCTTCTTCTAGGAGATCTTTATTAGCTGCCATTTTTCCTTAGGGGTCAAACAATCTCAGTATCACTGAAGTACAATACTGTATAGAAATTTCTTTTTGCCGCTGAAAGCCAAATATTTAAAACCAAAAATCAGTACACATTATGGGAGGAACTCATGGAAGAGTATTACAGAATGCCTCACTCAACCAGCCGGCCATTCAGGGACCACCTCCAAAACCCTTTCTCACTTGTCCCAAGCCGGTTTTCTCTCTGTTCATTTCAGCATCCGCAATTCTCCATGCATCCATAATCATTATGTTCACTCCAGAACCACCCTGTGTAATATCCCTTTTCATGTCTGTTTGGAAAGCTAGAAATTGTGTTTTTTATATGCTGCATTTCCCACACGGCATGCATGGGGTATGATGTGTAATTGAAAGTTTTCGACTAATCCCTACTGTTGCACAGGTGGGTAAGAAAGAGAAAAAGATTGCTGGAAAACTGCAGCCCCAAAAGACATGTGTTTATGCACTTAAACATTTCTGAAAATTGAGGCTGGGTCATTATTCTCATTTCCATTTTCGGTGGAGATGATTAAATCATTCCAGCTTGATGATTGTTGTGTTGCTAAGTAGACTTCTCTAGTGTCACTGCTGTTTGTCTTAATTGGTTCTGAAAGGATAATCTAGTTTCTATTTGCAAAAAGTTTCTGGAAGTTTCTTTCAGTCTTGTGAAACCTTCCAAAAAGTGGAAACTGTAAGAGCAGAATATGTCCGTGGTCTCCAAACTGAAAGCAACTGAGGGCCAAGCATCTCTCCAGAGTTCAGGGAAAATTGAGAGAAAGACATTAGAATCAGATACTTGGAAACCAAAATTTAAGGTTTATTACTTAAGAAAAAGGAGAAGAAGGAAGCAAGGATAGATGAGTGGATATGGCTTTAAAGTTGTGACTGAAGTGTTGATACTTCACTTTTGAATTTCACAGGTTTGTCCATTTCTCTGGGGTCTGAAGCTGGGCAAATGCAAACCTCCCAGCCAGCATTAGACCAGGATTCACTACCTCTGCAGTGTGATACATAAATGAAAGGGAGAGACAGAGATAGAAAAACAGAGAGAGGGGAGGAAAGGGCTGTATTATGTTCTTTCTCCCAAACTAACCCATCAGAAAGCGCTTCTTTATGCCCTGGTGACAAATGAAAGCGGTGAGCAATAGGGGTTTTCCTCCAACCCATAGCTCCCACAGCAGGGAAACAGGAGGAATTGCAAAAGGAGATTCCCACCTTAACATCAACAAGTTTATGAACATTACAAGAGATTTTCCTTGTCCTAAAGACCTGACTACAGCCTAGATGTCCGAAAGACTGGCAGTGGACTCACTGAGAAATTTCCAACACAAATTAAAACAGAATTATGAAAACAGAAAAAAAAAAAAAAAAAGAAGAAGAAGTCAAGGAGCAGTAAAACAAAATTGCAAAGTAGCCAAAGAACCGGGAGAACTCTTTGATGTTCATGATAAAGTGATTTAACCTGTCATCCAGCCTCCCATCATGGTCCCTCTCCACCTGGATATTTAACCTCAGTGTTTCAGATAAGAGGGTCATGAAACTGACTCTGGGGAGCAGAGGATGTTGCTGCTGGTTCTCTTCCTCTCTCTCTTACACACACACACAGAGAATGTGAAAATACAAATGTAGATGTTGGGGAAAGTGGTAGACACAGAAGCAATCAGGAAGAAGTGAGGAAGTAACAGATTAAGTCAAGGAACACAGGCATTTCAGGCACAGAGGTCCTACCTTCTAATTAGAGTAGGCTGGCTTTTTGGAAAGGTTGAAACTAAGAAAAGTGGACTGTGGTTTCAGTAGAAGAATGGATCAACCTTGATGGCAACTAACTTTCATAGATTAAAATCCCATTTTCCTCTAACAGAAACTTAGTGAGAAGGCCATGTGGCCCTAATTTGGAAGAAATGGGAGCAGTAAACCATCCTTGGGTCCCACTGAGGGCTAGGAGACAGACTATCCAAAAAGCACAAGGAGGTGGATACATACCTAAGAGTACACACTCTTGCATTCCTATAAGGCTTAAAAGTGGAGCAGGAGAAATAGTGAAATAATAATTTGAGAGTTTTGGTTTCTGGTTCAAAAAGATTCAGTATTGAATATAAAAAAAAATGAAACATTGGTCAACACTGAATTTCTTCATTATTTTTATTTACTTGGACTTTAAGCCATTTAAAGGATCAGTAACCTGAAAAAATAATTTTGGCATGAGAAATGTAGGGTCACAGAGCTTTCAGAATTCAAAAGTTCTCTTCAGAGAAGAAAACTGAAGATGGGAGAGAAGGTATGGTTTCCTAATTTCACACAGCAACTTAACCCAGTGTCTCATTGAATATCCAAATCTACTCCCTCCCAGGACGGTGCTCTTTCTGCTGCAGGACTTCAGAAAAGCACCCACACTGTCACCTGGATGAAGGCACACCCTCCACAAGGCCTCCAGTATGAAAGCCCAGTTGTTTACAAGCATTGTTTCCAGAATATCCCAGGCAGAGACCGCACACTGACCAATACCACATGCCCAAGGAAGGGGCACTTGTGAAAGGAAGCAGGACGTTGACTTGGGTAACTGGCCTTTCTTCATTTCTCTGCTTTTCCTGACAAATTTGTTTTGAGTTGCAGTGTTTCCTCTAATGTGGGGTTCAAGTTTAATGAGACCAGTTTCCAAAAGTCACATGTTAAAGGCAGCCTCAGGACTTCCTTAACCTGCCTTACACTTGCAGAAAGTCTAAAGGGAGTCAAATAGGTGGACTTTATTGTCATTTTCAGAAGAGCCATCATGGATGGGAGCAGTGTGCCAAGCCTCACAGTTTTGTGTGCATAAATATGCCTGCATTTGTGTTTATGGTCCTCCTGAATGAATCAGGGATTATTTCAATCTGAAGCATATTATGTTTCATATGAATTCCATTTTTTGTGTGTCTTAAAATATATCATTCACAGAGGGTACATTTCTCATCTGATATCCACAGTGGAATTTATCTAGCATTTTAACAATTTTTTCACGATGGGCTTTTTAATGATTATGTTTCAGACGAGTCATAAATCAGAAGACTGGACTTTAGGGGAGCTATCCAGGACCTCATAAGACTGTATATGTCTCATCTTTATTAAGTCCAATCTTTACAGCTGACATGGGGAATACTTCAAAGTAAAAAGTACCAGTTTTAAGTAAAGGTGCAGTTTTTAAAACTCCTAATTGTACCCTTTTAGTCCCATGGACTTAGTGTATATCAAATGTGCTGCATTCAACAACTTCTGTGAACGGAACAGAATATGTCTACTGGAAACTGGAGGAACCAGTTCCTGAAAATTACAATCATCCAAGGAGAGAGTTATTAATTTATGAAATAGATTACCTCATACTATAATTTCTCAGGATGTTGATGAGCATTCTTTAAGAAGGAAAATATTTCAATAATAAAATATTTGGGTATATGTTGAATTAAACAAAGTTTATTTCTGAAATTCTCAGAACCATCTCTAAGTGTGTGTACATTGCAAATCTCCAAGATAAGTGTATAGCATGCAGTTCCCAAAATTATCTAGAAATTGCCTTCCTACCCCACCTTTTTTTTTTTTTTGAGCAACTATTAATCAGTGTCATGAAACCTCCATGTTGAAAAACAGATTTTTTTAATTGAATTCAATCATAGAGTGTGTGTTCATGTTTTTAAACAATGCCCATCCAACCCTCCAGGATTATAAACTCTTTGGGGGCAGCAGGTGCACCTTATAATTCTTTGTATCTTCATTCTAGCTCTAGTGACCCACCCAGTCTCATTCATTTCCTCCAGTCTCCCTCTCACTCCCCCCTCTTAGCCCCCTCAACTCAAATGCACTGAGCCCACCCTGGGTTTAGGATTTTGCATTTCCCTTTCACATGCTTTAAACCTTCTACCCAAAGATAGTCAGTCACGTGACTATCTCCTACCTTTCATCCAAGGCTCTACTAAAATCATCCCCCTATTATTCTTTATTATTCCTTTTCCCTTTTCCCTGTTTATTTTTTCTTTCCAGCACTTATCACTACCAGGTTACCTCATCTATCTACCTGTTCCTCCGTTGTCCCTGTCCTCATCCCCACCACATGAGCACAGGGACTATGCTTTGTTCACTGCCATGCTCCTAGTCCCTAAGGTATTGCCTGTTATGTACTTGGATATAAATAAGTAGTTATTGAAACCATAAACCAAAAAATCCTGCAAGAAAAAGAGGAAGCAGAGGAGGCCCAATTTCTGACTCTATTATAATCAGTTCTATTAAAGGAGCTTCAGACTAAGGTCTTCTCAATCCTACTTCACAGATAAATATATGATTTTTAAATTAAAGATTAACTTTCGAAAATAAAAGATAATGGAAATGAATGGATGTGAAATGGATGCGTCCTTCGGAAGCATCTTGTGTCAACACTGGCTGGTGGCAGCTCAAGGGAGCGCTGAAGAAAGAGGACCAAGATGATGGTCCAAAAACTATGTTCCTCCCCACCAACTTTGCCACTAACGTGAACAAATCATTTAAACTCTCTGGACATTCTTTTTCATTTTTCATCTATTAATAGGTTCATGGAACACAGCTTGGAAAAATTCCGCTTTACAGATATGTTGCTATCACTGATCATACTTAATTGTTGATGTGATCTATGCTCAGGTGTGCTTAGGAGATGTTCGGTTAAAGAACTAACATGTTGTTAGTGCAGAATTTCTCAGGGCCTTTAATATACTGATATATATTATGACCCTTCAAGATGAGAGATGAATAGAACTCTCCAAAGGAACTCTTAACCAGGGAATCCTTTTAACAGCTCCTGGGACATTTCTTCCCAGAACATCATTTTAGGAAATACTAGAAATAATCTCCAAGGCCACTTAGTTTATTAACATTATCTGACCATGACACCATCATTCATAGGACAATTCTGATGCTATTGAAAAGAAAAGTTACAAACAAAGGAGCTTTTAAAATATTACACTCACGTAAAACTTAGTGAGACAAACAACCAGGTGAAAATTGGGTTTGAAAAGATATTTCATTAAAGAAGATACACAGATAACTAATAAGCATATGAGAAGATGCTTAACATCATTGGTCATTAAGGAAATGAAAATTAAAGCCACAATGTGGTGCCAGTACACATCCACTAGAACAGCTATAATCAAAAAGACTAACAGCACACCAAGTGTTGGTGAAGATAATGGAGAAACTCAAACACTCAGGTTGCTATTGTGAATGTAAAATGATACAGCCACTTTGGAAAACAGGCAAGCTCTCTAAATGTTAAACATGCACTTACTGTACACCCAGCAATTCGATTACCATTACCTACTTAAGAGAAGTGAAAATAGATGTCCCCAGAAAAAGCTTTCACCCAAATCTTCTTAGTAGCATTGTTTATAGCAGCTAGCTAACACCTGGAAACAGTCAAAATGTCCATCAACTGATGAATGGATGAAAATTCAGTTCATCCAAACAATAAAAATGAATAAACTACTGATACATACAACAGCATGGGTGAACCTGAAAACATGAGGCCACGTGGAAGAAACCAGACACAAAATATTGTGTGTAGGAAAATTTTGTTTGTGTGAAATTTCTAGAAAAGCAAAAGTACAGAGACAAAGCAGATCAGTGGCCATCTGGGGCCAGAGGTGGAGATGGGAATTCACTGTGAATGGGAATTAACAAGGACAATTTATGGGGTGATAGAAATGCTCTAAAACTGGGTTGTAATGATGGGTGTACACTGTCTAAATTAACTAAAAATCATTGAACTATATACTTACAGTGTGTGAATTGCATAGCATGTAAATCATACCTCAAAAAAGCTGTTAAAAAGTAAAAGTTCAAGGATGTCCACATGTGAGGATAAAATAAAAAATATGATGGAAGATGTCAGTGAAGGACTTGTATATTATTCTTGAATTAAATCATTCCTTCTATAGATTTGAGTACACACATACACACATACACACATACATATATCTTGCTGTGGTTACTTAATTATAAATTTTATTCGTGCTGATGACACCAGGACAGAAACGCTGCTCAATGACAAATAAGCAAAACAATGAAGTCATTTCCTATAGACAAACAACAAAGTATCTATATCTATCTATAAAACACGTGTGTGTGTATGTATATATAAAATGTTATAGATATAACAAAACATCTATATCTTTCTACCTAACTATATATACTTGTACATATATATGTGTGTATATCTATGTATGTGTGTGTGTCTACATATATACATGAATCACGTGTATATTATGTTCCCCTCTAGATAATGTCAGAGGAAGCCACCAAAGACTCACGGTTCAGTCTTACCGAAGTCTGATTTGTTGTGTTCATAATTTGAGCCAGAAATCTTCTCTTAGGAGGTGACACTTTAGCTGAGATTGAAATGATAAGAAGGAGCCAGCTATACGGAGACCCAGGAGGAAAGACTCTAAGCAGGGCAGGGACAAGCTTAGTTGTTAGAGGACAGAAGGGAAGCCAAGCCAGTACAACTGGACCTGAAAGTGCCAGAGTGAATGTGGTGCACTAAAACTGAAGAGGTAAGGTTTCAATCACGCTGGGTCTTGTAGGCTTTGCTATGGCTTTTGGATTAAATTCCAAATGCAGTGAGAAACTAGTGGAGGAGACAGACATTATCTGGGTTATACTCTAACTCCTATGTGGGAAGCGAGAGTGACATCAGGGAGAAGAGCTGGGAGATGACTGCAGGAGTCCAGATGAGATATCGTAGTGATAGCGTGCGTTCTTAGAGCAGATGGTTAAGAGCAAGGATTACGGCATCAAAAGATGGAGGTCCACATCTCAACTCCATCACTTTCCATCTAAGTGACTTTGGAGAACTTGCTAAACCTCTGTGAGCCCCAGTTTCTTCATCAAATAATCAAAAGGAGGTAATATTAATATTTATTCCATATGATTGTTTTAATGACTCAATGAAATAATACATACAAAGCACTTAGAATATAGAAAGTGCCCCTCAAATGATAGTGATCATGACCCTTCAAAATCCATTCTACTAATTGTGCCATCGTCAACCATGTAGCAGAGGCCATTTACACCCTACCCCACATCCACTTGTGACACCTGAGTTCACCAGCAGGTATCGTGGACAGTGTGTAACACAGTTGACTTCCCACCTGCAGCACCAGCATCTCCCTTCATTGCCTAAAGGGATTTTTCTGGCATCGCAAAGATGCTCAACAGCAAGCAGGAGTTTAGTGCCCAGTCAGAGGTAACCATCAACCAAGGGAGGACGGTGGCTGTTGGATAAGTTAACCAGGCTCCCCATCCTCTGGCAGCACATTTCTGAGGTACATTCCACGCAGCTTCTTGCAGGGGGATGGGTCCCCAGTGAGACTGAGCCTCCGTTGCCCACATGGGTAACTCACTCATTGGCTCTCCTTTTATTGGGTTTCCTCCTCTCCTGTCGCTTTTCCCATTTCCTCACATCTACTTTCTGGGATTGCTTCCTGAATCAGTAACTAAGACCAAGTGCTTGTCCTAGAGTCTGCTTTCGGGGAAACACAAACTGAGACAAATCAGCTGTGTCTGGTTAGACAAACTCACCAGACCCTCTTATCTGTAACAGGGGTGACTAGGCAGTCAGCTTCCATGATTCTAAACTTAGGCTACTTATTTTTGTCCACATTTCCATATAGCACATAGTAAGTGCAATGTGTATTAATCTATATTAAATCAATAATTGTAAATGATCACTTAAATATGGCTACACATTTTCCTGTATGAAGAATGAATGGAAAGAATGTGAAAACATGTATGTATGTATATGTATGACTGAGACATTATGCTGTACACTAGAAATTGACACAACATTATAGACTGACTGTACTACCAAAAAAAAAAAATAGTTGCCTATGAGGGAGGAGAGGGGAAAGAATGAATGGTTTCTGTATATTTAACAACAGAAAATGATACGCTATTTGGTTTTTGTGCTCACCAAACACAGTAGCATAAACAGAATACAGAAGTTTATAAAGGCTATTAAAATAAGCATACATTAAGCTAATTCGGATTAAGGATGTGGCAGATTACATTTTCCAAAGATGGTCACAATGACATCTCCCATCTCCCACACGTGTTTGCTCTGGAAGTTTGCCATTCCCCCATCATAGGCAGAATCTGTTTTTCCTCTGCTTGCGTCTGGGTGGGTCCTGTGACTACCTTGTCCAATAGATGTGGTGGAAATGGCATTGTCCCAGTCTTAGGTGAGGCATTAACTAGCCTGGCAGGGTCCACTCCCTGTCTTTTGGAAGATAGCCAGTGGAAGGAAGGGGAACTTTCTCAGATTTCCATGCTGTGTGACGCCCAAGTCATGTGGAGTGAACCCCGTAGGGAGAGAGTGGCGTAAAAGTGAGTGAAGAAGCCATATTGGAAGTGGACCCTTGAGCCCCTGCTGTCCCAGCTCAGGCCTGGTGAGGCAGAGACAAGTGGCCAAGTGAGCCTGCTGTGAATTCCTGTCCCACAAAATCATGAGCAAAGTAAACAGCTGTTCTAAGCCACTTGGTGGGTACTTTATTACACAACAACAGAGAAGTTTTAAGTAACTAAAAATTAATAATTTGAAAATTCATAAAATATTTTCTAGGATTAGACTGACTTCAGGAAAAAAGTTATAGATGCGGTTTCCAAAAGCGTGATGGAGGTCCTGTGGGGAAATAAAAGCAAGAAGAGCAGAATCCTATTTGAAGTCTCACTTTTTTCATTAGCTGCAGAGTAATGAAAAACAGCCATCCTGAATATCCAATTTCCCCCAATACTTTAATTCTTTTCTTAGGCTGGAAGTTTAACAATTCATTCTTTACTGCAAGTTGAAAAAAAAACCTAATGATTTTTTTTTTAACTTTTTTAATTTCTGGGCAGCAGATTTTGAAGGTGAAGCTTTAATCACATGTTAGTCTTATAATCACCACTGGTTTTCAACTAAAGTATTACAAATTGGGCTCTAGTTCAACTTAAATTGCATGAGCCAGATCCTACTCTTGGTTAGTAAGGGCAACTCCCATTGAAATCATTAGCAGTTGTCCATGTGTAGCCGAGGAGATAATTTGGCCACATGTGCTTTTGTCTCCATGTGTCTCTACACAAGTGCAGGCACAGGGGCTGGGCTACATAGGGGAAACATCTTGTGCTATTTGGAATAAGTTATCTTTTTGCCATACTGCATTCATGTCAACATGATGAAAAGAAAATGGAAACGTAAGGACAAGCAGCATTTCCTGCTGTGGCTTTCAGTGAGCTCGAGGTTCCTGGCAAACTGACTCTGTGAGCAGTGTCTGCTCCACGGAAGGGTCCTGTCTGCTCTCCACCCTCTGCCCACTCCTGGGAGACCCTGCCCCATTTACTGACTGGAAGGGCAGAGCTTCAGTGTCAGGTTTTGGCTCCAACTCTGCCATAGACAACTGTCTTCCCTGGCAAAGTATTCACTTTTGACCAAACAAACAAAAAATGTTCAATGCTTATGCAGTCTAAACTAGCACTGGCCAGAGGACTCTTTTACAGAAAGTCCTAGGAGGTACACTTTGTTCATTCAATAGTTAACAAATTTTTTTGAGAACCTAGAACAGTGGCTCTTAATATTCATCCTGCTTCAGAATCACCTGCAGGGCTTGTTAAAAGAGAGAGGTCTGGTCACCCAGCCCCTGAAGTTTCTAATTCGATAGGTCTGGGATGGAGGTCTGAGAATTTGCTTATCTAAGTCCTCAGATAATGCTAATGTTGCTGTTTTAGGAACCATACTTTGAGAACCACTGTTCTAGAATTTGAGTAACACTATAGACATAGTGTCAAACAAGACATGGTTATGAATGTACAAATGCTGTATTCTAGCAGAGAAGATAAAAAGGCAAATGAACAACTGTGATATGGTCTGATGAGTGCTGTCACAAAGAAAATATGTGCTTCCTGGTAACACATGAGCAGATTTAGATTAAGGAGGGGACTGCATATAATATTTAGTGTTTAAAGAAACCAGTTATCATGAACATTGGTTGTTTTTGTCAGCCAGTATCCCTTTTTCCTGTGGCCTTGTCAGCATCTGCTGTCAGTCACACAGCCCTGCCTCTCTGCCACTGGGGGCCACGTGACCCAGGCTGACCAATCACAGCCCTTTTCTTGAGATTGGGAGAGAGAAAGAGCCTTTCTCCTTCTGAGCTTCCCCAGCAGTAAGGACCAAGTATGCCTAGTGCCCTTGTGGCCCAACTTTACCACCATGTGGACAGAGCCAGGCTGAGAATAAAGCTGTAACTGATCATATTTTTGCAAAGATGACGACAAAAATGTCTCCTGTTCCACATCACCTTCCTTGACATGCCTCCTATGAAACAATGGGGTCTATATTCCCTACTCTTGAATCCAGGGAAGGGCAGAAATGACACTGAGAATAAGACATAAAAGGCAAACCAGGTTGACCTGACCCTCTTGGGGTGCTTGCTCATGGAACCCAGCCACCATGCTGTGAGGAAGCCCAAGCAGCCCAGGAAGAGGACACACGTCAGTGTTTTGGTCCAGGTCCAACTCCAGCTGAGGTCCCAGCGAACCGCTAGCAGCGGTCACCATTCTTGTGAGCAAATGAGCCTGCAGACAACTCTGGCTCCCAGTCACCACTCAGATTCTTTCCAGCTGAGGCCTCAGACACTGTGAAGCAGAGAAAAGCCCTCCCTGCTCTGCCCACTCTGATTAGTGACCCACAGAACACAAAGAATGTAGTGGAAAGTCAAGAGCAGTTTGTTTTGTGACAATAGTAACTGGAGCAGAAGCCAATCCATAAGTAAAAAGAGCTCAGAGATGGAAGAGAAGGAGAGAGGAGAGAAAGAGAGAGAGAATGAACTTCATTTCAACTTCAAATTTTATTTGAATCCCCTAGCTTAAACCTTGCCTGAATTAAGATCCACCTGATCTCAACCATCCTAGTTACATGAATTAATAAATTCTTATTGTTGCCTAAGTTATTTTAAATTCAGGTCTCTGTCAACTCCAACCTAAACAATCTGAGTACAACCACCTTTAAATATCATGCAGCCAAGGAAAGTCAAGAAAGGAAGAGAAGAGAGACACACAAAATATTGAGACAGCTTTGTACTTGATGTTTCTCAGGATGCTGTCAAGACACTGTAGATGTAACCAAAAATCTCTCAGAAAATAAAATCATTAAAACAAGAGAAAAATAAATATTAGAATCAGAAAAATGACAGGTATAGGTGAACATCTAAATCAGGCACATCTAGAAATAAGCCTGGACCCTAGACTAGAATGGTCGGCCTTTTATCTTAGATCCACATGGTTTGGCCGCATCACAACCCTTGTACCTCTGTCAAACTATTGAATAACCAGTAATACAGTGGACAGGGTGTTTCTGAGAAAGAGCTACAAAAAATCTAGCAAAGAAAGTCTGTGAACAAAAAAGAAATAGGGCAAGGAAATTATTAAAGGAAAGGTTAATAAAGCAGGATTTTGACAAATTTTAAAACATTCTGTAACTTTTGAGAAGTAATTAACTTCCTATGGAGCAATCTTTCCCACTTCATTCTTCTTCCTCCAGGTGCTTTCTGAGCTTAAAATATTTGTTTTTCTGTTTTTCCTTTCTAATGTGATTATTTGCAAATATTTTCTCCCATTCTGTAAATGGTTTTTTTTGTTTTGTTTATGGTTTCCTTTGTTGTGCAAAAACTTGTAAGTTTAATTAGGTCCCATTTGTTTATTTTTGCTTTTATTTCTATTGCCTGGGTACACTGCCATAGGAGAACACTGCTAAGATTTCTGTCAGAAAATGTTTTGTCTACGTTTTCTACCAGGAGGTTTATAGTGCCTTGTCTTATGTTGAAGTCTTTAAGCTATTTTGAGTTTATTTTTGTGTATGGTGTGAGGGAGCATTCTAACTTCATTGATTTACATGCAGCTGTCCAGTTTTCCCAACACCACTTGCCAAAGAGCCAGTTTTTTCTCCATTGTATATTCTTGCTTCCTTTGTCAACGATTAATTGATTGTGTGTGGGTTTATTTCGAGGATCTCTCATTGATCCGTATGTCTGTTTTTGTGCCAGTACCATGTTGTTTTGATTACTGTAGCTCTGTAGTGTTGTCTGAAGTCTGGGAGGGTTATTCCTCCAGCTTCATTCTTTTTCTTCAATATTGCTTTGGCAATTCTGGGTCTTTTGTGATTCCATATAAATTTTAGGATTTTTTGTTCTAGTTCTGTGAAAAATGTCCTGGGTAATTTGATAGGGATCACATTAAATCTGAAGATTGCTTTGGGTAGTATGTCCATTTTAACAATATTAATTCTTCCAATCCAAAAGCATGGGATAGCTTTCCATTTATTTAAATCATCTTTAAGGAAATTATTTTTAAAGTTTACAAATGGAGCTAGAAGACCTACAATGATTCTCTTCTCTGTATTATGATAAACACAAGGCTGAATCAGTCTTCCTCAACACATTGCATTAATTATTGCAATCAGTCAAAGAAAAAATGGTCTGTTACACAGTGCATTGGGCTTAAAGGACTGACTTAGCTCTCCACAAGTACAGGGTAATAGAAGGAACGCTAGAACACTGGACTTGGCACCACGGTACCTCCATTCAATAAAAGACATACTGCTGTAGACATATCATTTAACTTCTAAGGCAAAATGTCTTCATCTGCAAAATTCTTCATCCTACCTGTATAGATGCTTTGAGTCTCAAAGCAAGTAATGTGAAATTTCTATACCAACTCTAAGTCCTACATGCTGTGAAGGACTATTCAAGTTCAAGTTTCACAAGGTAGGTCAAACATATTTAGATTAGATGACCTTAACACTTCCTATATATGTACAAGTGTTAACTTTCATCAAAGGAAGAAGTATTTTAAGGCATATATTATATAAATTTCTATACCTAAAAGTAACCCTTAACAAAAATTTTAAGTAAGCACTTGGAAGCACTGCTTCCTAGAGTCCAGACAGCATGGGAAGCACTGGCCCAGGGTTGGAGATCCCATTAGATTTTAAGAGTTGAGGAATAAAGAACTAGTGCAAAAGTTATTACAGGCTAAAAGAACCCACCAGTTAGACTGCTTAAGCCTGTCCCATCTGCAAACTATAGATTTGATTGGAAATTTCTTTTTATGGCTAAAGGTACATATTTGATACAAGTGATTTGATGGAACAGTTAATGGGAGTTAACTAACTGGGCAAGCAGAGTCAATATGGTGCTTTCTCCTAAAATATATTTGCCTTTGTCAATAAAGGAACATTCCAAGCATCAACCCAAGGCTGGTGGCTTAGCAGCTAGTTGTACGAGAAGAATGGGAAGTAAACTAGGAAAGCTGGCTGCTTTTCCTTCTTTGAAACTTACAAAGAGTAAGTAGAAAATTTTACCAATCATGGCAAGACACGACTTACCATGATGCTGATGACACATCTCATTCACTCCATAGGTGGCACAGTAGTCTGAGACAGCTCTGTTGTACTATTTTCCTCTTTCTGGAGCCACCCAAGGGACAGAGCTGTTTGTTAAAGAGAAAGCCTAGGGACAAAAGTCAAAATGACCATTTCCCTCAATAGAGAATTTTTTTAATTAATTAAATTTCTGCCTTAACTCTCCACTTAACCTTTCTCAGTGTACCCACAACACAGAGTATCATTATTCAGGCAATCAAGATATTTCAGAGCACGATCAGATAGCTTCAACAAAACTTCCAAATGCCACACAACCCATCTCCTTTGGGCTGAATTATGCCCCCAAATACTCACATGTTGAAGTCCTAACACCCTGCACCTCAAGATGTGACTGTATTTGGAGATAGGGCATTTAAAGAGGTGATTAAGCTAAAATGAGGTCATGCAAGGTGGACTCTAATCCAATATGGCTGGTACATTTGTAAGAAGAGGCGATCAGGACACAGACACACACAGAGGGAAGACCATGTGAAGAGACAGTGAGAAGATGGTGATCATAAGACAGGGAGAGACGCTTTGGAAGAAATAACCCAGCTAAAACCTTGGTCTTGGACTTCTAGCCTCCAGAACTGTAAAAAAATAAATATCTGTCATTTAAGTTCCCAGACTGTAGTCCTTTGTTATGGCAGCCCTGGCAAGCTACTTCATTATCCATTTGCTTTTAGCCCAAACAATGATCTAATGGCTCAGCTGTTTTACAGATTTCTAGAGATAGAAATCCCATAGTATTCCATAGGAAATACTTCTTAGAGAGACTGGCCCATTTCTGTGCTCGTGTAGGCGTTCTGTATACTTATCACGTTAGTCTGACCAAGGTAGAAACCTGTTATGCTCTCCTATCCACATCCTACTTCTCGATCAATTTTCTCCTTGCTTTCAGCTGGAAAAGTGTAGCCTGATGTGCTTTCCAAACAATTAAACTCTTTGTTTCCCTCTTCTAATTATGTTTCCTTATGAGTAAATTCAAATAAATTCTAAATATGTCAGTATCTATTAAATGTTCTCTGAAAGGAGCTCTCAGATGAAGTTCAGTTCCAAATCTTAGTTTGGCTTTTCAACCTAACACCTACGAGCTAACATTTGGATTCAACATTGAGCATAAGTATCTATCTTATTCAAGATAAGCACATCACTTCCACTCTGATCTTCATCTTCTCATTCCTTTGACTCCAAAGTCAAAGGGCTGAAAAAAAAATACCTTTCCTCTATTCCCACAGAGGAAAGAAATTAATTTTCCAGTCCTATAAATAGACACAGGCTTATGGCATTTGGACTTCTAAGTCATAGATCGTGAAACAGCTGAAGCATGTTATAAACTGTTAGGATTATCACTGTTGTTTAGATATTTAGAAAATGTCATTTAATTTTGTCATTCATCTACTTCAAGCAGGAAAAATCAGAAATTATATTTGTAATAATATTTTACCTCAGTAGAGTTTATTAGAATGTCATTCAACAAATTTTGTGCAGTAATTGCAATTCAATTACCTCCAATAGTGACTGGGGACACGTAACATTTTCTCAGATTTCAGCATTCTGGTGGCAGGTGTCTTCAACTCTTGACTATTCCATGGATTTTAAACATAAATGAGATTAAATCATCAGTTACAGCTCTAAGTTTATTTCATCTTTCCTTGTTGACTTAAAGTCATCACCATATTTTTTTACCCTAATACAAGGCCCTCTGTTTCCCTGCTTACTTTATGGTATGCGATGTTTGTTATTAGCATGTTGTATTTTACATAGTTCGTTCAGCCTCTAGAATGTTACAAAGGAAAAGAGAAGTCTATAATCCATTAAGGAATCCATTTCTAAAAAGCACCACTGTTGCATCAAAGAAATTCGCTGCATTTGTTTGGAAAAGTTCTAACTACAATACAGTGATCTTTTCTGACAAGAAGTCAGAAAACTTTGATAGTTATAAACATTGATAGTTATTAAACCAAAGCAGACAGTGAGAGGTCTATGGTGTACTAAGGGAGTAATTTCTTCTTTGTGTGTTTTTGTTTATTACTGACCATGGAATAAATGATTCAATCCTTCTCCAAACTGTTGCAGAGTCAATGCATACTTATTCTCAGAAAGATAAATCTGTACCTTGTTTAGTTCTAGGTATAATATATCTGTTGAGAATTAAAAATGTGTTGGCACTCTTCAGGGAGAAACAAAGAAAGAGTGTTTACTGTGACTTTTAGCCTCATATTTCCTTTCACCAATTGCCAACTGGGTCATTCTTTTGCGGCCTCGCCTAGTTAGGATTGAAAGCTTTGTATAAAAACCCTTTTCTAAGTTAGCAGCTCTTACTCTTCCATTTTTTCCCAGTATTTTTCTGTAATGTGCATCAATCAAGGCTCTTCTAGTCACTGGCTGTTTTCTGGCGAAAGCCACTGCCATATGGCCCCACTTCAACTTTTAAAGGGTGGTTTAAAAGTCCATAAAGTACTGAAATCTTCAGGAAAAAAGAGATTAATATTAGGATTTTTACTACTGTCTTGCACAGCAGCTGCCACAGTTGAAGAAATTTATGACGGCAATAGCTTCTACTGTGTTGAAAGGAATCCATAAATGAGTCTTAACTTCACATGCTGACAAGACACTGGCATTAATCAAAATTGTGATCGTCTGCTATCAGCAAAGCAAGTACACCACCAAGGCTATATCCAAGTTAAAGATAAGCCACTATCTCTATGCCCTTGGGTAAATCACTTTTCTTCCAGAAACCTCTTATTTCTTAATCTTTCTAAAGTTCATTTCCAACATAGAATGCTAAGATTCTAAGATTTATAGAGGAATTTTTAATTCCTCATATAAACGTCAATGTTAGTATTTTAATTCTAGAATCCATCTCCTCCTTACTTGGAAGGTAGGAAGTGCAAGTAGGTCTGATCAAAATTAGTCACTGCCCGAGAACAAAGAAACAA
Organism: Camelus ferus; assembly: GCF_009834535.1. Classification (NCBI taxonomy): domain Eukaryota; kingdom Metazoa; phylum Chordata; class Mammalia; order Artiodactyla; family Camelidae; genus Camelus; species Camelus ferus. Next base: position 83,494,426 of record NC_045700.1, read on the forward strand.
CCAGATGTGTAACAGGGTCTGCTCTGCCAGAGTTCTTAAACTGAGACTTTATAACCAAAGGCGACCCTTAGAATGGCTTAATGCACATACCATACTCACAAGCGTATAACCAGAATTTACCAAGCATTCAAATTAAGCATATACAACTCATTACAAGTCTCTTATACAACCATATCTACAAATAAACTATGCATATGTGAGTTTCATTTAGATTACCCATACTTCCCCCTGACTCAGAATTAGAAACAGAGTTGATATGAGTCTTTGTTCATCTCTGCTGGGCTCCCAGGAGTCCAGCTAGTTAAATGTCAGATTCAGTCACTGAACGCTTCTTTGTGCTTAAGACACAAGCAAAATGTTTCTCCCGACAAGCCAGTGAACAAATACATGAGTTAACAGAACCACAAACAGTAATAACGTGGGCCTGACCTGCTATTTATAAAATTGTTTGGCCTGTGAGACAAGCAAAGCACTCAAATTTGGGAAACATGAGTAATTCTCATAGATCCAAATTACAGAATAATTTAGAATAGCCTGGAATTTGGTGGGCCACAGCTAATGCTATGCATTTTACAACACCCTTTCCGGACCCTGGCTTTCTTTCAATGCTTTCTAAGTCCCTCAGCTCTTATCCACAGTGGGAAAGGCTGTCTACTTACCTCTCAGGAACCTCAGGTGTTGCCTTTGGCAGGAAAGGGCTATCCAGAAAGATAATCCTCTCCCAGGAAACAAATTCTCCATCACTAGCACTGCTTAATTTCTGGCGGCAGTTCCTCCTAGTAAGTTCTTTTGAGCCTGAATATTGAGAATTAGTGTAACCAGTGCTGCCAATATCCTACCCATATTGACACAGCCCACCCTGGAGGTGACCTGCAGATTGGTAGATGCTTCTTGAATGTACCAAAAGCTTCTCACTTCAAACACCAGCATCCATCTGTCAGAGTGTTCTGTCTGACCAAAGGAGAGCACACAGGGCAGGCTGGAAATGTCGGGAGTTAGCACCTACTTAGACACAAACCCCAAACCCTGAGGGATGTGAGTGGATAAATACCCCAAACTTTGCACCTCATTAGTTGAATAATCCTGAGGTATCTTTTCCACCATCTCTCACAGGGTCCCCAGAGGGAGTGGATCTGTCTCCCACAGCGGCAGCCCAATAATTAACATAGTCTTTCTTTTTCCCCTCTCCTCCCTGTCTCACTTCCCCACCCCCTCTAAGTACCTCCTGAGACCATCTCCTTAATTGACTTTTGTACCCAAATCTTTGTCTGAGATCTGCTGTGGGGTAATGCAGGATAAGCAAAGAACAAAGATAAAACTCTCATTGATGGTGGAATTATCAGAATTCAAGCAGAGGGAGGGAAGGAGAAGAAGGCGTCTGCTCTAGAAACGCCGATGCTGCGTTAGGGCAGGGGAAACAGGCCTTGGCAGTAAGTACGCAGGTATGAAGCTGGTCAGAAACACACGTGTGAGCACCAGTAATGAAAGAAACGGAGCTTCTTACCACTTAATTGGGTGATCAAGGATCAAGACTGAGGGATTTGAAGTAATTGCAAGAGAAAGTTGGTCAACCAAAGTTAAAAGGGCCACTTGTGAGCAGATGAGCCAAGCAGGAAAAATCCAGAGGCAGAAGCTAATATGATTTGTTAATAGACAGGCTTGAAGTCTACAGGCCATAAACTAAAGACACTTCCAGGGAATTACAGTAGAATCTTAGCTGAAAGTGGGGTCATAAAACTAGATTGTCCCTGGGAAGTCAAGTTGCACCAGAGAAACTGGGTGTCTGATTCTACTTTGTCACTGGGATGAGCACCCCTCTACCCTATGGGGCATAGGGGCTTCTGGCTTGAAGGAGTAGATCTAGAATCTAAGTCTTCTGATCCCCAAGTAAGGTATGTTGTTAACTTACCAGTAAACATCTGAGTCCTTTAAAATGAAAACACACGCGTGCATGCACGCACATACACACACACACACACACTCCTGTCCCATCTTAGGTACCGAGGCACATATTTGATGATTGAATGAAATGAAATGAACAAGAAACAAGATCACTAGTGTGCATTTTCAAATCTCCTCATTCACTTTAAAAAAAATTGGCTTTTACTGCTGAAAGACTACTCATATTTCTGTTATTGTTGAGTTTTGAAGATAATAAAATAAAGATCCTAATTCCACAAGAGTGGAATCAACACATCAACTCTGACGATTACATCATGGGTTTATTTCATCTTCCCAAGGCTTGCATTCTTTCTGTTGAGTTTGATGTGCCAGGTCCCAAAATTGGGAATTGCATCAAGACAAATATTTTTTAAATAAAGTAAGTATTGTTGGTTTCAAGTATGATTGTCTCAAATATAAACAACTACACAAATTCAAAACATGTTGGATGAAATGGTAGAAGGAAAACAGGGGAAGAAGCAAAGTAAAAATAGAAGCCATATACATAAGGGTATAGCAGATGAAGCAAAAGATTTATTCTGAAATTATATGAAGCCGGTGAAAAAGATATCATTTGGAACATAGTGTTGTGCAATTCTAGCCAAGATGTTAGAGGCAATCAAAATGTTTCAGGGGGGCTGAAATGTTTGAAACATGAGGACAAGTGTTGGCCCATTCAATACCTTAGAGAAAAGAAAACTATGGGAAAATTTTTTCCAAGGCTATATACATGAGCCAAATTCTTCACTCACATACTTGTACACAGGACCTAATTCTGCACTTGGATATTTGTGGCAGCTCTGCATTCTGCAAACCTATTGCTTGTGTGAAACAGGAGTTAAGCATATGGCAAACTTTAGCGTGCATGGCAACGTAGCTTCTGTTAGCATTAAACTGCTCGTTAGTATGCAATGGAACTTCTTAAAAGGAAAACGACATTAATGACCATAAGCCATTTGTACACTATTTTAAAAGTTGGAATTCAAAATACAATTAAATGACATGAAGCAGATATGGGTGTAATTCACCACCCCCAGCCATCAAGTTCCTCTGCTAGAACCAGCCCAGCTTAACCTCAGAGAGTATGAACCCAATTTAGCAGCCTGTGATGGGTTTGAGAAGCACACCAGAGACATCTGGGGGGACCTGACAACGCATAGCTATATTATCAGCCATCCTCCAGGTGGAGAGAGGAAGAGGAGCTGCCTGGGGAGATGCTGCTTTCAGCCTCCTGCTCCTCCCAAGGAAGTAAATGCTTCCCAGCCATTAGAAAAACAGCTCATTCTTATGCTGCACAACATGGTTTCTTCCTCGTGTTTACAGGGCCATAATCTTCAAACTACAGAGCAGAGAAACAAGCTCTCACTTTAAAATTCAAAAAGCTTTGAAAAGAAAGCAGATCACTTCTGCAAACAGCATGGTGGGCAGTCACTGTATTTTCAGTATTACAGCTTCTTAAATGGGTGGGTGAGGGGTTTCAAGCTACTGCACACCCGTGGTCTCCTTCCTTTGCTTCATGTGTTTCAATGTACTTGACACTAACCTATAAAAACACATGTATTTGCTTGTGAGAGTTCCTTGGATCTTCCAGGTCTGTTCTTTCTCAGCAAAAATTTGATCTGACAACTATGGAGCATGCAGCAAGTGCTGAGCGGAAGAACTTAGGGAAAGCAATTATCTCCAGCCCAAGTTCATTTGGGGTGGTGTGGAACATAATGACAAAAGACAAGATGCTGAAAGAGAGAGAAAGGGAGAAGGGAGGGAGAAAGGTTATATTTGAAATGAAAATATATTAAGGATGTAGGTCTTCACCTGTCTTGTTTTTTTTTTTTTTCTAACAACAGAAAATAAGAGTGCATAACATGATACCATTCAACAGAAACATACCCCACACAGAGCGTACCAGGGAAATCACTTCATATGGCTGAGCCACTGCCTGACTATAAACGGACAGAGTGTGAAATCAGAACAGAAGTCTGGGTCAAGGTGCTTACAGAAGGGTGGGCAGGGAAAAGACAATTGTCCACTGGAGAACAATAAAACAAAACACTCAACTTCAGAAACTAAAGAAGAAACTAGTATCTACTAAGAACACAGCCCGCAGAACCCCATGGCCAGAGGGGGAAATTACCAAGAGTGCTAAGCTGCCATAAAAGCTACAGAAAGGCTAGACTATTTACCCAAGAGAAGGAGCTCAAGAGGGTCCACGGACAAGGCAGTGGGAACAAAGGAACTCAGTCATTTCACGTGCCAAGAGAAATAAGCAGTAGCAACAACATTTTAAAACCCCAATTTATGGTGAAAAGAAGAAAATTATCAGTCTCAGCCAAGAAAAATAATAGCTCTGCATATCTTCAACTATTGGATTTTTGCATTCCTAAATACATGTCTGTGGTCTGTGATTCCCAAGTCCTTTAGTGAGCGTGAAAACTGACCTCCATAAACTTCTCACTAAGCTGTTTTTCTCCTACCAAAATGTGGACGAGGAATTCACTATCCTGGCTCAGCTCGTGCACTTCATAGCCTCACAGTAGCATCGTTCACTGTGAGGACACTAAAGCTCTCTGACAGCCCGGTGGCTTTTTCCTTATTGCAAATAGGCTCTTCCTCTGGAGTCTTAGGAAGGGAAGGGAGTAAGGAAGGGGGTGCATCTTTTGTCTGCTCTTTGAACTTAATCATAACAGAGGAAAACCTGGGAATAAAACCAGAGCCCCAGAGGGTGTATTCAATTTTACCTGCAGAGTTTCATTTCAGTTTTTCATGTAATTGAAAAAGGCTCAGCAAAATTGATTAAATGTTAACAAGTGTTAATGCTGGGTAATGGAAACACAGATGTTTTTGTAAATTATTATGCCTTCTGTTTTTCTAAGTACTTCAAAATTCTAAAGAAAAATTAGTTAAAAAATAAAATAAAGATAATGGGAGATCTGGTCATTGCAAAGTTTAAAAAAGAATGTCTGTAGTCTTGTCATACTAACAAGAATCGCAGAGTTTAGAAGAAAAATGCACAGAATTGCCTGATCTGTTGTACCATTGTGCTTCAATCCCAGCTATAAATTGCCATCACATGGGGGAAATTTTTATAAACCACTGCTCCTGCTCAAAGCTCACTTCAGACCAAATAAAAGTGAGAGTCAGTGAGTGTAGGACCCAGGCATCTTTATTTTTTAAAGCTTCTCTGATGGTTCTAAATGTGCACCCAGAACAGAGAAAACTCACATCTCTTGGGACATTATCCTCTGTTAACTTGGGATGAAATCAGGAAGAGTGTAACAACAAAAAGTGCACTGGACTGCAAGCCAGAAAGTCCAGGTTCTCGACCTAATTTTATTACAAGCTGAGTAACCTTAAACCATTTATTTAATCTCTTTGGAATCCACTTCCTTTTTCTGGAACATGAAAGTGCTGTACTAGATAAACCAAAAAGGTCTGTTTCTTTTTGAAGATTCTATTAATTAAACATAAAAAGAAGAAAATAATTAGCATTGATGTATTAATTGGAAATGTTTTCTACAACAGTATTTTCAGTAGAATAATTGAGTATATGCTCCTTATTGCAGCTAACTTGTATTTGTCTTGCTTAGTTCATCAAAGATTCCTACTCGTGGCTATCTCTGGAGGATCCTTTTAAACCACTGTCAGAAGAGGGGAATTCTATCCTTTCATTACCATAAATCCATGGGAAGCCTCAGCTGTGAATAAAGGTGCCTGACTGTGCTTAGTGGAATTGCTCGCCTTCTGCCAGATAAAAATGGATCTGGTGTTTTCAAATGACAACAGTAAAGGAGTACTCAGCAGAGGGTTGCAGGAGAGCTAGGGGAGCCCTGGGAGCTAGAACTAGACAACAGAGGTGAGCAGAAGGCATGCAGCCAGGCCAAAACCATGGTTCCCAAAGTGGATGATAACTGATAACCAGCCTACTACCCAACCAAGATGGAATGATTCCTTCAATTCTGGCAAAAACCAAAGAAGGCTTTTGTCCTACAAGGTTTATAGAACTTGACAGAGTATCACAAACAGGAAATGGGCATAAGAGATTATGACAAGAACTCAGATACACGACCCAGGCTACATGGTGGGATTCAAGAATGAGGCGGAAGACAGCCCAGTGACAACCCCAGCAGCCTAGAGGCAGAGAGGGCTAGAAGCAGGATGACTGGTGGCTGATTCACCTGGGTGTTGACTGGGGACCGCCACCTTGCCCTCTGACTAAGTACTGGAGACTGGGACTAAGCTGGCAGTTTGGGTTAACGGGTCTCTCTTATGGAGATGGGAAAATAAAGGGGCTTTCAAACAATCAGGGTATTACAAAAATCAGCTTAAGAATCAACTTTAGTGAGTTTTTCTATTTTTAGAGAGAAAGGAGAAAAATTGAAATTTAGTCCCTATCTAGCAAAAGTGACCATAATTTCATGCCAGAAGAGTGTCATTAATGCATGTTGAAAACAACTAGATGTACTCAGAGAACATGAGAAAAGCCAAAGGGTTAGAAAAAGAGAAAGATATGAAAAACCACAGGAAGAAGGACAAAACTAGAAGAAAAGGAGACAGAGCAAGAGATAATGGGGCCAGCAAATCCAACCCACACAATTTACAGTCCCTGAAACATCACTCTCCCACCTGCACAATTTGTCCCCCTGGCTTCTGTTTTAATACTTTAGTCTGTACCTTCCCCACTGAATGGACAAAGCAAGATCTCTTCATTGCAGCTCTGACAGTGTTCCCCTCTCCATCACAACCACCTTGGACAATGCCTCAGCTACTGAGAATAAACCTAACTCGCTGGGAAAATGATTGTAAGAATGCCTGCCACAAACTACACATAAGAAGGACACTTCCTCTGACGTACCATTTAAAAATAACCTTCTACCAGTTGTTTTTTATTTGCATGATTTAATTACATAGGACAAATTTTGCAGTAAATTACTATGTTTTGCATGGATAAGGATCATGACAGTCTTTCCTAAAGAGCAAAGCATATGGGTCTCAACAGTAAGATTGGTTGTGGAAACACTGCGTAAGCTCTCAGAGGAGGGTGCAGAGGAGACAGAGCAAGGACTTTTAGGCTACAGCCACCTTAGACCTCTCTTCATCTATCATATCTGGATGTAGGTGGGAATGGATGGTCCTTCTATGACCCTTGGTCTTTGCAGTAGCTTTTATAGCCTTCTTCTTTGGCCCAGCATCTTAGATGTCCCCCTACCTCTTCCATCAAGCCCAGAATCAACTATGAAAGATGATGAAATCACAATATTTCTTTGTTATTTGTACAAAGTGTATGTTATTTAATGAATTTGAGTAGTGTGGATAGGTATGTGTGTTTGTTTCATGGTGATAGTAGTCAGGACACATTTAAAGTTTTTTTTTAGCCTTTTTTTTATTGAGTTATAATCATTTTACAATGTTGTGTCAAATTCCAGTGTAGAGCACAATTTTTCAGTTATACGTGAACATACGTATATTCATTGTCACATTCTTTTTCGCTGTGAGCTGCCACAAGATCTTGTATATATTTCCCTGTGCTGTACAGTATAATCTTGTTTATCTATTCTGCATATGCCTGTCAGTATCTACAAATTTTGAACTTCCAGTCTGTCCCTTCCAACCCCCTGCCCGCTTGGCAACCACAAGTTTGTAGTCTATGTCTATGAGTCTGTTTCTGTATTGTATTTATGTGTGTATGGTTGTTTTTTTTTTTTAGATTCTATATATGAGCAATCTCATATGGTATTTTTCTTTCTCTTTCTGGCTTTACTTCACTTAGAATGACATTCTCCAGGGACATCTATGTTGCTGCAAGTGGCGTTATGTTGTCAGTTTTTATGGCTGAATAGTATTCCACTGTATAAATATACCACAGCTCCTTTATCCAGTCATCTGTTGATGGACATTTAGGCTGTTTCCATGTCTTGGCTATTGTAAATAGTGCTGCTATGAACATTGGGGTGCAGGTGTCTTTTTGAAGTAGGATTTCTTCTGGATATATGCCCAGAAATGGGATTCCTGGGTCATATGGTAAGTCTATTCCTAGTCTTTTGAGGAATCTCCATACTGTTTTCCATAGTGGCTACACCAAACTGCATTCCCACCAGCAGTGTAGGAGGGTTCCCTTTTCTCCACAGCCTCTCTAGCATTTGTCATTTGTGGTCTTTTGAATAATGGCCACATATTTAAAGTTTTTATGTTAGTTCTCATAGGAAAAAAATCTGACTGCGTAAGTCTCCTCAGTATGAGTGATATTTTCCTAGAATATAAACTTGAAGTATGGAAGAGACCTTCACCCTGAATAATGGTGCTGTCTCCATTTTGCCCTTCTGTGAGGAAGCCATAGTTCCTTGAGAGAACACTGAAAATTCACCCAAGTTTAGATGACGTCTTTGCTGACCCCTTCTTTATAGGGTTAAGTATGTTAACCTTTAAGCCCAAGTCCTTTCTCCCTAGAATAGAGGTGTTCTTGTTTGTAGAAGAGGGGAAACATCCCTTTCTTGATGAATTCAGTCAGCATTCCCAAAAAAGATGTGTGTTTTCATTCTGCACCTCTATGATGGTTCACCTCTAGAACTTTCTCATATGAAAATAAAATAAAATTGGCATCAGTTAGAGAAGCCCATGTACACTTCATTTGCTGAATGAAAGTGTCTCACTGAAAGAGACCAAAAAATTGAACTGTAGTTAAATCCAGTTTTTAAATTCCCTAATCCCAAAAACTTTCTAGTATTCCACAAAATCTAGAAGATATAAAGAAAAAGTTTGAAACATCTATAGAAATATATGCATATATCTATATTTATGGGTGTATGTAGGTAGATAGAGCAAAAGACAAATAATAAACAGAAAAAGGAAAATTTTGCCATTATGCACATAGGCTTAGCAAATCAGTAAAAAGAATGAACACCCCAATAGAAAGATGAGCAAATACTACCAATGGGTAGTTCACAGAAAATGAAATACAAATAGCTAATAAAAATATAAAGGATGCTTAATTTCACAGATAAATATATGCAAATCAAAATGATGGGAGTCTTTTATTTTGTCAATTATAAAATAAAATTTTGAATATTTAAAAGTTTCATGAAAATCTGATATATCTGACTTTTGCAGAAACAGGCTTTCTCATCGATTGTTGGTGAACATAAAAATTAGTAAACATTTTTGGAGGACAGTTTGGTAATATCTATCAAAATTTTAAATATACATGCATTTGACCCAACAAATGCAATGAATACAGTCTCCTGAATAAACAGACATCTGTACAACAAAAAACTAGAAGAAATATTAATTTTCACCAAGAAATTATATTTTCAGACAGTAGAATACTGAGCAGCTGTTAAAGAGAATGTATTAGATTCACATATGTTATTTTAAAAGAATCTCCTAAAATCAAAATACAAGAACTATTTAGTCTGTAATCTCATTTTTACAAAGAAAATAGCAAGTATAGAGAGAAATGTAAGTATATGCATAGATATAGTTGTATGTATTCACTTGCATTTGCATAAATCTTTTCTGGAAGGACAGGCAAGAAGCAGTTCAGAGGGTTACAGGGCTGCTTCTGCTTGCACTGCTCTGTTTTCCTTTTGCATTTGGCAAGATTTGAGTTAAAAAAAAAAAAAAAAGGCTTTCTCTGGCTTTTCTAGGTGAGTTTGCTTTTCCATGAGCCCAGAGATGGGAGAAGGTGGCTAGGAAGTCCCCCCATATTTTGTCCTTCCTGCTCATTGCCTAGAGGAAAACCACTGCAGTTTGCATGGGTTGTCTTTCTGATGCTCTCTTTATAAGAATCATTTCCATTGCGATCAACTCTTCATAGGTTACAGAGACCCCATATATCAGGATCACTCACTAAGCCTCAGATGCTCCAGCAGTTACTGTCGTGGTCGGGTAGGAAGGTCCCTTCAGAGACTTAGAGCATGACAGTCATCATAGGCATAACCTTGTCTGGCTTGTCCAAAGGCACAGAACCATAAGGAGGGCTTATCACTAGATGAGATTACTCTCTAGCACAAATCATTTTGAAATCCCAGCCTCTGAGAGTAGGGACTAAAGGTAGACAGGAAGAGAGTCTTCATTTCATGAGAATTTCAAAGCTCCTTCTGTAAATATGAATTAGTATTTCCTTTGTCCTAGCCATTTACTCATTTCTCATTCATTGGTTTCCTCCTCATCCCATTTCCGTCATCCCACAATCCCCTCCTAACTTTTTTTTAGGAAGAATGCTCTTTCTTTGTGTGTATAATTGGATGAAGACTCATTGATGTACAGATGAATTTAATAAATTTCCAAATGCAGAACTTTATGCACTTGCTATATGCATTTGCTTGAAAAAGGTAGGTTTATATCATGTGACATCAGTATTTTCAGTCCTCTGTTAATTTCCAATTCAATGGTGTGGGAAAATAATAATTGTTGTTTTATGCATTTTTATTTATGCCCTGTAAAAATACTAATAGATGAAGAATTCTCTGAACTGGGATGGTGATGACTGAATCGGATTTTTTTAAGAGGATTGTTTTCTAAAGGGTTTACAGGGAAACATTCCTAAAAGGACTGAGGACTTTTGCACAGCATTAATCTAATTGTGCAAGTCTATTTTGGGTGCACATTGTCAACAGATCCTAGTGGCTAGTTTATTTCAAATGCACAGTTAGCATGCTTCACATACTAAGAAATAATGCCAAGAGGAATTATAACCAAGTCCGTGGCCTCAATACTTGGTCTGCAGAACATGGAAAAGTCAAATTAGAATGCAGATGCAGCCTGGTAGGGTTGTACGTATGATTCTAGAAGCCTGGGGTAGAGGCTCTCTAGGTTCAGCCTTGCTCCTGCCTCCTAGGGAGACTAGGACAAACCACTTAAACACCCCCGCCTCACCTGGACAATTAAGGGCTTGGGCTTGAGGACCTTGGAGGTCTCTCGCAGCCTTCCAGTCTTGTGAAGATGGGCAAGATGTCCTTGCTAAAACCCTGTTTTGCAATGAGGCCTTTTGTTTCAAGCTATCATCCCCTCCTCAGGCAGTTAAATTTGTTTCACCTGAAGACTAGTTTCAAGGAAAGAGGTTACTTTTTGTAACTAGAGACAATACACCTAATTCTTTCAAGCAGCCTCTAGTACAGCGGGATCTCAGCCTTGTTCACCACCTCAGATGTGCAAAGACAAACGATTTCCTTATTTCTCTGTCTGGTTTTCCTCATGAACCCACATCAATCTGGTGAGTGAAGAAATTCTATTTTAGTTTGATCTAAAACGTTAATCTGATTCGGTACATTAAGTATTCTCTGTAGCTCTCTTCAGTCTTCTTCAGATAAAGTATTCATCCACATAGAATTTGGTTCCCTTCCCTGATCTCTCCAAGAAATTGGCTTCAGAATGGCTGGTCTGAGCTGGTCCCTGGAGTTGTGGCTGCTGAGGTATGACCAATTCCATTGGCTTTTTAGCTGATATACTGACACACACCATGGGATCCATGGTCCTGACCACTTCCTGAAGATGTTCTGGTCCAGGCACAGAACCACTCCTTAAGCTGATGGATGGCAGGGCTCTGCCCAACCACCAGCCACTCCACACCTCCATACTTCCTCCCACAAACTCTCTGGCCTCTCCCATAAATACTGTTGGCCAATACCCTGTGAAAGTGGATCTTTTGGGAAGGGGGCCATTAGCCCCATTAGTCTCAGATTCTCTCTATATGTAACTAGGTATTTCTAAGGCCCACCCTCCTTAGGGTTAAGTTCGGAGTGGGAGTCATAGAAGGAGAGAATGATTGGCTGAGACATTTGGAATCTGACCTACTTGTCCGACCTCCAGCTTCCTTCTTCTTATAATTTTCAAGGGCCAAAAGAGGTGGGCTTCAGACTATCCCCTCCCTCTCAGTCTTCCTTTACGTCTACCCTAGAAGATCATACCTCAAATCCAAGCATCAAAGATAGAGGGCAGAAGAAGGAGTGTCCATCCTGAACTGTAGAAGAACCTGAGTCCTGGGTTTACAATCTCAGCCTTCCAGGCTTGGTCCTGATATGTTAACAGGAGCTAAAAGAATTTAGAAAATCATTTCTCTCTGGGCTGAGCTTGGATTTCAAGATTATTGGCCTGCTGAGAAGTCCAAGTTTCGTCTTTTTCTTTGCATTTCTTTGTAGCAAATCCTAAGCCTTCCCAAGGCAAATAGATGGCCGTATCTGGAGGAATAAGGGAACAGCAGGAAAAGAAAATGTGAATAAAAGAAGCACAGGGATACATTTAACAAAATATTTTCCTTATTACATTACCAATATGTTGGAAAGTTGGAACGTTTGGTTACCCTCTTCTAAAACAGGAAGGGCTTCATGGGTGCCCATCAATGAAGTTCCCAATATGTCTCCTTCATGCGTTTGCTGGCTGTGATGTACACTATATTTACCTGACTGATTTCCCAACCACTATCACATTTGATGTCACCTTACCTTGTCTCAGGAGTGAGGTGGTGCACACGACTCAGACAAAAACACTCAAAGGCAGTATGTTTCTCCATCACCACTAGCTTGTCATATCCAAAAATCTTGATCTTCATGATGCAAAAAGAAAAAAAATCAATATTCTGGAAAATGTCTAATCTTTCTCTATTTGTCAGTTTATCCCATTTCCTCACTGTTATAACTGGCCTCAGATCAGGACTAAAGTTGGGGGAAGGTGAATGCCTCTAACTCTTTAAATTAACACATCCATATCTTCTTTCCATTGGAGGTAGTAGGTGCTTTGGTGCAAAGCAGAAGTAGGTTAGAATCCTGCCTCTGGCACTTGCTACCTGTGGAAGCTAAGGCTGGTTACCTGACCCCTCTCAGACTCAGTTTTCTCATCTATAAAGTGGGAAAAAATAAGTTTGTTATGAGGTTTCAATAAGAAACTTCAGGTTAAAAAAAAAAAAAAACCTTACTCCAATCTTCAATAAATATTAGCTATTAAATATTATTATTACCATTTTTGTCCCATTGGTCCCATCACAAATTGTAGTGTTTGCTACCCTTATCTTCACACTCTTTCTGCTTCAGTGAACTTGGCCTGATTCCCAACTGCCTAAACCTGCTTTCTTTGAGCACGGAAGCCCGCCCACCCATGCGGCAAGTTGGACATGACAGGAATTAATGGACCCTGGAAGCAGTTCTCAATGAGAACAGATGGGAGGTGGTGTAAAAATACCTCAGCTCCCTCACTCCTAAGGTACGCTATCTTTGAAGTATATGTTCTGAGTACACTGGCTCTCAGAAATGCCTAGTGCGATTAAGCTGAAGGCCCAAAGCAGTAATTAGCTTAGTAATCCGCCCTTTGTTGGCTGCCTTTCCTTCCCTATTTCTCTTCCACGTTTTCCACCTAGTATTTCATTCACCTCCCAGACCAACCGCTTACACTGTATCCTCTTCTTAGGCAGGGACAATTTCTGAGGGAACCCAAACTAAGACTCAAACCAATGGCACCACAGGGGACAGAGCTATGTCGTGCTATGCACAATCTTGGAAATCTCACAGTTACTGAGTCAGAGTGACAATTTTGATGGTGGCAGGGAATGGGAGGTTGCCAAACATTGGACCTGAAGATTTGCATTTGACTAGCTCTGCCATTTGCTAGCTAATGAAAATGAGCAACTCATGTGACTGTTAGTTTATCCTGATCAATTTAAAATGAGGATAAGGGGGGAGGATATAGCTCAGTGGTAGAGTGCATGCTTAGCATGCACAAGGCCCTGGGATCAATCTGTGGTGCCTCCATTAAAATAAATACACAAATAAACAAATAAATAAATAAACCTAACTATTCCCCTCCCCCCACCCCCTAAAAATATATACAAGATCTTGTGGTAGCTCACAGCAAAAAAAAATGTGACAGTGAATATATTTATGTTCATGTATAACTGAAAAATTGTGCTGTACACTGAAATTTGACACAACGTTGTAAAATGACTATAACTCAATAAAAAAATGTTTAAAAAAATAAGAAAAAAAATTGCTGCTGTACTGCATGGGGTGTTGTCAGGATCCAATGAGAAGATATTCTTAAAACTACCTACCACTGTGCTTTATTCAATGGATATTTATGGGGATTCGATGAAGAACTGAATGACTTGTATGAAGGAATGAAATGTAAAAATTCCAAAGTAGTACCAAAAGTAAGGTCTTCTGATATACGTCTGTGAAAGGAAACTTTCCTAATAGCAACTGCCCTTACCCTGCTCCCAGTTCCGACCCATCATCATCTCTTCTCTCAAGTAAAAGAAACCACCATGTGTTCTCAGCAAGGGCCAGGGCCAGACACCAGCCCCATCACACTACGTCAGACATCCAAGCACTTTGGACCCCCAAATTCTGCTTACTTTGGACCCCCAAAATTCAAATGTTTGACACCTACTAGACAAATGGCTTGGCTGTTTGCCTGAAGTTGTTGGTATTTCTTTGGAGGCTGAGCTTTATGAAACAGGTGATAGGTGTGAATTTCTTTCCCAGCATTCAGGTGGAAGATGTATGCCAGCTTTTCATGGTCCATGGAAGAGTGGGGACGCCATAGTCTGTATCTAACTCCCTGGGTCAGTTGAGCTGCAGTGACGTTTTAGGGGTTGCTAAGAAGCCCTGGGCGTTCTGTCCCTCAGCATCCATGAGACCTTTTCAAAGATGCTGCTACGTCTCAAAGCACCATCTTAAAGCAGGACTCAGTTGCTTACTTTCAGAGAACCCACGACCCTCTTCTTTACCCTTTTGTTCTTCACTCTCCTTTGAACAGTCAAAATGCAAAGTTGTGTTCTCCCTTGGGGCAAAAGAATTCCTTCCATCTGACAAAGCCATGGCTACCTTCTTGACACCAAGCAAGGGGAAATACCTCTCTTTTGTAAGCAACAAACCAAGAGCAAAAAACAAGAGTTGTTCATTTTTCCGTTAGAAAATCTTTCCCTATGTACACAGCTTTGCTCATTACATCACAGTGCTGCTGCTCCGCTTCGAACAGTGATGGTGGACAGGATGGAGGCAGATGCTGCTGCTTGCCAGAAAGAATTAAATCATAGGAAACAAAATAAACTGAGATGCAGTTCGCATTTTCCCAACTTATTTATTCTCAATTAACTTAGAATTGGGGTACCTAACGTGGCTCGTGGTCTCAACAAGACTCTGGTTATGGTAAGCAAAAGAAAAGATGAAAAATTGTCAAAAGATAAGAAGACCCAATTCAGTAAATAAAAAACAGAGAAATCTAAAGACTTGGCAACTGGAACTACAACAAAATTCTTGCAACAAGAACTCTCTGTTCCATACAATGTCCCAGTGATGTGACAATGTCTCCAAGGCCTCCGACATTTTTACATCTGTCCCTCAGAGCCAAAGTTCCCAGAGAAAAGGACTAATTGGCCAAGCCTAGGTCATCAGTATTCCTTTGGCTGCAGTGCCACAGAGCAAAGGAATCAATCTCCTCCCAGACAGATAATCTACTAGGAGAGATTTCCTCCTAGTTGTTGAGGAATTGAGGGGGAGGAAGTCAATGGAAAAGTGGATGTTAAATGATGGACAAAATTCCATCATTGACACTCACCAGTGATTAATCTTCAGTAGGTCTCTTCTTTTCTAGGTCTGTTTCATCATCTGCAAATGAGTGTTGGACTCAATAAAACATGATTCCTTCCAGCCCACAAAGATTCTATCACCGGCTCCTCACTTCTTCGTCTGATGATTGTATCTCTGAGGGTCAGCATTAGAAAGAGCTTGGAGATGGGTAGCACCTAACCAGGATGAGAACACAAGTGTTGAGTGGGATTAAGCTCATCACAAAGAAAGAAACTGGTCTGATATCCCACTGACATGCCTCCCTGTTTATCTGTATATTCCCAAGAACCACCATTTATTTTCTTCAATCACAAGGGACAATGCCCCATTTCCGGCTTCCTTTCAAATGGGTTTCTCCATGCTGATTCTGCTCTTGGGTCTCTTTTAGACCCAAAACATTTGTTTCTCTGGACTGAAGGAATCTTCCTGAATTTTGCTCCAAATCCTCTACTTCACGGTCTTATGCACTTGAATTATCCATCTAACCAAATCTAGAAAGCTCATAATTTATTTATTAAACTACAAGTTAATTGTTTCCAGTTGTCCATGTACTTTCTCCTTTGAAGAGCTAAACTGATTGTTTAAAATCAATCATTTCATCTATTTTAGGCTTTTATTCTGTGAAGCGTGTCTTTTTCTTTTTTTAATTCCTTTTTTATTCTGGATTAAAAATTGCTTTACCATCGTTTTTTTTTCCCAACCACCACCAATGACTAAAAATAACCACTTTTTATTGTTTCTGTCCATATTTTTTAGCAAAGACTCCAAAGAATTCTTTGTATTTGTTTCTCTTCTGTGCAGCCCTCTCCAGCTCCCCTATCATTTCTATTTAGCAAACAGGACAGTTGCTCCATAATGATGTATTTCTCTCTCTCAGGTCTTTCCACAGCTCTCCTTGCTTTCTCCAGTGTGTTATACACATACTATTTTTGTTAAGTCTCACATTTTTTCTTTTTTTCAGAAGGCCTGCAGCTCTTTGAGCTTTAATTATGGTGTCTTAAAAGATTCTTTCATGCTCATGAATTTTGTACTTCCTCTTATTGCACCTTTTTCACCAGATTTCTTAATTCCCCAAAATTTACTTTCTTGAAATCTAATACCTTTGTATAGCCGCATTGTTCGAACCTACATCTTATTATTCTCAATGTGAGTCATCTGTGGATATGGGAACCCTTTTGCCTGCCTGACTGCTATCTTCAAATAATATTTTTTTTTCATTTCTCCCTCTGCCCCACCACAAAAAGATAGTATATTATTATTTCTTTCCAGAAATTTAGAATCTCTAAAGGTGATCACAATTCTAACATATCATTAAGTATAAAATAATTTATATTTTTACTTATGATCAAAATGCTATAATAATTCTCAGGCTTCCATTTATCTCTCAATAGAGTAAATGTCTTTGTTAGAATGGTCAGGCCAGAATTACCTAGCACAGTGCCAGACTTTGTTTTCAACCATCAGTGACGAATTTCTTAAGGACATGCATCTAGTGTAGAAAGAAGGAAGTATTGTCTATGATCCCTATATCTGAATCAACTGAAAAGAATTACAAGGAAAGCCAGGGTTACAGGGAAGTTGGAAACATATTAAATGTACAAGCATCTATCTTTTTAAAAGCAAGTTACAGATAAAGACAGAATTTGAACATGGAAGAATGAAAGTTAAAACCACTTCCTGGAACCAGATTAGTTCTCAGAATTCTTTTGGCTCAAATGTAAGGTTATTATCGTAAAAGTCGTCATGTACTGCAACCCTGTACTGACTTCAAAGTGAGGTATCAACAAAGGCGATCACTCTTAGACACGAGAAAGAATATCTTGATGGAGGCAAGGCAGACAACACATGAATTCTGGTGGGTTTGAGTAGAAAGAGAACCAGTAATTGAGGAAAAGGGTTTAACCAAAAGGATTTGAGCCCATTTGATTAAAAGTATTTTAAGAAGTCTCACATAAGCGTCCTTGAATATTAGCGTTTCTGAGGTTTATCCATCACTAGTCATTTTCCAATTAACTGCACATCCTAATGCCCCCTGATCCTAGTTCAATGGCTTCAGTGACTGATAATTTTGCTTCTTTTCAGAACAGATATTTAAAGCTGAAGCCTTGGAATTGTGATTACGATCTTTTTGTGGGTATGGGTTAGCAATCCTGATTATTCAGAGGGTGGTGTGTTTCTTCTGGGTCATCATTTTGTCATCAGGTATCTTCCACCAGGTAAATTGGGTGCAACTCTGTAGATGTACTGGCTGGGCTTTTCTTGAGAAGAGATCATTCAATATCATAATTATTCACTTAACTTCTCTCTTTAATAAAAGTTATAAGGATGCATGTGAGATAACTATTAACTGCAACATTTGCATCCATATGTTACAATTTAGCAACAAAAATGAAAAAAATTACAAAAAAATACAGCATGGATAAATTTAAAGGAATAAAGTTGAATCAGACAAACACAATATGAGGAACATTCTATTCAAAAGGGAGTAGGGGAATGTATGTATTACAAAAGTGACTATTATAGTAAAAAGAAATAACGGGTGAGGAAATATCTTGGATTAAAGGAAGCTAAAGAGGCATGAAAATTAAATGCAACAGTTGACCCTAAGCTGGGTCCTATGCTAGAGAGAAGCCTTCACTGGGAGGGCAAAATTGCTATAAAGGGTTATGAGGGCAACTAACAAAATTGCATTATGTGTTGCAGATTGTATTGTATCAATATAAATTTATGAATTGATCACTGTACTACGGTTATGTAAGAGAATAGCCCTATTTTTAGAGAATATACACTAAAGTGTTTATGGACAAAGTGCCATGATGTATATATAACTTACTCTCAAATGGTTCAGAAAAATTATATGCGTCTGAAGAGAGACAGCGCACATAAATAATAAAGCAAATGAGGTAAAATGTAAACAATGGGTTTACATCTAGGCAAAAGGTAAATGAGAGTCCTTTGCACCATTTTATCTTTGTAATTTTTTAAAATTTTTAAATTGTCTCCAAATAGAAGTTTTTAATGATGTACAATTAATCAAAATAAGCCAGGCTGAACAGAATACCTTCTGTGTGATTCCGTTTATTTAAAGTTCCAAACCAAGCAAAATTATAAACTATAGTCTTGAAGCCTGCTTCATTAGGTAGCAAAACTATCAAGAACAGCAAGGAAATAAATGCTTTGAGAGGTATGGGGGTTGCGTAATCCCATAATGACACCACAATAGGGTAGTGTTTATCTCTAGCAGAGAAGGAGGGCACTACTTAGGGTAGGGGCCTGCTGGGGATTTTGGAGTGCCCGCAATATTCTGTCTTGCATCCTGGGTGAATATTGTGTGAATATTTGCTTTATAATTATTAAGCAGAATATTTACATTTTAAGAGCTTCTCTGTGCATGTTTTCTAAAGGAAGGAAGGAAGAGAAAGAGAGAAGAGGAGAAGAAAGGGGGGGAGGGAAAGGAGAGGGAGGCAGAGAGGAAAGATGACAAGGCTCAGTTTATTACCTGCCTTTATACTCTTAGTGATGAGATTTGCACTACTCTAGTCATCCTTGTTAAAATAAGAAGGAAACTGCCACTTACTCTTGTCTTAGAGCAGAAGCCCACTGTTGCTTCCAGTGTCCTGACTTAGCACAAGCCCTAACTTTAGAACTGTCGTGTATCAGGTATAACTAGATACGACGCAAGTAATTGCAGAAACAGGTAACTGGCAGGAGCAAGATCTGTAAGCGCCAGCTGCAGACGTGGGGGGCGTCCAGGGCAACAGGTAGACAATGGTATCAAAAGGATGAGAGAAGAAACCAACAGTAACCAACTCCAGCACGCCTACATCCTAACTCTTCAGGTCCTCTTCCTGTGACAGATGCCTCGGCACACCAGTGAGGGAGGGTCGTGTGGCTGCACAGCCTGGGAACCTCCCCACGAGACCACGCAACCACCTCCCGGCCTTAGCACGGCCCCGTCTCCCACACCCACAGGCTCTGACCAGATGATGTTTGCCAGTGTCTGAAGCCAGCTCTCCTCTCTCACTTCACAGGCGGTCCCTCCACCACTCCTTGCCTAAGCACTGCGCATCCTTCAGGTCTCAATTGAAAGTTCACTTCTTGCAGAAGCCTCTTCTAATTCCCCAATCTCAATCAAGTCTCCTTGTAATACTCTCGCATGGCGCTCCATTGTTTTCCTTCATAGTATTTATTATATTTTATAATTGCATACTTATTTGTGGAACTATTTATTTTCCCACCAGCCTGGATTTCCTGAGAGCAGTATAATATCTATTCGATAACAGTTGCTTTCCCTGTTCCTAGCATAGTATCTGGAACATAGCACTCAAATGTATTTGTTGACTCGTGAATGAATGACTGAATGAATGAATGTTTTATTCATCAATCAGCCTCTCTAACAATTTCTACTCTCTCTCCCAACAGATGGTGACATGACTGTTAAATAACATGCTCACATATAGAAAACAAACCAGTGGTTACTTTTAGGAAGAGGGGAGGTGGGAGGGAAAAGACAGAAGTTATGGGATTGAGAGTCATATTATGTATAAAATAGATAAGCAACAAGGATATATTGAACAGCATGGGGAAATACAGCCATTATTTTGTAGTAACTGTAAATGGAGCATAATCTATAAAAACATTGAATCACTATGACATATACCTGAAACTAATATAATATTGTAAATCAAATACACTTGAATTTTCAAAAATAATAATAATATCATCACAGACTCTTCCATAACCATAAAGAATTTTCTACAACACTGGCAGATTCAAAAGAGATCATGTTTGTGAAAGTACTTTATATATAGACATCAATTATTCTTTTCTGAATATTTGGAGTTCCATATAGGAGACTGACTCATTTTTCCTTCTCTTGGTAATGCCCACCATGGATCCAAACACGTACTGGGTGCACAATTAATTTTTATCCAGTGAGTGAAAGTCTAGTTTCATAAAGTGATTCTACTTTTTAAAGAATATTTCAATGCATATGTGAGCCAAAAGGGAGATATATACATAAAGTGAAACAGGGAAAATATCTAAATAAAACATAGTTCATTATTTGTTGCCCCTTAAGAATCACCAAAGAACACACATCTCCAGCTCTTAAATGTCACTAATAGAGGAGATAGCAAGGACAATAAGATGATAACTAGTCAGAGTCAGGAGAGCTGGGTCTTACTGATGACTAAGTTAGTTTTCACCTAAACTCCCAAGCTTTGATTTCTTCACTGTAAGTTGAGACCACTGGGATTGATTTCTTGTGTCCATTATTTAACTGTTGGAAAGCTTTGTGAGAGCAATAACTTCTTTAAAGTTTGTTAAAATATACAACTAAAATATTCTAACCAAGAATTGGCTTTCCTTTTTAAAAAATTAAAGAATGATTTCTTCGATGTTTGGATGAGAAAACTCCCACTGTCCATGAGAAGCTTATGTTCACTCTTCAATATAAAGAAGAATTCTACAGAAAGTTTTCTTATTATTTTGCAGATCTACATGTACAGGACTTGTGACGGGGGCAAACTGACACAGCATGGTTAATTTATAAGTCAAGCATCAGTCCTGTGACATTGACATACACAACATAAAAGAATTCAGCTTGAATGTTTCTGAAAACTGCTCTCTATCCCACTCTACACATAGAACTAACTGAATAAAGAGGTTCAGAAAAACAAAATGAGGACTTACATTTTAATTTGTGCAAATGCATCTAGAAACCATGAAATTAATCTGTTCTGCCTTTGGGTGGTGCCCAGCTCCCTAAAACATTAAGTAGTATATGACCAACATTTCTTTAAACTATTCAAATACAACAACAGTTGGATTATAGTGTTTTGTTTACTGACTAGTTTGGGAAATATTTCCTGTCTTAAGTTTAAAGTGATAATTATGGACTTTTCTTAAGATACAATCTACCCCACAAGGAAGGGTGACATATTTGTTCTGGTCCTAAAAGTACCCCCATATGCAGCCAAGCCAAATGGTTGAGTGCTAGTTAACGTGACATTCCATTTTTATTGGGGGGCTGTCCTCTGTTTCCTTGAACCATCCTCATTCTTGGGTCCCTAGAAAACAACACAGATTACACAGGAATGGTCCTCTTGGGCACTGCTTAATTAAGTCTTGAAAAGCAGTTTAGAAAAACACCTCATTAAGGTCTTATACTTATGGATTTCTAACATGGAACAGTCTGAGGTTGATAAGAAACTGTTAGCTAATGACATGTGATTCAGAATCCAAAATGAGAAAGAAAAAAAAAATTTTGCAAAAAATAATGTGTCTACAATTGTTTGTCTGCCCAAAGTTGATCCACAGAGTTTGAGCTTTTCCTCCCTCATATACACTCCCCCCACACTTATTCCAAACCTCAGAACCCAGAGGGCCAAATCGCACCACCCCTCAAAGAAACTGAGTTCCAGATGTTTGCAAGTTTAAAGCCTTGGTCAAGGTATTGCCCCTCTGCAAGCCTAATTCTTAATAGATACGCCTGAACACCTGTTACTTGTACAACATTGGACTAGACCTAAGGCTTGAGGAACAGGCAAATGCTTGTGTGTGCGCGTGTGTGTGTGTGTGTGTGTGTGTGTGCATATGTAGATAGTTCCTTGACTATTGCTGGCTCATAAATTTAATTTAAGATCTGTTTTTTAGAAGTGAAAGTTTGTTATCTGATCTGAATCATTTAAGAAATGTTTGGAAGATTCAGTGTGAAAGATCAAAAATGCAGATTAAAGAGATTACACTTGAAGAAGAAAAATCATACTCTTCCTAAAAGAATTCCAAAATGCATTAGCCCCTAGCAAAGGCACAGCTAGGGACTTCAAAGATTTAGATGCACTGTGGGCCAAGCCATGTTCACTAAGTATGCTCTCTATATAGTGATTGCCTTCAACCATCTCATGGACACCAATCTCATTTTCCAATTTCAATATTTTAAATGGGATTCCAAAGGGCACTGTCCTTTAAAGAAGTGGTGTGCCTAACCCACAAGTACTGATGTCAGCTCCTAGAATGACAGTTCTTTTTTTTTAAATGGTTCGAATCCCAAGAGATTTTTTTTTTCTTTTTTTTTTTGAATTGAGGTATAGTCAGTTTACAATGTTGTGTCAATTTCTGGTGTACAGCACAATTCCTCAGTCACACATGAACATACATACATTCACTTTCATACACTTTTCACCACGATCTACTGCAAGATATTGAATATATTTCCCCATGCTCTACAGTATAAATTTATTTATCTATTTTATATATACCAGTCCATATCTGCAAATCTCAAACTGCCAGTTTATCCCTTCCCACCCCACTCCCCTCTGGCAACCACAAGTCTGTATTCTATGTCTGTGAGTCTGTTTCTGTTTTACATATAAGTTCATTTATCTTTTTTTTTTTGATTCCACATATGAGTGATATCTTGTGGTATTTTTCTTCCTCTTTCTGGCTTACTTCACTTAGAATGTCATTCTCCAGGGACATCCATGTTGCTGCAAATGGCATTATGTTGTCATTTTTTATGGCTGAGTAGTGTTCCTGTGTAGAAATATACCACAAATTCTTTATCCAGTCTTCTGTTGATGGACATTTAGGTTGTTTCCATGTTTTGGCTGTTGTAAATAGTGCTGCTATGAACATCGGGGTGCAGGTGTCTTTTTGAATTAGGGTTCCCTCCAGATATATGCCCAGGAGTGGGATTGCTGGATCATATGGTAGGTCTATTTCTAGTCTTTTGAAGAGTCTCCATACTGTTTTCCACAATGGCTGCCCCAAACTGCATGGAATAGCAGTTCTAATTCCACATCTGACACTCCGCTTTACCATGGGAGCTTGTTTAATCTCACAGTGTCCATGGATAAATGACTATTATACTCACCAGTTTATCCTCTCAGGGACGCTGTAAAGACAGTTTTAAATTCTCACAGCAAGACTTCTTATTATGCCAAATGAGGCATCTTCTGATTTAAGTCTTATCTTTTCTAAATATATAAACACATGATCCATTTATCAGCTAATAATAATAGTTCAATTATTAACAACAAGCCTCTAATATGTCAAGCAGTAAACTAGGTATTTTTAAAGACATCATTTGATTCAATCCTCACAACTCTTGTGATTAAAGTACATATCATTCCTACCCATTTTTTTCACATGTGGGGAATCCGAGAGTCAAAGATATCAAGAGACTTTCACAAGACCATACAACTAATTGTGGTGTAAACAGAGTTTCAAACCCAGGTATGTCAGTAGGATTCAAATTACAGTGTTATCTCCACGACGTCAGAATTATTAAGAGTTTCTAATAAAAACTAATTTACAGAGCACTTCTAGAGAAGTTCCAAAGGATAAAAATGACTGGGTTATCATGAAACTTATGACTGAAAATTATAAAATCAGTGGTAAGTTTGGTATAGGTGGTTAAGTCCATGTTGTCAGTATTTACAAAGTACCAAAGAAAAAGCTGATTAAGCTTATCAAATAAACCAACTCAGTCAGGCAAATTAGACACTTCTATTAAGATAGTCAGTCAAATTGCTTATGCTTTTCATTGAATTTTTTATCTCCCTGTGAGTTACACAAGTGTGTAGAACATACTCACTAACAGGGTCGTGTCTTTTATGTTCTTGAAGGTAGTAATGTAGTGGGGTGACATGGGGTCAGGGGAAGGTCTGAAGACGATTTTCAGCATTTCAAAGAGTCTGACAGATATCAGCTATGTCTACTAGATAAGGCAGAGCAGGCTAATTAAATAATCACATTCCTAAGCTTTTGGCCAAAATTACTTCAGCTCGATGCAAATAACACTGATGATCTCATCCTGATCAGAAAGACTGATTGGGAGCTGCATGTGTCTTGGGTTAATAAAAGAGTTTCAAAAAACATAATGATTACTTAATGTCATAAAGGTATGCATGCCAAGATGTTTATGCTTGTTACAGTATTATACTTATGGTATCAAAAGGAGTGGGGGGTGCTGAGTGATACAGGAATAACAAAGTAAACTACAGCTTATTCATGTGACAGAATACTAAGTAACTATAAAAAGATACGTTATAGAATAAAGTATAGAAAAATACAGAATAACACTTACTACATGGTTACTTTGTGCCTTATGCCTTCACCTTGGCTAAGAAGATATGGACAGAGATACATATGTATGTGGAGAGAGATATACATATTCTTTATGGATTTAGTGCATTAATAGAAAAGTGCAAAAGTGCTTCAGTAGAAAAGGAAATGGAGAGAGGTCATCTGAACCGGTAACAGCAGCAATTTCCAGGACGTGGGGGAAGATGGGGACAGATTTAGAGGGTCTTTCACTTTCTATTCTAAACTCTTACATGACTTGAATTTGGATAGGGAGCATCCATTGTGTTGTAATTTTAAAAATTCATTAATAAATGCAAGAGGATTCTTTTTATTTGGTAAACCTCTGCAAACAAGTACTCCATATGGAAACAAAACGAAAATGAGTCCATGGCAGTGAAAACCAGGTCACCCGCTAGCGCAGACAGACCCTTCCAGCACACGTACGTAACCCAAAGATCCACTCTACCAAGGAAATGATCAGTAGTAAAGCATTTATAAAGGAAGCTCTGTTTTTTATTGCCAGAAATCTGCCTCATGCACTGACACAGCTGTCTGCCAGGCTCTCTGAGAAAGTGTCCTTCCATGGTGGCTCACTCTTCTCTGGCCCTGACACCCCAGGCTTCAACTCAGGTTATCCCACCTCTGTAGCCCCCAGCAGCATGTTTTCCACTTCCAACCTTGAAAATACTGCAAGCTGGTAGCTAAGCATTGCAAGCAAGTTGGATGACCAACATGAAGACCCTTCAGGAACACTGGCACCTTCCTGAGACTTGGAAGTAGTCCCACACCTAACTGGACCCAGATGTGCCTGAGAGGGAGGCTGCTGGGTAAGCCCACCCTGTGAGGGACAGGACCAGCCCCCTCATTCCCACTAAAGGAAATGGCGACCAGAGCTGCCTCATCAGCTGTGGCATCAAGCACTCTGCTATCTGCCCAGCTCCATCTCTGGCCCAGGAGACCAACCCACCATGCAAAACTTAAGTGTGTGTCAGGAGTACCCCCAAAGTTCTGCTAGACATTGATAATCTCCCCCAGAAAATAAGATACAAGTTTCACAAGCCCTTGTGAAAACGCACTTCTTAGGATATTCTAGTACGACCATTTCAGAGTGAGTTCAAAGTGGGTCTCGAACGCATTGAGACTGATGGGGAGAGAAGAGGACCTCTTCTTGCTCTCATCTCACATTCCATCCTAGTCTTTTATTCAGAGTGCCTTGCTTTGCATCGGACTGGCCTCACCATCCACGTACCTTTGTGTTCTCTCAGCCCAGGCTTTGCCAGGAACTAGACAAGTATGTGACTCTGCCAATGTTAAGGTGTTCAGTTGAAGGGGGCAGACCCCCATCAAATAAAGGCCATGGAGGGTGTGGAGAAGAACAAACTGAGTAAGGAGGAAAGAAGTAGAACCAGGAGAACTTGCAGCACAACTTCTCGACAGTTTGCTGAGACCCAGCCCTCCCAGCTGGTGGTGAGGGTGCTGTGGGGAAGGACACAGGTCTCTTCCCCCTCCCTGACAAGGCAGGGGTAACGAGGCCAGGGGGTGGGCGTTTCAGGGAGCGGGTAAGTGTGTGTGGCAATTAAGGAGCCAAACATGCCGAGGTCAGCACAAGCGTGTGATCCGAGCAAAAGGAGGCACCAGTCAAGTGGGGCTCTTCCAAGTGACAGGAAGAAAACTGAGAAACAAAATGCTGCAAGAAAGAAATAATACAGGAAGGCTGGGCATCTTAAAAAGTATAAACTAAAAGACCTACCAGTTCTTTCTCTGTTCACAGTCAGTGGTGACTTTTCAGCATCTTAACCTTCAAATAGATTGAAAAAGCCTTTTTAAAAGCTTTGAATGAAAAAACAAAGGCTCATCCTTAGCAACTTTTTTCTTCTTTGCAAACACTTAGTTGAGATCATAAACAACAGGTCGTCCACTGAGAGTTGGTGGTTTGCCAGACAGACAGCAGGGATCAGTGGAGCCCACAGCTGCCTGCCAGGCTCTCTGAGAAAGTGTCTTTCCATGGTGGCTCACTCTTCTCTGGCCCTGACACTCCAGGCCTCAGCTCAGGTTATCCCAGCCTCTGTAGCCCCCAGCAGCATGTTGTCCTCTTGAAATCCATTCCTGTTTCCACCTGTCACCTCCCTGCAGTCTCAGACTTGATCAACCTCCTTACCAAACCCGAAGGCGCCCAGTCCTGGAGACCCACGTGCGCTCTCCTCACTACCGCTTCTCAGCACATGGCTTTCACTGGACACCTCAGCTCTGACGCTCAGCCTGAAAACCTGCACAGTACATCCAGGATCTTCCCCCAGAATGTTGATGGTCTTGAGTCAGAAGACATGGGCTTACTTCCGTCAGTTACTCATTAATGTTTACTATCCAACTCTTGCACCAGAGGGCAAGCTTCATGTCACCAGGGGGCTTGACTTGTCTTGGATGCCTCCACATCCCTGAAGCCTGGAGAGGCACCGCCCAAAACTATAACCACAAGACACACACAGCTTTTTGAGCCCTTGAATAGTTGCTCTTCTGAATTGGGATGCATTCTAATGTTTGATTTCAAAGACTTTGTAGAGAGGGGAGGGTATAGCTCAGTGGTACAGCACATACTTAGCATGAAGAAGGTCCTGGGTTAAGTCCCCAGTAATTCCATTAAAAAAAAAAAAGACTTGGTAGAAAGAAAAGAATGAAATACATCTCATGAATAACTTTTATATTGATTACTTGTTAAGATGGTAGTATTTTCAACCTATAACGTTCAATAAAATATTATTTAAATTAGTTTTACCTTTTTTTTTTAATGTGACAACTAGAAAAATTTAAATTACCTATGGCTTACATTCTATTTCTATTGAACATCATTGGACTTGACTTCCATCTGGCACACTTCAGGTGGCCAATGTTAATTAGACATATGCATATTTACATATATTTAAATGGTCCATCATTTAAACTGACCAAGCCTCTTTTATCTTTACTCTGTGACATGACAATAAAAATATCTATCTCACAGGACTCCTTATAAAGACTAAATAAGATAATGCTGCTCAAATTTTAAAATATTACCTAAAGATATGTTATTTATATTCAAAGCATGTTGAATGCTTGAAGAACAAGAAATGCAGTATAATTGGATAATCCCCTAATTATTCAGACAGTCCTATTATGAGAACATGTATATATTGAGAACTACAGTGAAAATCATAGGATTAATATTCCGAAACCACATTCATTACCCATCTTACAGTCAAAAAGCAGACTTCAGCAGAAAACCAAGGATTTGCCAAAATTGTGGCAGAAAATAGAATTATTTGACAGCTTAGTGAAAACATAGATACCTAATTGTTTTGCTTTCCAGATTTCTTCTTGGGTAGGGTGTTACCCCTTTGGGTAATTAACCTTTCTGTTTGGTAAAGTACATTTTACACATCAAGTAGAAAATGGCTTCAAACTGAAAAATCAGATGGGATAACGAGTGAAAAAAGTCAAAATAACTCAGAAAGAGGCAAATCACAGTCAATTTGACCTACGCATCCCTGAATATGTCAGTAATAACCATATTCTCAATTATCACCAATATGATAGAAACACACAATTTAGGGGGAAAAGCAGAACCAGAAAATCCCAGATTTTCATCTTTATTGCAGTAGAGGTGATTCAAATATAAGTTCTTAAGGTGGATAAAAATCTACCTAATTTGCAATCCAGTGAGTAACATATAAAGTTAAGGGAAGGTAGCTATTGATCTTATTTCGTGCTCCACATTTAAGCAAATGAAATCCATTTCTAAGCATTGACATACTCAGCTTCTTTAAAAGTTACCTTTGAATAGGAAGTCTAGGTTTTGTTGTAGAGATAGAAGTCCTTGTTTTGGGGTTGGTTTTTTTTTTCCCCTCTCTCTCTCTCCATTACTACATGTTTATAATAAAGCAGTGGTTCTGCAACTGGGGAAGGGGCAATTTTGCTCCCCAGCCAACATCTGACTATGTCTGGGGACACTCTTGGTTGTCACACCAGGGAGGGTGCTACTGGCATCTATCTAGTGGGTATAGGCCATGGATGCTGCTGAACATCCTGCCAGGACAGCCCCCACTAACAAACAGTTACCCAGCCCCGAATGTCAATCTTGCCACTGGTGACATCCTGCACCAAAGGAACAGACACCTATGAGATGTTTCAAGATATTCTTCTTAAGATCAAATAAAGTTGAGCACATCTTTGATGGCTTCGGGCAACTGTCAATGTGTGATTACAAGGCCAAGGAAGTGATGGGTAAGTTAACTGGTTATACCTCATTGTAGAAAAACTTAGGGATGATCCATTAGTCTATAGGACTGATGAAGGAAAACAGCAGTGCTAACAAAATGCTTAACGCAACAGAGGCACAGTTTATAAAGATGAAAGACTTTTCCTTGACACACTTTATTCAACATTTAACTCATTGAGTCTTTGGTATCCAAGAGGGCTATACTAGGGATTTTGGAGGATATAAAAGCAGAAAATCCCATTGTTAACATCAGCAAACTTACTGTAGACTGAAGTCCAGACAGCCCTTCAAGAAATATCTCTGGAATTAAAGAGAATCTGGGAGGCACTGCACCATAGAAAACAAGAATCCTGGTTTCGGAATCATCAAAGGACAAACCAGAATTTGAATCAAGACATACCCTGGAGAGAGCCTCTTAATCCCTGAGTCTCAGATTTCTCATCTATAAAATGGATAATAACACCCACTTGGTGGCGTAGTTGTGAGGATTATAAGCGATTATGTATGTAAATTACCTGGCATGAAGCCTCTGCCATGGTGGGTACTTGACATGCCTCACTCCTTAATTACCCTATTAGTGTTTTCATCTTAACTATATTGAAGAAATCATGGTTAGGTGACATGAAAAGGAAGGTTTCTTGCAGGTGTTTTGGAAATTCTTGATTTTCTGAGAAAAAGATAACTCAAAACCAATAAACAAAACCCCTGAACTCCCATATATATATATACATATATATATGTATGTATTATAAAAGAAACAAGTGGTAAAGAAGTCTGGAAATATGGTTATAGCAATGCTGATAACAAACCCTGGAAGACTTAGAAGTCTGTTAACGATAAAACATTCCCACTTGAAAGGGACACTTCTCCAGAACACAGTACAATTTATGTTATGTCACTAAAATAAGATGTGACCTGGGCTTTGAGAAAGAATCTGATATCTACAGCTAAGTAGAAATCAAGAACTGGTTACAGATGTTCTTAGGTCAAAATTTATTTGCAAAAATCTTTTAGGATCTGTATGACAGCTCCTGGATGTTCAAAGGTTTTGATTCACAGATTTAGCTAAAAACTAGTAAATAACTATTTCTTTATACTAGATGTATTTTAAAGTTTTCCCTAGAAATCCTTGTTTACTTCTTTTGTGCTGCCATCCACAGATTCTGTGGCCCTCAACATTTTTCAAGTATTCTCATATCCATATTTCAAATTTCATCCTAAAAGACAAATGAAGCAGGTATTAATATTCCCCTTTTGTTGGTGATTATGTAGAGACTGTGAGGTTAGGTAATTTGGCGGGGCTGCAGAGGGGGAGTCTTTGCCACAAGTTGGTGAAAAAATTGACTCTAGCACTCTGACTCTCTCTTCAGCCTTCTTTTCACATTATAACTCTTTCTTATGAACATGCTTAACTCACTTTAAAAGGTTTTTTTGAACATCTAATCAACAAAGATAAGTAATTCACAGTCAGCCTGAAAGATCTGCGATCTAGTAGGTACATAATTAGAACATGGGGGTGACATAATGACATAAGAAATGTGCAAAAAAAATATGCTCTGTGAATTGAAAGGAAGGAGGGATCATATCACGAAAGCAGGAAAGACAGGAGGTAGCATTTCAAGTGGGCACTGATGTATGGTGGCATTTTTACAGAGGAAGATGCAGAAAAAGAGGTTCCATGGAAAAGGAAGAGAGCAGAATGCTTGAAGGTATTTTCAGGAATCAGAGAGGGAAAATCTGGCCAGAGCATAGGGTATCACATACCCAGGAGAAGCAGGAGTTGAACAGTTAGACTGACACCATATTGTAGAAGTATCTGAGTGCCTGGATGATGAGTTTATACTTAATTATGCAAACACTGTGAGCACTTCTTAAAGTAGGGGAGGTTAATTTAAATTTCTACAACTCTCTTAGCAGTCCTATCTCTATTTCCCATTGAATTCTGAGTATAGCTCTTTATACATTCTTTTTTTAATAGATTGATCAGAGAATTTTTTAAAAATCAAAGTATAGTTGATTTACAATGTTGTATTAATTTCCAGTGCACAGCATAGTGATTCATTTATACATATAAATACATATTCCTTTTCATATTCTTTTTTGTCATAGGCTATTACAAGGTATTGAATATAACTTCCTGTGCTATACAGTAGGACCTTGTTCATCTATTTTATATATAGTAGTTACTATCTACAAATCCTGAACTCCCAATTTATCCCATCCCACCCCCTTTCCCCACCCTGGTAACCATAAGTTTGTTTTCTATGTCTGTGAGTCTATTTCTGTTCTGTAAATGAGTTCATTAGTGTCCTTTTTTTAGAGAATCCACATATAAGTGATATCATATGGTATTTGTCTTTCAGTTTCTGGCTTACTTCACTTAGTATGACAACCTCTGGGTCCATCCATGTTTCTACAAATGGCATTATTTTATTCTTTTTTATGGCTGAGTAGTATTCCATTTTATATGGAATGTGATACATATATATATATATATGTCACAGCTCCTTTATCCAGTCACCTGTTGATGGACATTTCTTCACTCTGGCTAGTCTCTAAACTCCTGAAGAATAAAAATCGTATCTTAATAATCTTTAAATATCAGTGGCAAGATTACTTTGTAAAGCACACACTAAGCACTCTGTGAAGGTTTTCAAATAAGCAAGGGAGTATGAGTGAACTAGTGAGTGAATCAATGAGCTAGAGATAACAACAGAAAGAAAAGATATAAACATAGGAAACAATGTGGAAGAAACCCCACTGTTTGGATAGGACTGACTCAACAGCAAGCAGTGGAGAGAAAAGAGTAGACAGGAGTTTGAGTCTTTGCTTCAGAGTAGCTGGGAGAATGGTAAGTATCAAAAACAGGGAAGATAGGACATTGAGTTTATCTGAGGTAGGATGTGATAAAGGTGGACAAAAAATCAACAGGGTGTTATATAAAGTTAGTTGAGAAGCCCCAGCTGCATTTCTAGGGCAAATGTAATCTGGATTGAATGCTTTGGCGGAAACACTACAGGGAATATTGTACATTCTTTCAGTGAAGGACAAGCGTGGTTGTCAGAAAATTTTCAAAAGTGGAGGTTCTAAAGATCATAGTAATTAATTACCTGTGATATTAATGGAACCTTGAGAAAAACACTAGATATCAGATTACTGACTCAGGAAATCCATATAATGCATCTTTCCCAACACTGGAAGAGTTCAGAGACTAGCTGAGGTGGGTGACCGCTGCACAAATTGCTTTGCTTAACACAGTAAGTGCAATGCAAGAGGCATAATCACAGGACAGCGAGCACAGCTCCTCAAACGTGTTTGAGATGTTTTCCAGGGAATGAGTGGGTCAATTAGCATATGAGTAAGTGAATGTTGGCTTAGCAAAGCCTACAGAGCGCAAAGCTTTTTTCTGCTTTGTATATCTGCATTTGATGTATCATCAACCATAGTTCTTAAAAAATTTCTAGGCAATTGAGAAAGATATATGAGAAGTGTTGATTCATTTTCAATCAAATGTTGAGGCATTTCCCTTTCCTATGCCAGCCTTCTCCTCCTGTCAGGGAACTGAGTAACAGGTTAAGTCTGGCAATGGCTGGATAAAGGTGTAGATGGGTCATTTCTTACACAGGATTACAGTTCACAAAGCAAATAAGCCCCATTACCATCATCTACACACACACACACACACACACACACACACACACACACACACTAAGGCCAACTGATTCAAGTCCAAGGTTACTAAGCAGAAAGCAGAGCCAAAAGCTTGAAATCAATGAGAAATGTCACAGGAGCCCTCGGTGAGGTATGACAATGCAGACTGAAAGCCAGCAAGGGTGGAGGAATTGCCAAGCCGCTGAGGGAGTCCCCATCACCATTGCTAAAGGGTTCCCCATCCACTTGGGTGGTTCCAAGAGGTACATACAAATGCAGTAAAGGAGAACACACAGAATTTTCCTGGTACACAGGAATTGTTAGCAGAGGACATTCCTTATAGGCAGGTGTACAGTTTCAGTCTTTGAAAAATACCACCTGCAACTTTACACAAAAGCTTGTTTCTTAAAGTTGTTTTCCTTTATGTAGACATGGACTTAGATTTTTTTTTAACTTTTGAGAATATAATACATTCAAATATGCTTTGATAATGATCTATTAGTTTAAGAAGGTTCCAATAAGAATAAAAAGTATAGAAAACAAGTGAGTCATCACTCTCCCCCACTCATCTCGGACAGAAGAGGCCCAGACCAAGAGCTCCTAGACTGGCCTGGTTGCCTGGGAGACCCTTCAGCACCAAGTTCCCTGGCAGCACCGCAGAGGACCTGGGCCTGAAAAGTTTGATCCTGTGCATGCGTCAGAAAGATGGGTGGTGGGAGTGTGATGCAGCCACACAAAAGGCAGTGATTTCATCAACAGTGCAGGTAGCCAATGGGAAGGTGAGTGGAAAGAAGGACAGTTGCACGGGTGAGGTGGCAGCTCATGTTGGCAGCACAACCGCCTCACAGATGGTGGGGATGTTCAGGCAAGTCCCCGGACTCTGGCTGAGTTCAACCGCTATGGTGTTTTCTGGCTTAGTTACCTCCAAATTAGTTTTGGCTCAAGACCCCTTCCTAGTGAAGCTACACATCTTACTCAGCTCCTAAAAGTTACAGACAAAGCCAACAACTGCAAGATACAAATCTCACAGGAGTCTAGGAAGAAACTGGAATGAGAACCCAGGAACTTTTCTGGAATAGTCATTTAAAACGATTTTTTAAAATGAAGTAATAAAAAAGCCTCATCAGAAAAAAAATATTTCTGATGTGATGATCATTTTAATTTCTTTGGGTGAGATGCACATAAATGATGCTTTTGTAATTAAGGATTCCAAACAGCAGAAATGTTTAGTTGTGATTTCATATATTGTAGATGTTATTAGTATCTCAACTTAATTTTCCTTAATTTATACCATGAGATATGAGAGCAGGCTCTGTGGCATTCTTGCCTGATGGATAATCTTATCACAGCTGAAAGGTTGGCACTCCAACTACCAAGGAGACTTATAGCCTCAGTAGAAACTATGAAGCAACAAAACTAAGGGAGGTGTGTGTATTATTCAATGGTAAGTTAGCATTTTCACATTATAAAGAATTTGTGGTACATTATTTGGCTTTATGAAAACAGATATTGCAAAAGTGAAGAGACAGAGGGAGAAGAAGGTAAATTATAGAGGAACATAAAGAGAATGGGGACTGGGGATAATCAAAGTACTTAAACATTTGAAAGTCTCAAAATAGGTTACTTGGAGCCATTGTTAGCGACTCTGGACTTTGGGTGGTAAAGAATTAATGTTGAAATGTCTATCTTGGTGATAACATTTGGAGCAAGCTCCAGTGCAACCGGTATGAAGAAGATGATCAAATAATTTCGTCAAATTGAGATTTCATTAAATCACTCAGTGATTTCTAATCTGGAAACAAGACAAGTCATCAAATAACGCTTTGGACTTCTGTTATTATTCTGTAACCGCAGAAGAGAAGGCAGGCTGGTCTCTAGAATTCAGTTCGTGATTCTACAGTGCTTCTCTTCATCATCCATGGTGGAAAATATCTGTCTTGCTCCTAAACAGTTGTCTGATCTAAAGAAGGGCTCTTTGTTCTATCAGAGATTCTGCTCATCCTCACCATTTTCTTTCTTAACACTTAGCACTTTCATGAAAGATCTCATCAAGGAGACACCATATGTCAGAGCATCCTAATTGCTGTAGATAATGATCAAGAGCTTAAAGTCGCTGTACGTGCATGTGAAACATTTGCTGGGGACCTGGTTCCCAGACAAGAACATGGAAACAGCTGTCTTGCTTGAGTTTTAGTTCTTATGGTTAAGGGGATATGTTATTTCCAAATCAGATCAGATGAATTCAGTTTTAAAATAAAAATTGTCCGTCTGTAGTTACACAAAGCATATGCTTAGTTTTAATCAAACCAAATGCTGGGGACAGAAGGACCTCACTCAAATTAATTAAAGTGTGTGTGTGTGTGTGTGTGTGCACACGTGCTATGAAGGAGGGAGAGAGAGATTGAAAATGTCTATGTTCCTGTGTGTATGAGCTGGGGAAAACAGATCATTACTTTTAGCATTTCCTCTCTATCACTGGTTTTAAGCAAATCGATTGTGATGTGTTTTGATGTCATTTTCTTCACGTTTGTTGTCTGAAAGTCTTGGGATTCGTTGATCTATTTAGATCTGTGAATTTACAGTTTTCATCAAATTTAGAAAATTTCTAGTCATCACTTCTTGAAATATTCTTTCTGCCCTCCCTTATTTTATACCCTCTCCTGTAGGCGCTACAATCACACATACGCTTGTCCATTTGAAATTGTGCCACTGATCACTGATTTTTGATTCTTTCTTTTTTTCAGTCTTTTTTTTCACTATAGCATTTTGAATAGTTCCTATTTGCTATGTCTTCATAGCATTTTTAAAATTAACCTTTTCTTCTGCAATGTCTATTCTGTGGTTAAAATCTCATCTCCTGTGTTATTTTTAAATCTCAGACACTATGAGTTTTTTTCAGTTCTTTGTATATATTTTTTTTTCTTGAAGTATAGTCGGTTTACAATGTGGTGTCAATTTCTGGTGTACAGCATAATGTTTCAGTCATACATGAACATACATTTACTCATTTTCATATTTTTTTCTCCATAAGTTACTACAAGATATTGAATATGGTTCCCTGGGCTATACAGCATGAACTTGTTGTTTATCTATTTTATATATATTTATTTGTTAGTATCTGCAAATCTCTAACTCCCAGTTTATCCCTTCCCATCCCCTTCCCCCTCTGGTAACCATAAGTTTGTTTTCTATGTCTGTGAGTCTGTTTTTATCTCTAGAAGATTGACTGGGTGATTTGTTTATCTTCCACGTCTCTGCTTAACCTAATCAGTCTTTCTTCTAGCTTCTTGAATATACGGATGACAGTAATAGCAGTTATTTTAATGTCCTTGTCCACTGATTGTATCATCTGTCTCATGTTCGGGTCCGTTTCAATTGATTTTTCTTCTCATTATTGACAGTATCTGCCTGCTTCTTTACAACTTGGCAATTTTTCATGGGTGCCAACACTTTGAACTTCACCTTGTCGGCTGTTATTTTGGTGTTCCTATGTGTGTTTTTGAACTTTATTCTGTGGCACAGTTTAATTACTTGAAAACAGTCTGAGCCTTTCCGATCTTGCTTAGTTAGGCAGAATCAGAGCCGTGTTTAGTCTAGGTTTTATTTTCCCTGATATTCAGGAAAGACCCTTCTCAGCACTCTACCTGAAACCCCGTGAATTATGAGATTTTCCACTCTGGCCTTTGGGAACAAGCACTGTTCCTGGCCCTGTGTGGCCATCAGGCACCATTCCCTCTAATCGTCCTGGGCGGTTCTTTCCGAGCCTCGAGGATTTTCCCTGCATGTGTTCTAATCACTAGCATCTCTCCCTGTCAAGCTCTCTCATGTTTGGTGTTCTGCCCTCCCACTTAAGCTGCCGTGTCTTCCCGGGACTGTCTCCTCAACTCAGAGACACTGTGCACATCTTCCTGTGTTCTGCTTTGTGTATTGCAATCTAGAAATTTCCTAAAGGAAATAAACTGGGGCAATTCCAAAGATCACTTCATTTATTTTCTATCAGGGATTTCTGGCCTTGGCTGCCCAATGCCCAGCATCTTGAGTGTTGCCATATTATTGTCCATTCTTCAGTTGTTTCAGATAGGAGGGTAAATCTAACCCCTATTACTCCAACTTGATTGGAAGTGGAAATCCTCAAGTCCAATCATTACTAAACTACATAAAAATTTGTAGAGTAACAAAGATCAACATGCAAAGTTTGGAGGTGATATTTATGGGTAAAAAGAGAGAAATACTAAATGAATAGAGAAAATAAAAAATCTACTGAAAAACTTAAGTCTTCTAAAAAATTTCTTTGTCAACAATTGACAGAACTTTGTATTAAAAAAAAAAAAAACACAAACTTAGAGATGGATCATTCCGCAAATTTTGTGAAAGATTTGCTTAAGATCACAATAATATGACATTCTGAGCTTTGGAGCTTAACAGAAGAAAGCACATTTATAAAAATTTTATCTTCTAATCGTGGGAAGAATGCTACACTTAGGAAAGCCTTTATGAAGAGACAGAATCATGTCTGGCACAGTGCCAAACATACACACAATAAATGCTTGCACAATGATAATTATTACTGCAGGAGACTATACAAGAACATAATGAATCTGAGATAATTATGACACAGTGTCAAACTAGTAGATGCAAAAAAATTGTATTGATTGTGTTAATATATATTTTAAAGTTTTATAAAGATATATATTTAAGGACCTATGAAGACATGGGGCTCCTGGGGCACTTGCAATGTTATTTCCTGACCTGGATAGGGGTTACATAAGTATTCATTTTACATCAGCTTATTAAACTGTTCCTTTACATTGTATGCACTTTCCGAATGTTGATTATAGTACACAATTATAAAATTTTTTTTACAGATCATATGAGAAACCACAAGAGAGCCAGTTTCAGTTGTCAGCTTTGAAACTAAAAAGCTGCATAATTCTATTCTTCATAAGAAGTCATCATAATGCCATTATAATACATTGTCTATTTACAAGTTTAAATAAAAATCAAAGAGAGCTCTTTTGATAAATGGCTTTCAAGTACATTATCCTCCTATGACTCTCAGGAATAGGCATAATTACTTACCTGCATTTTGCAGATAGAAAAACTGGGGCTTGAAAGACTAAATGACTTGTCCAAGACCATATACCATGAGGAACTGGTGGAGTCATGTTCTAGCCACTGCACCATAATCCTGTATCTTTCTTGATTTATAACGATGCAGTACATGAAGGGTAATATGGCAGACACTGTTGGTTATCTCCAAGCATCCATTTCTCCACATTTTCCTTATTAATATTTTTTGCTCAGTAATCAAGTAGCCACTTCCTAGAAAGGAGCTGAGTAATCTTCCCCAGCCACAGAAAGTAGTACCTGGCTCATTTAAATCAATCATAGTAATCTCACCCCCTTTCCAATAATTGATTTATGAAATGAGCATGTGGTGCATCTTGACCAAGGAGGTGCAAGAAAAAGACCTGCTGTGGGGCTTATTATATAAGGAAATGATATTTGAAGCTATTTAGCCATCTTAACAAGCCTGAGGATACAAGCAATCTGATGAGGAAGGCTAAGGCAGAAAGACGAAAAAACAACCTGGATCCCTGATGACATGGTTAAATTCTATAAGCCAAATCCTAAAATATTCCTACTTCTAAACTTATTATGTCAGATAAATAACCTCCCTATTGTTTGAGCTATTTTTGGTCTCCTGTTACCTGCAGCTGAAACATTCCACTAATGTGCTAACTACTGAACTACATTATCTTGTTTAATTTTTATTAGAAATTCAACATGACAGGTATTACTACTGCCATTTTTCAGAGGACCTAAAGCTTAAAAGCAGTTAGGAACTTACAGCAGTTCATGAAGTTAAAGCAAGAATGCAAATTTATTATGCTTAATTCCAGACATGTCACATGATAAATTCTGCAACAGAATGCTTTTCAAAAGATGATGTCTCAGTCACATGGGATCATTAAGTTATTTTGTTGCCATCACTTCAGTTGTGACTACAGGGAGAATCAATGTCTTTTTCTCTTTTCTCCCGTCTTCAGACAGAGCCCTTCAGGGCAAAATTCTTGCCTCATGGTTCTCTGCAACCCATTCTCTCATAGGATTTCCTAACAGGGAAGGGAACACAAAATATTCTTCATTCTGAGGAAGTTCTTCCTACCAATATGATGATTACAAGAAAAATTGTCTCAGAAAGTAATCAGTTCCCTGCCACAGGAGCTTTAAAACTAGGTGGCCAGATAGTAAAGCTGTGGCATTAATTTGGCAGGTAGCTGGTCTGCATAATCTATTCTTAATCTCTAATAATAAAGTTTCATGAACCTCACAAGTTTTCTGTGGAATAACTTATCTGTACCCATTTTTTGGTCATTTTTCATTCATGTCTTCATATCTCAAGAGCAAAAAGATAAATGAAGTGAAAACGCAAGTAACTTCCAGCTTCTCTAGGGAAAGGTTTTGAAAGGTGCACTGTGAATATTGGTATTTTATAGCCTGTTGTTTCTTTCAACCTGCAAATACTGTTTCTGCTCTGTGCATGTCACTCTGCTAGACATTTTCTAAATACAGAAAAGAGTATAAGTAAGACACATTTCTTCTCTTGAAGAATTTGTAACAACTTTCTTGATTAGATGTATGCACATTAAAAGTTAAACAAAAATATAAGACATATCAATAGTGCTATTTGACAGAATATAATTACAGGCAAAATGGAGTAAACTTTAAATGGGTTCTACTGTCCTTCTTGCACTTTTTTAAAAAATAAGTGATTAATATCCAACATAAATAAACAGCTCATACAACTTAACATAAAAAAAAAACAGACAACCTTCTCCAGTTGTAACTGTGAATCTTCTATTTCTCCTTTTGGTTTTATCACATTTTGCTTTATATGTTTTGAAACTATATTCTTAGTTGTATATAAATTTCAGAGTATTCCTGTTGAATTAACCATTTTACAGTTAGAAGATAATCCTCATTTTAAGTAAATATGCTTGCCTTCCACAGATAAAGGTATAAATTATTACTGAGAGAAATAAAAATCTATATAAATGGAGGTGTATATCATATTTATAGGTTGGAAAATTAGTACTGAAAAGATAGCAATCCTTTCCAATATATGTATGCGTTTTTTAAAAATATAATATCAATAAAAATTCTAGCAGGTGTGTGTGTGTCTGAGTTTGCAAATGAAAAAAACAACAACAACCCAATTAAAACATTGACATTTTTCCAAAGAAGACACACAGGTGGCCAACAGGCACATGGAAAGATGCTGAACATCACTAATCATCAGGGAAATGCAAATCAAAACTACAATGAGATATCACCTCACACCTGTCAGAATGGCTATTATCCAAAAGACAACAAATAATAAGTGTTGGCGAGGATGTAGAGAAAAGGAATCCCTCCTACATTGGCAATGAGAATATAAATTGGTGCAGCCACTATGGAAAACAGTATGGAAATTTCTCAGAAAACTAAAAATGGAACTGTTATATGACCGGCAATTCCACTCATGGGCATATATCTGAAAAAATGAAAATGCTAATTGGAAAAGATACATTTGCCCCAATGCTCACAGCAGCATTTACAATTGCCAAGATGTAGAAGCAACCTAAGTGTCCATCAGCAGATGAATGGATAAAGAAGATGTGGTATATATGCACAATGGAATATTACTCAGTCATTAAAAAGAATGAAATTTTGGCACTTGCAACAGCATGGATGGATTTGGAGGGTATTATGCTAAATGAAATGAGTCAGACAGAGAAAGACAAATACGGCATGGTATCACTTATATGTGGAATCTAAAAATTAAAACAAGCTAGTGAATGAATGTAACAAAAAAGAAACAGACTCAAACATATAGAGCACAAACTAGTGGTTACCAGTGGGGAAAAGGTGGTGGGGATTAAGAGGTACAAACTACTTTGTATAATTATAAATAAGCTACAAGTATATATAGTACAACACAGGGAATATAGCCAATATTTTGTAATAACTATAAATGGAATATAACTTTTAAAAACTGTGAATCTCTTTTGTATACTTGAAACTTATATAATATTACACATTAACTGTACCTCAATAAAAAAATTTCACATAAAAAAAATACAAGTATCACTATGTCACAAATTTGGTAATTTTTTCATATTTGGATCAACATTTTATTTCAGCATAAATGATTTCTTTGTAATCCTGTACATTTTGTTTTATGCATTTAGAAACAATATTCTGAGAGAGGGACCATTTACCTGACTGCCAAAGGGTCCATGGCATGAAAGAGCTTAAGAAGCCCTAGTTCAAGTACTGTCACTTCCCTTTTGAACTGTTTTGCTGTTGGCTTAGCAGATGTTCATCAATGTTCTGCATTTCTGGGTTGGTCCCACATTGCAACTTTGGGTTTTCAGTGTCTCAAAAGTTGGATTTATAAAAGGAGATTATTAGGGTTAAATAGAACAGAATTTCAATCACTTTGATTTTTAAACTTGTCTCTCGTATATACTTGGGACAGTTTTATCCCTATTCAATAAATGAAAGGAAATTGGCCCCAAGTCTTTCAATAGCAGAAGTGTCCAGATATGATGCATGAACTCACCAAGTCCAGGATCTGGAACGTATTTTATGGATTTCAGGAGTTTCTACCCTGGAAATGAGCTTTTTCCTGCCATAAAGAGAGGTATAATCTCCCTTTTCTTTCTTTTTTACCTTAAATTCTCTGAGCCCAATTTAACCTCAATGAACTTAGTTTTTAAAGATCAGATGTTTGCTGTTTGAAGAGTCTGTATTTCTTTTGTATACAAAGCAAGTTAATTCACATCATACACGTACTTTTTAAAATGTACATGTGAAAACTGTGTCAAGGCATACAGATTTGCATTATTTCTTCAGGCTATGTTTGTTGGTCTGAAATTAAGTGTAAGGTGTGTTTATTTCAAAGAAATAAACATGAAAGGGTGATTTTTGCCATTTAACCTCAGATGATCAATTTATATTGCTCTATTCATGATACTGCCTAGTATCATAGGTCAAGATCAATGAAAATCAAGTGTTAAGACAGACTATTACAAAGAGATGGCTCTTATGCTGCTTTATTTGATGTGAATTTGGGAAAAGAATTTTAGGATGACGCATTGAGAAAGAATTTTGTATGTGTGGGGTGTTTTAAATTTATGAATTTCTTAAAATTCTCCCATTACAAACAGCCTCTGGGCATATGTATGCACTGAAGAAAGAAAAACAAGAAACTGGCCATGAGCAGCAGCCCCATAGGAAGTCATGGTTGGACCATGACATTTTCGGCCACAGCCTTGGTCGACAGACTGCTAATTCCCATGGAATTCCAAGTAAGAATTTAACCATTTCTGTGTATGTCGATTTGCCCCTCTAGCCAACTGAAAACATGTTTTTTGAGGAATAATTGGGAGAATGGAGATCCTCAACAAAACTCTTCTCTGTTCTTTTTGTTTTCCATGTGATAAGTCACATGAATCTTAACAGGGAAACAGTACTGTTTCAAGTACTTAAACCTTTAAAGTAACTGAGAATGGTTTCAGCCTCAGGCGATAGTCCCAGAAGACGTTCTTGAAACATCCACTCCAGTGAAACTCATTTTTATCACCCACACAGTTTCATATCTAGAATTAGATAAACTTATTTCTATCCTTTGCCTTGACTTACCTATTTTTGTATCACATGTGCCTTCATGAAAGATCCAGTAGGAAAATTAAGGACAATTGAGACAACTCACTTTTTCAAGATACACTGATGATTCCAATTTTGGTATCTCCTTCATGTTTTTAAACACACGTACACAATAAAAAATCAGTTAATTTCCATTTTTTACACCCTATAGAACCTACTAGAGAGCTTATGAGGTTGTTTTATGCCTTAGGGTTTTATGTAGAAACGAAAAACAGGGTTTGCCTTGAAATCACCTAGGACTGGGCAGAGGTGTGTGTCACTGGATTAAGGAAGATTGTGGCATCCGACATGCTCCTGACAGAGGAGTATCAGAGCTGCAGTAATTCATGCACACTTAACTTATCTGGAATGTGGCTGGGGTTATTGCCATGAAATTCTCTGAGGGTGAGTAATTTCCACAACGACACTCTGAAAGCTTACAGATGATTTCACATTTTGAGGAGGTGGAGAATAGTAGGAAAAAGATGTAAGGTTCTTGTTGGCCAAAATAAAAAGAAAGCTATTTACATTGAAGAAACCTGAAATGAATAGCAGACTTTTGAAAGAGAAATAGACAAATTCTTTTCATGAGATGCTTATAGAACAAAAAATGACTCAATGAAAGCTCATGCTCAGAAGTTGAAAAAAATTTTTTTTCACACTTGAATTTGCAATATGTGATATAAACTCTCCAGATAAAATACTACACAGCATCCTTCTGAAAATCTTGTCCAACTTTGTGATTGTTTCCTTCCAGGTCTGTGAGGTCACCATTTGATTCACATTCTAAATGAAGGAGGAATTTTCTCAATGATGAAGATACTCAGATAAAACCGAGACTCATTTTGAAATATTACCTAAGAAAAATTAAATGATTAATTTTCACAGACATATAAAATGTCAAAGGGTAATATCCAGCCAAATATGATCTAGGTAGCCCATGTAGGATGTGATGTAGGCAAGTTGGCCCAAATACCAAGAAAATC
The DNA here is from genome assembly GCF_009834535.1 of Camelus ferus. Lineage (NCBI taxonomy): Eukaryota > Metazoa > Chordata > Mammalia > Artiodactyla > Camelidae > Camelus > Camelus ferus. The sequence continues at coordinate 83,537,589 of NC_045700.1, forward strand.
TTAAAGGACATTTCAAAACAGTAAATCCAAGAAGATGTGCTATAAGAAAATCATGGATTTGCAAACAATCAAAGAGTCTTACTATGTTATCCCCCACCCCAATTTTTAATAATCTCATTGTCAATCAGTTGTAAACATCCTAAAAGCACAAGTTCTGGAAAGAAGTAAATCATAATTAAAATCCCAGAACTTCAGTTTCATCCCAGTGTGACTTTACGCGAGTACTGTAATGTTTCCAAGCCTCATTTTTTGCCTTAAAATGGAACTAGTCATACCTACCTCACAAGGCTGGTGGTGTGATAATTAAATAAGCAAATGTCTATGAGATACTGAGTCAAATGCCTAGCACTCAGGAGCAACATAAGCACTTACATTTAAGGATATCTACCGTTAGCTTAAAATCTATAATCTTATCACTATATGATTCAAAGCAGCTTATAAATGTATATGAAATACAACGAGATGAAATAAACACACAAGTAAATCAGTGCAAAAGGAAAACAAGTGTAAGAAAACAGTGTGAGGCCAGGAAGGAAATAAGTGCATGAACCATCTACTGCTTATTTTTTCATTCATTTATTCAACAAATGTTTACTGAATATCTCTTTCATACTCATCTCTGTGCGGTGGGACAGTGCAGTGAACAAGACATGTGAGTTTGCATTTATGGAACATACGATTCTGTCTATCTGGGAAGATGAGGAATGTATAAATTACTATCAGTATTAAGGCTTTAACCGTCATTTTCTCCACAGTTTTGGTATGTTATCTTCAAATCATGGCTATGCCAGTATAATCCTTAGGATGGATTTTCTTACTCTGGTAGTTTATAATAATCTGCAACATTGTAAGAAATGTAGAATGCATGCTTCCTCTACCAGCATGATTGGGGTGATGGACGTGACATTCATACACACACGCACGCGCGCGCACACACACACACACACAGAGCGTATGTGGGGTGAGTACAGCATGCTCTGTCCTATGTATCTCAGCATGGCCTCTCTGCCCCGGGGATGGATCCTAGAGGGTCAGGGTTGGACATCCTGCATCCGTCTGTCCTGCATCTGCGAGTACTTGTTCTAGTTACCCTCTACAGCTGTCGCGTTAAAGGAGTGAGTGGTAGTACACACCCGAGAGGATGCTCACAGCGACGGCTGAGGTGGAAGGAAATAACCTCAGGCATTCTGCTTATACTTTGTAATATTATAAAAGATAAATTGTGCTTTCCTAATATTTAATGGACGGGCTGGTGCTAGCGCCCTCACTCAGCCTGTGTGCCACGTGGGGTGACCTGAGGGGAGAGCAGAAGCTTCCTAACAGAGTGGGGCTGGAAGGCAACACCTGTGCTCTGGCATTCATCCAGTGCAGCACACTGGAAAATTCTGCAGTTTACATGAGCCAGGCTAAACTGTGTTAGGAGTGACATTATCCGGTTTTAACTGAATCAAGTAACAAAATGGATAAGTGAATTAAAAAGAGTCTGGCAAGGTGGGGGTGTATACAGCTCAGTGGTACAGCACATGCTTAGCAAGCATGAGGTCCTGGGTTCAACCCCCAGTACCTCCATTAAAAATAAATACATAAACCTAATTACCTCCCCCCATGAAAAAAAAAGTCTAGCAAAAAAAAAATGCATTGAAGATAATGAAAATAACAGAAGTACAAATGAACATAAAGGAAAAAAAGACAGAGCTGAGACTTCTCCTGTCTCTAATACAAGCTCTTTAGAGTCATGTCGGTAAAAACAATGACAGTCTACTTAGATCTGATGAAAGGGCCACCAGCAAAATTAGACACGAACAAACTCTGAAGTATGAGGTCTTTATCTACTATATTGATCGATGACCTTGCCCTAAGTATATATGAAGGCCTTGAGATATTATTTAATGATGGAGTCCAGTTATCATGATTAACAAGGCATTTAAAACCTAAGCATCAAGAACATGAAATCCAAACTGTGATTTTTTTTTTTTCCCCAGCAGTTTTTAAAACCAAATAATACTCAGTCAGGGCTTTACAAAATTTCTCTGAAACTTTTTTTAGTATATGTGCTGCCGAAGCGAGCACCAAAATTTCTCTGAAACTTAATGGAAAATGTTTTTAAGTCATTTTTAAAGTTTCTTGCATGATAATGAATGAGAAAAATGTTTGTCTGGCACAAACAAATCATTCGGGACCAAGATTACAGGGATATCGGCACACTTGAAACTCAGACCCTACCCCACTCAGAGCTGTCGTAACAAAGTGAAAGCCAGAAATGCACAAAGTTCCTGAGGAGGCCACTGAGGTGCCTAATTTTCCAAAAACTGGCACTTTTCTGTAACAGAATGTTCATCGTGCTTTCCACAAGACAGAGTAATCCTGAAAAGATTTGGTACCTGAGAGGTTTCCTGATTGTCCCTTAATAAAGTATTTTGAAAGTTTCCCAACCTGAGAAAAAAGCTACATATTTTTCTTTCACTACAGCACAAATGTTCCAAATTTGGCAACATTTTCTATGATAACAAGTAGTTCTCAGTTGTATGCTACCTAGCAGATCTATATCATATAGCTCTATGTATTTATATCTACATATATATATGCATTTAAATTCCATCTATTCCTTCAAAATAAAAGTGGTAGTTCAATAATAACTGGGAAACAATATTGCTTTTAGAGAATAATTCAAACGATGAATTTCAAGTATTTTAAAACAACAGTTTAAAAATATTTTCATTGTTACATGACTTGTGGAAGGAAAAACCTTACATCACTATAAAAATTTAGATCTGTGCACTCAAACCCAGAAGCCAAGTTTCTAACCTGTTTTGAAATCTTCCAAATGAGAAGCTTCAAAAATTTTTTAAAAGCTTGTTAAAAATATAAAAATTTAGCAAATTCTAATTAGTTTGAAAAACAAAAACCAGAATGACATCAGAGAATACAGAAATATATCAGCCAAATTTCAACAAAAATGTTGCGTGATTGATGGATGGAATTTAAAAAATGAGTATCATGGTTTAGAAAGCCCAGCCGTGGATGTATGTCTTTCATTTGGATCTATGCACCTTTGAAAGTTTTTTTTCCAGCTATGAAATCTATTTGAACCAAGGATCAAAATAAACTGAACTTGAGACAATTTTCAAATAACTGTTTCATAATATATTTAACCTATATTTTCAAAATAATGGGGCATGTTTGATCACACTGCTCTTAATAAAATATAATTCATGCTAACTAAGAATTAAATATAGTAATGATATTCTAGTGAGAGTGAGAGAGTACACTGTATACAATAATGAATAAAATAAGACTCCAAAATGCATAAAACATCATTTGTTTCTTCTTGAGAATCCTAAAATGTTTAACTTCCATCTTGTATATGTTTTACAATACCCAGAATTTGTGTACATAAAAACAAAATTAAAGTGGTAGATAATTTTATAACTTATAAGTTATAAAACTAGGGGTTTCAGGTTTAAAAATAAAAAAAGGAGAGGTGGATAACTCTGCTCCAGTGAGTACTTCTTAAAATGTGGTCCATGAAGTAACTGCCCCTGGGTCACCTAGGGTGCTTGTTAAAAATGACAATTCCTGAATTTCACTCCAGAACCATTGATTCAGAATCTCTGGGGGTGCAGCTTGGGGTTTTGCATTTTTAGCAAGCTCTTTAGATGATCTTTATGCTTGCCACAGTTTGCAAACCAGGGCCTCTAGGCTAGAAAATCATGTCTGACTTAGAGCTGTCATATGCACTCCCTGTGCCCAGAGACCAAAGATTGAGTGTAAAGGATCTGTTCCCTTGGTTGACAATAATAAGCCCATTAGTCCATCCTCAGTCTTGCTAAGAATAATTGTCAGAGGAAGTAGCAGCTACGCGGCCAGGAGAAAGAGAACACGTCACACATACGTGCCTGAAGGAGGAAGATTGGGTTTATTAGAAAGCGTTTAATTTTTCTAAAACTTTCCACCCCTAGCGTCCATGTTAATTTATAGATATTGACTTCTTCCAACATACGAATTCCTGTGGGCTGGTCAGGAGGCTAGACGATGAAATTCTGAACATAAACCAAAACATTGAAAGGATAATACAGTAAAGAAATAGACACATGAAGATAAGCATTTAAAAAAATAAATACTAGTATATCTCCAAGTGAAATTACCAGGAAATAGGGCATCTATGACATCAAAAATTTTGAAAACCTTGTAAATATATGTTTCTCCCATTTTAAAAAATGAATAGGACTTTGCTGCTGTAATACAGAGCCAAGCGTGGCGATTCCTGTGCTTCCTGAGTCCCTCCAGGTCTTATAACCACAAAGTCATGTGCTTCGGGGACCTCACCTCACAACTGGAAGGGACGTCTCGGCTTTCCTCGTCAAGCAAAAAGCTTTCTGCATTTTTTTAGTTCTGTTCTGTGTCATCTGCCTGTCAAGAAAGCAGTTGCCTGTTTGATTGTTAATTGCCCTTGTTTTTTTATTATAGAACACATTCAAATTTTGGTAACATGTTCTTCTTTGTAATTAGATATAGTAGTTAAAACATCTTTCAATTTACCATGCCTTTTTCCTTTAATCAGCACATCGGCCAGACTGTATAATGATGGAAGCATATCTGTATTTTTTGCCACAGCCTTTCTGCTCAAAAAACAAAAACAAAACAAAACAAAACCAAAAAAAAAAAATTGTGTTGTGAATACATTTTGTAATTGGAATGAAATTCAAAGGTAGGAGTGCTTTTATTTTACAGGCCTGACATGTGTCAGTAAATGAAAGTAAAATACGGATACTTCAAGCATTTGTGTCACCAAAATTTAAATATTTTCCATTGGCCTTGGGACATTAATAGCTGTAGTTAGCTAGTGATTATGTATGAGGTACCTGAGAGAGGATGTATCAGTCAGAATTCTCCAGAACCTACTTGGTAGGGCAGATGCGCAGGCTGGAAACTCAAGCAGGATTTGATGCAGCTTCAGGCAGAATTCCTTTCTTTCCAGGAAACCTCAGTTTTTGCTCTTAAGACTTTCAACTGATTGGAAGAAGCCCACCTACATTCTCAAGGATGGCCTCCTTTATCTAAGGGCCACTGATTACAGATGTTGACCCCATCTAGAAAATGTCTTCACACCAATGCCTCGATTAATGTTTGATGAAATTGCTGGTTGCCATAGCCTAGCTCAGCTGACGTAGAAAACTAAGCATCAAGAAGACAAGAATGCCTTAAACACTGCTCATTACATTCCCTTCCAGGGAGTTTTTATTAGCTGTATTTTATAGATAAAGAAATTGAGGATGAGAGAGGGTAAGTGTCTCGCCCAAGATCAACAGAAAAACAAGCAAGTCAGTCAAGCTCCACTGACTCAAGTTCAGGACCCACAGAGCCCACCCATCCTGTGGGGCTCTTCCTCTCCTCTACTGGTCAGGAAACTACAAATGGGGCTCCATCGTTTCTGCTTCCTGGGTTGATCTCCTGGTGAACTAGACCCACCTCCTTCCTTTACCTTGGAACCAACACGTTCATGAGTCGGGGATCAGTCCCAGTGACAACCCAGAAAATGGGAGCATTAGGTACAGGAAGTAACTGGAGTCAGATTCCTGAAGTTCACATCTCAGTTTTGCCACTGCCTACCTGTGTGATCTTGGGCAAGTGACATAATCTAAGACTTAAAAATCAGAATATTAACTGGATGCTAAAGCAGACTGCCCAAGTTTGAATCCCAGCTCTGCCTCTTACCAGCTGAGCAACTCTGGGCAGCTCCTTACCTCTTTATGCTTCAGGTTTCACACCTATAAAATGAGGACAAAAGTACCCACCACATAAGGGTTGGGTTTAAATGAGAAAATTTATGTAAGGCACTTAGACCCAAGTCTTGCACAGAGTAAGTACCCAGTTATCATTAGCCATCACTCTAAAATTCTACTTCTGATTTTATAAAATGAGAATGAAAATAGGACATCAAGGGGTTGTTGTGAGAACTAAGTACGATGATGAGAGTGGTGTTTAGCTTAGTCATGGCTCACTGGTAGATGTCTAGTGAATGCTGGCTGTCCAGCTGCCCACTGAAATGCAAGTTCCTAAGAGTGCGACCCTCCTTACTGCTGTATTCCCACCACCTGACATGTAACAGGCAATTGAAAACATTGAGAAAGGCACTTAATATTATCTATAACCAAAGATCACTCCTGGCGGAAGGGCATGAGCAGGCTGACCCACTCACTGGAAAAGGAGGGAGCTAGAATCTATCACTGGGAAAAAATACAGTGAGCACATTTCTTGAATTAAAAAGCAAAAATGGTCCTAAGGTATAGCACAGGGAGCTACATTCAATAGCTTGTAATAACTTATAGTGAAAAAGAATATATATATATCACTGAATCACCAAGCTGTACACCAGAAACTAACACAACATTGTAAATCAACTATACTTCAATTAAAAAAAAAAATCTGGAGGTAAACTGTTACTTTTCCTTCATGCATACACATTTTTAAACATACGTATTTCTCTACATTTATTATGCAGAAATGAACTCAAACACAGCACTTAGGGAGGGGTGCTTAGGATGGTTCTCTTAGCCGATGGCCCCCAGGGTCAAATCCAACCTGCCACCCGTTTGCATATTGCCCCACAGCCAAGAACGGCTCTTACAGATAAACATTTACAAATGATTTGATGATGGACAACTAACTTTGAACCCCAATGAAATGAAATGTTACCCTCCCAAAAAATCCCATTTTTCTTATTAGTAGACCTGCATTACAAAAATTATACACAATGATTTTTGTGATTATTATAGTTTTAATCTTGCCAATTAAAAATTTGTGGAAAATGTTTTCTCTCTTGTTAACGTGAGTACCTACGTAATATCCTTGATTTTGCTGTTAGCCTGCAAAACCTAAAATGTTTATTCTCTGGCCCTTCACAGAAAAAAATTTACCATTCTTTGTCTTAGAGAATCTGACTTGTGACTTTTCATTCCCAGCAGCTGGTTACCATGAACTACAAACTCCTTACAGACGAGCACGTCCACTTTGCAAAGGGGGAGTATGGAAGAGTGTCAGAACACTGCTTAAACCACAGGAGAAAACAAGTTTAATGCTTTGGCAGTTTTAAACTAAGAAAACTTTACCCACCTGATTGCAGTCCCACACACTTAGGCATGAAATATATTTATAAAGCCATGTGATCAGAAACATTGCTTAGTGTTTTCTGGTCGTGGGAAACCGGGTTGTCCTGTTGCCTAAATGGACTCATTCTTTGAGAAGAAGTTATCTCATATCACATGTTTTTTTTTTTAAAAAAAAAAAAAAACCTCTATTGAGGTTCTGGAGTTTCCCATCTTCTCATTTATTTCTCTTATTTATTTACAATGCCACCTTTTCCCAAGAACCCTTAAAAGTACACTCCACCTCCATTTCATGCTGAATTAAGATATTTTGGCTGTTGACATTTCTTAAATGATGAAAGCTCATAATTTCAACCAGCTTCAAACATTAAAAGTCTATTAAAGAAAAACATGAGCGGATTCTCTGTGAGGGAGGACAGTTCTTGCCCAATAGCCAGAAAGTTCAAATGCTGGAGCTCTGAAGTCTGAAGGGAGGAGAAATGATAGAGACAAGGTCTTTATCAAGATCCTTATAATTCAAACAAGGTTCTTTGTAGAAATTCAAAAATCAGAATCTACGCCAAATGGAAAAAAAAAAAAACACTAAAATGAGCTAGAAAATTTTAGCAGTCTCCAGTGAAGTGTTATATATATAAACAAAATATCCTAAAACATGTCAGAATATGAAACAGAAATGTAGACGTGCAGAGAGAAAGGTAGTACCAGATGGGCCTTGCTTGTGTTTTGTCTCAAGAAAGTCAGTAGGAAAATGAGGTTAGAGGCTGATGGTGACACCCAGCACTGTCAGACCTGCAGATAATAAGGGAGCTTCACAAACACTGCTCTCCCAAAATAGAAACTCTTCACTTACAGAAGCCGTAGGTCATGACCGGCCGGGTTTTGGCCCCCTTATGCATCACCCACGTCTAAAATTGCCTTCTGCTTCTGCCTGCAGGGTCCATGCTGGGAAAAGAAACAAAGAGGTTTTGACAATTCTTAAAAAGTAGAAAACGAAAGAAGCCATGTCTTTGCCTGTTTTTATTTTTGTTTTTGTTTTTTCCTTTTTCACCCATTTGGACAGGGAACATTGGATTCCACACATAGCAAGTTACAGATAATTTATTAATACATCCAAGTATTCGAGCAGTTTGGAGAAGGGGACTCAAGATGTCACCAGCACCTACACAACATCTCTTTTAAAAGGCAAATATGTATAATTTCTCACCACAAAAATTCAAAATACACATTTGAACCACATAATGTAAACTGTCATAAGACCTTTCTTTAATCGTGCCTTTCATTGACTTGAAATTCTCATAAAAGGGTCCATATAACTCCATCACTTCTACAAGAAGTTGTACTGCAGAAAGAAGCAAAATCAGAGAGAAACCACAGACCCGCAAATAGTAAAGATGAAATTGACCTTGAGACATTAATTGCTCCCTCCCTCAACCGCTCCTACTGCCTCCATATTTGCCCTACCCCACAACCCAAAGAATATCTTTCTTTATAAGCCTCAAAATATGAGAGACCACAAATTTCCAAAATAAGCAATTGCCTTTTAAAGAAAATTTGACTTACACATGACCTATGCATATAAATGGCCACTTCCTGCCCCTTTTGATTCCACACTCACAGGTAGGGTAGCAAGGCTAACCCTTCTTAAGGAATCCCTCAGCCCCCTCACCCTTCCTGGGAAGACCCCCATCCCACACCCACCCCCAGCCCTTAATGTACCAATTCTCACAAGAGCATCTTCGTAGTAGAAGTTACTGGAGTCCCCAGACCCAATTCTCAGTAGTCAAATCTCTGCCTCACTCCTTCTTCAAGCCTGTACCTGACGACACACCTATACCCCAACTTTGTCTAAATAGACCAAAGCTGGAATGGGAAAAGCACTAAAATTAAAAGGCGTGTATTTATAAATATACAAATGTACAACATAGATATATGTGAATATGCATATGTACATAGATGCATAGGTTTAGCTTTATGTATGTTATATGCACAAGGAATTTATAGACACAGATGAAAGCACGTATAGGGAAGAAAAATTCTTGACATGTAAAGCCACATTGAAAGTGTAGCAGGCACTGGTGCCCCACCAGATCCTCATTCCTGAACTGGCGCTCCCATTTCCTGGTTGAGATGAGGGCTAATAGTTCACAGCTGAACCCTTCTTGTTCATATTACCCTTAGCTAGAGGAGAGGCACTGCCCAAAGATGTCAGGTCATTAGAGTCCCAGACAAAAGGCCTGCCCCCTCCCTCGAGGTGGGAAAACTCTTGGCATCATTCAAGCCCGAGAGTTCAGTGCAGGATCAGACTGAGGCTAGGCTTCAGCTAATGTCACATGTTGCCTGGCTTCTGTCTCACTCTGCCATGCTTACTCCCTGCCAGTGTTCACCTGAGAGCACTGCCTCAATAAATCAGTTGCTCAAAAATGCCTGTCTCAGGTTTGGCATCTAAAGAATCCAATCAAAGCCAGGGAGCAGCAGAGGCAATGACCAAATATAAAATGAGAAGAGAGGATATGAGTTCATACTTCCAGAGTCCTCTGTTACTTTGGGAGCTTGTTAAAGAACATGGCAACTGGAGAAGACTCACATGCTGAAGGGTATTCCTGCTGCTGTTCCCAAGAGGGAATTGGACTTAGGGTGGAATTACAGAGGAAACACAAGTGCTAGGTTGGGGTGAGGGGTGGTGTCATGGCATGCTGGGTTGCAAAGGACAGAAACCCACCCGAGCTGGCTAAAATTAATGCAAGTGGTGGTGGTGGAAATAAAAACACGGACTTACGGAATCCAAAGAAAAGCTTGACAGTCAGCCTCAAAGAGAATAAAGGAAAGGCAAGCACCAGGACCTCAGCAGGATTTTGTGAACCTTTCTTTTCATGTAACACCAGATGCTGGTCCTCTTGCTTTTAGTAATATCTGACTCAGGCACTTAACGTCCCAGGATTCTGAGACTTTAAAACCTCACAGCATTCTGGGAAGATGGCTTAAGTGGCAGTAGCAGTTTTTGGATCTTCCTGAATCCCTACACAAAAACTAAGAGAGCAACTAGAAAGCAAAATCAAAAGCCCACGGATATTTGCAATAAAACCCAGTGACAAGAATGAATGAATAGGCAAATCATGATATGTATATACAATGGAATATCACTCACCCATAAAAAGTGATGAGGGACAGATACAGGCTACAAAGTAGATGGACCTTGAAAACACGATGCTAGCTGAAAGAAGCCAGGCAAAAAAGGTCACATACTGTATGATTCCATTCACATGAAATGTCCAAAATAGGTCAGTTTATAGAGAGAAAGCAGAGTGTGGTTGCCAGAGGCTAGCACCCAAGGGGAATAGGGAATGATTGCTTAGTGGCTGTGGGGTTTTCTTCTGGAGTGGTGCAAATGTCTTGGAAGTAGCTGGTGGTGATGGTCGCCCAACATGGTGAGTGTAGTAAGTGACACTGTACACTTCTAAATGGTTAACTTTATGTTATATGAATCTCACCTCAATTAAAAGCAAAATGAAACTAAGTAACAAAACAGTCCTACACCCCAAAATATAAGTGGGTGGGGCCAAACTGCCAACAGCCTCTAGGTCTGTGTGTTACTGTTGTCTGAATGGATGAAAGCAAGGGGGAAGCAATAGGGCATCTGGCAAACGTGAGATGAAGAAAATACCACAAGAGTAGAGACAGATATTCTCCGGGAAATGTGGAGAGTCCGTTTGAAATCCACGGCTGGAAGGGGTCATGAAAACAAGGAGCTGTCCGAGGAGTCCTGAAGAGGCAGAGGCAGCGTAGCTCCTGTGAACTCTCACAACTGGCCCCCAGGTTACCATCTGGGACAGAGGTCCAGCCTGAAGAGAAACTACCAGAAGAAAATCAGAACTGAGCAGAACAGGGGAAACAGAGATGAAGGAAAGAGGTGGTTCAGATAAAGCGGGGCCAAGAGGAAGAACAGCCAGGAAATCTCAGAAAACAAGCCGCCAGGTTATTTATCATGTGAAAAACAAAGGGAGAGTTTTGCAAAGACGGAAAGCTCTCTGAACTCAGTTTTTATCAGGAAAACTAAACTCATGTAAAAATGAGTAACTGAAAAGATTAAGGTCAAATCTCATACAAAAGTGCCACAAGGGCGGTAACATGCAGCTTGACAGAAAGACGTGCTCAAAAACCAGATCAACACTGTAATGGACTGTTTCAAAATGAGTTGGAAGATATTACAAAAACAACCAAGACATAAATCAGCATTAGAAAAACTCAAAAGTTATGTTACAGAATTCAAAGGAAGAGTTAGAAATAAAGGGGAAAAATCATCTTGAACGAGCAGGACCTCTTACGTCTCCAAACATTCTATTTCCGGTAGAGGGAAGACGGAGAAAGTGATGTCCAGTGGTAGCACTTCCAGCTTAGAAGCTCTGTTTGGTTAGAGTAACACAAGTCAAAAAACATGTAGATATTTCCTAATATTACCCAAGCAGCCATGGAGGTGATGGAATTAGGCCGTGTCAAAATTTTCTTGGCACCATAGTAGGAAGAGGTTATACCAGCGAGGGTGGGGTCAGCCTCCTCTGAGACACACAGCTGTACAGGATTGACTAAATACCCAAGTAATATCCAAGTTCCATTAGGAAGGAAAGTGGAAATAGATGCTGGGGAGGCCATTAGCAGTGTAACTAGCTAGCAACCGACAAGTGCACCACATAGATAAATCCTCCATCTGTGAACTTTGTTTCTTAAAAGACTCAGTTATTGACCACAGACACTTAGGAGACATGTGAGGAAAAAAACGTTTTACTCACTCCCTGTTAGGTCCCTGTCCGTACAAGTTTCCTTCATCCACAACTGGTTCAGCAGATCTCCCACCCCAATCACTCCCATCTCCTCCCATATGTCCATTCCTTGGCCCCTGGGATGTCTCGTCCAGAAATCAAGGAGAATTTAAGGACTATATTGCAAAGCCCAAGTTTAGTCAGCCTTATCATTCATCTGCCATTCTCTGAAACCACACAAGCTTCCTTTCTCCACAAGTCCTAATGAGCCAGGCATAAGACCCTGTAACTAATAGTTAAAAAAAAAAAAAAATACAAGCTTTGGAGGTAAACAAGTATGGGTTCAAAATCTAGGTCAGCTTTACTTACCATGGGTGTAACATTGCACAACTTTCTTTTTCATTGAATTATAATTACCATAGATGTTATATTAGTTTCAGGTGTACAACATAGTGATTTGATGTTTTTATACATTATGAAATGAGCAACATGATAAGTCTAATTGCCATCTGTCATCACACAAAGTCACTGCAACTTTACTGACTATATTCCCTTTTCACAAGCTACAGCTCCGTGACTTATTTTAACTGGAACCTGGCACATCTTAATCCCTGTCCCCTATTTCTTCCATCCCCCCACAACCACCAGTTTGTTGTTGATGAGTCTGTGTCTGTCCTGTTTTGTTTGTTTTGTTTGTTTTGGTTTTTAGTGAAATCATGCAGTATTTGTCTTTTTCTGTCTGACTTATTTTAGTTAGCATAATTATCCTTCAGATCCATCCATGTTGTTGCAAATGGCAAGATTTGATTCTTTCTTATGGCTGAGCAATATTATATACATATAATATTAATATTATATACGTATAATATTATAATACATATAATATATGTATAATATTACTATTTTAGATAGATGATAGATAGAGACTGACTTAGGTTGCTTCCATATCTTGGCTATTGTAAATAATGTTACAGTGAACATAGGCATACATGTATCTTTTTGAATTGGTGTTTTCATTTTCTTCAGATAAATAGCCAGAAGTGGGATTGCCAATAATATGGTAGTTCCATTTTTAATTTTTTGAGGAACCTCCATATTCTTTTCCGTAGTGGCTGTAACCAATTTGAGTTTTTACCAACAGAGCACAAGGGTTTCCTTTTTCCCACGTTCTTGCCAACACTCATTATTTCTTATCTTTTTGTTGATAGCCATTCTTACAAGCATGAAGTGATATCTTATTGTGATTTTAATTTGAATTTTCCTGATGATTAGCGATGTTGAGTATCTTTTTATGTGCCTATTGGCCATCTGTATGTCTTCTTTAGAAAAATGTCTATTCAAGTCCTCTGCTCATTTTTAAATGTTTTTTTTGTTTGTTTGTTTTTGATATTGAGTTATATGAGTTCTTTATATATTTCGGATATCAACCTCCTGTCAAATATATCATTTGCAAATAACTTCTCTCATTCAGTAGGTTGCTTTTCATTATATAGACAGTTTTCTTTGCTGTGCAAAGCTTTTCAATTTGATGTAGCCCCATTTGCTTATCTGCTTTTGTTTCATTTGCCTCAAAGGACATATCCAAAAAAAATATTGCTAAGACTGATGTCAAAGAGCTTGCTGTCTGTGTAGGAGTTTCATGGTTTCAAGTCTTACATTTAAGTCTTCAATTCATTTTTGTATACGGTATAAGAAAGTGGTTCAGTTTCATCCTTTTGCATGTAACTATCCAGTTTTCCCAACACCATTTGTTGAAGAGGCCGTCTTTCCCTTATTGCATATTCTTGCACTTTTTGTTAGATTAATTGACCATAACAGCATGGGTTTGCTTTTGGTCTCTCTATTCTGTTGCATTGATCTATGGGTCTGTTTTTGTGCCAGTACCAGCCTGTTTTGATTGCTGTAGCTTTGTAATATAGTTTGTCTCGAGGAGCATGATACATCCTGCTTTGTTCTTCTTTCTCAAGAATCTACAGATTGCTTTGTATATTATGGGCATTTTAACAATATTAATTCTTCTTATCCAAGAGCACTGCGTACCTTTCCATTTATTTGTGTCATCTGCAATTTATTTTATCAGTATCTTATAGTTTCCAGTGTGCACGTCTTTAATCTCCTTGGTTAAATTTATTCCTAGGTATTTTTTACACAATTGTAAATGGAAATTTTTTTCATTTCTCTTTCTAATAGTTTGTTATTAGTGTAGAGAAATGTAACAGATTTCTGTATACTAGTTCTTATCCTGCAACTTTACTAAATTCATTTATTAATTCTAATAGTTTTTTGGTAGTGTCTTTAGGGTTTTTTTTTTTTTTTTTTTTTTTGTATTTAATATGACACTGGAAAAATGTCTTAAGATTGGAGATGATAGTATCTACCTCCTGGAATTGTTTTGATGATTAAATAAAATAAAGCAAGTGGTGTATTTACCAAAATGCCTGCCACAAAGGAAGCATTTGATAAAAGTTAGGTTTCTTTATCAGTTCTTCTAAGAATTTAATTTGTGCTAATAAAATCATCATGCTGCTTTTTCAAAGTATAACCACCCCTTCATGCATCACTAGCTAAAGTTTTGGGGATTTTTTTTTTTTTTTAGTGCAATAGTAATGACTTAATAAATTTATTGGGAATGTTTCTCCTAAATTAGTACTTGGCTATTTATCCATCACTCCTCATCTTAATTTTATCCATCTATTTTATTTCTTTCTCCCCTAAATGAGTTTATCACATCCAAAAAAATGAAAATTTAAATTATAATATGCCAAAGGTGCAATACATTATAGTTTATTGCAATAAAAGAATGAACAACAATTTCATGATCTAAAATGATGCTTATTAGTGAGGATGATTTCACATCTTAATTGTCTATGGCTGAAGTTCGCACTAAGATTAAACAAAACTGAATTTCGAATCAAGAAGAGAACTGATCCATGGAGGAGTGATGGAGCAGAGCTGCATTTAGAATTATAGCCTGTGCACAACCTGCACAGCTATGTGGGCAGCCATGTGTCCAAGATACATCATTTCTCTCCTGGACCATTTCAGCAGCTTCCTGGCTCCACTCTTGCCTTCCTAGAGTCTATTCACACAACAGCCAGAGTAATCCTTTTAAAACAATCATTAAAACCCTCCAACATCTTCCCCTCATGCTTAGAATGGAATTCGATGTTCCTACCATAACCAGCAAGGGCTTGCATTTCTCCCTCTCCCATACGCACATCCCTGACTCTCTCCCTTTTCACTTTTCTCCAGTTGAAGTTGTCTTCCAATATGCCCAGCTCTTCCCCCTTTACATTGCTTTCACGCTTTCTGAGCCCTTCACTTAGAATCTTCTTCCCCCAGGTCATCACATAACTAACTCTTTCTTGTCATTCAAGTCTGCCCAAATATCACCTGCCCAGACACACTGGGTCTAACTTCCTACCTAAAACAGCATCCCTGACCCTAATCTCTTGTGCTGCTTTATTTTTCTCCTTACCATTATAACTTGACCTGGCATTTATTTATTGTCTGTCTCCTCCCCTAGGAGGTAATCTCCATGAAGATCCCCAGCTCCTAGATGTGTGCCTGTCACATAGTGGGCACTCAATTAATGAATTTATATACTGGTGAAATTTGGCCACAACACAATCATTTGTAGACAGTGGGAACCATCCTTATTTACTAATAATGTTTGCAATGTAATGTTTGTTAATACAGGTGATGTTGTTATTCTTATAACACTTTTAAGAGTGCCACTGAAATTTCTGATGCTCAAAACAAACACGAGGGGTCTCTAAATCAATCTACAACGTCAAAGAAATTATTGACAGAAAGAGTTAGACAATCTGATACATTGTAAATAAATACACATTAAATATACTGTGCTTTTGCATTAACTTGTTAAGTATTTTAAAATTTACCTGTTTCACATTCATGGGTATAGCCTGTGGAAATAAATAATCATTAACGGCCATCAATGGAAATCAGAGAAACATTCATGTTATAAGTTTATGAATGTTTTCAAGTTATGGGGAAAAATGTCAGCTTTCAACTCCTAGCTTTCCAGTAAAGGATATAAAACAGCAGTGTAATTATGTTCTGCAGATGTTGTGCTAATAATTTTCCCATTGCATATGAACTCAACTGGGAGGTGGGTGTGGGTGGCGAGGAGGGAATTGACATATTCCCATATTCAGTAGTGTTAGTTCATAAAGAAGGGTAAAACGTGTTCTGCTCTACTGCATGTACTCCCGGAGTTAATTCCCAGTGAAAGCAAAAACCCACGATCTTTATAGCCAGATAATATCATAAGTGACAAATTCCTTCAAACTATTCACCAGACTTGATTTGAACAGTTTTTGCTTCTTTTTCTTCCCATAACTTGAAAGAACACAATCCAAAAAAAAGATCCATTACTGATGTTCTCAGATAAATTAGTGGCATGTTCATACTGACTTATAAAAAGAAAAAAAAAAGCCATTGTAAGTTATGCTGCTTCTTAAAAGTTCTTTGGCAAATAAATCAGCTTTTTAGAAAGTCGGTCTTTTTTCTTTTGCTTCAGATATATCATCTGCGTTTAGGCAATAATTTGGCTTATCAGGCTGGAATTAGCTGAATAAGGTGTCTACATCCTCCCTGAGATAGGAACCTTCTACAAGTATTTAGCACAGTATCCTTGTTTCAGTGTTCAAAGAATACTTTCGTCTTCAAAGTAATACTTCTCCGCCATGGAAGGGTCACATTTTTGTTTCAGTGCTCATTCTCATTGAACTCCTGGTAAAGATCTTTCTTTGAAATGGCTTTCTTGGAAGGACTATAACCCAAAAAGACAGTTAATGCCAGGAAAGAGTAAAACAACATGACAAAGAAAATGAAGAAATAGGCATTGTCATATGGTTTGGATTTTGGATTTTTTTTTTCTCTTCTGTAGCATTTTTTACTTTGCTTTCCAGTTTTCTTTCCAGTAGTTGAAAAAACACTGAGAGATGCAAGAATCCATTTCTCTTGATTCACACTGTAAACTTTTTGAAGGATGGAAAAAGGACTTCAGCTTGAGATCAAGCTAGTATCCTGTTTATTTCCTCCTTTGTAAGGCAGCAACTTCCCTACCTGCTGAATTCTGGCTACTTGATCATGGATGGTTTGCCCTAAAGCCCTAAGCACACACAGAAAAATCTCATTTTTAAAACTGAAACTAAAATGCACTTACAGACTGAATACAAATGTGAATTCATTGCAAGTTTAATTAAAACAAGTTTTAACATTAAAGTAACATGCAGACTTGACTACCGCCCCCCCCCCCTTTTTGTTGTTGTTCCAGGAAAAATAAATTGAAGTGGAAAAGGACACATTGGTTTTCTACATAGTATTTTCAAACAAAAATCTGAACATACCTTTCATTTCATTTATGTGTCCTTGGGGAAAAAGAAAGAAATAGAAAAAGCAGATTCCAAAATCTTCAGAATACACTCAAAATTTAATCTTTTCACTTCGATTCCCAAACAAACAAGACCATATTCTAACTTCACTCCCCAGAAAAGGAAATGCTTTCATAAATTTCTCAAGAAATGAAATCATTAGCAGTCCTGAGCAAGGAAACTGCATGGGGACATTTCAGATGTCTTTTTGGTGGAGTCTGTCCCCTTGGTTGATAGGAGTGACCTGGACTTCTGTGGACACTAACTTCCTATTGTGTTTTACCAGCACAGCCACCTAAAGTAAATTGTTGTTTTACAAAGTCGTGAAACCCTATCTCAGCTACAAACATGCTCAAACACACACAAACCTTCCATCTCTGAACAAACGACAATCCCAGCTGTTTCTGCCTGGGATCCGAACTCTCGCGGCCAAGCACGCCCCCTTTGAAGTGGAGAGCACTTCTGCCGACCTGCATTTTGCAAATTTTGCACTGTTTCTCTAAGCCTGACCCCTGAACTGATTGTCTGATGACTAATTCACATGCTAAGCTTGTGGTATATCAGTATCACTGGCCGGCCTGCATTTGTCATTAGGGGTTTGTAGTAAAAAGAAAGATGAAAGAGAAAGGTGTAACATTAGACCAGCAGCCAAACATCTTATGAGTGTGTTTTGAAAATGTAACTTATAAGAGAAATAGGCAACTCATTTTAAATGAGTCTTTTCAAGTTAGGTAGAAGGCCTACATATTTTTATTTTTAACTTCCCTAACATTCATTCCTTTCCAAAATTTTGGCTACTCTTAAAAGTGTACTTTATGCATGAACAATATCACTGCTATGTGAGTTTCAAAACAGTGTAAGAAAGTAAAGATTAATTCAAAAGTGTCTGCATCTGAAACTAAACTGCCCTTCTGCTGCCATCATCGTCACCAAAGTAGTCTAACAGGAATTAAAGAAAAGGATGTATTTGGATGCTTCTGACTGAAAAAGCTAAGTAGCCTGTTAAATCAATTACCAATTTTTCTGATTTGTTAAGATAACCTTTTGTCTTACCATGTATATGCAGAAAATGAAAAATCTAATGTATTTTAATTTAACTTTTCATCACAAAAAATAATAATTTCATTGAACATCACTTTCCCACAAGATTTATGTTTTGATAATACTGTGAAAGATAGTCTTTTGGGACAACTTGGCAAATGCTGCAATGAAATTCTTTAAAGAAAGAGTAGGGCCTCTAACTGTGGATAATGGCTCTTTGAACAGACTCTAAAGGCCCATTTCCATAGACTGGACCAATTCTTTTAAAGAAATACATAACGAGAAGTCAAATAAAAGGGGTGGGGCAAAATGAGAAGATTAAAAAGAAAGTAAAAGATTAAAAGAGAGAAAGAATATAAGGAAAATTCAAAAGGAAAAAAAGATCAAAAAGAGGATTAACCATGTTACTTGTTGTTTTTCAGAAATTAAAAAAGTATGGAGGATAAGGAATTTGTTTCCTTTTGGCCCAAGAAAAATGCCAATTATGGTAGCTAAACTGCCCGGATCACATATCAGCATGCTTTGGAAATGTGAGAAATGAATGGGAAATATAAACATGGAGCAATAGCTTACAGTTATGTTATGAATTAAGCCAGAAAAATATCAAGATTTAGTCACTGAATAAGCTGCCAAGGTTAATTTTCCCTGATGAACTTGAGCAAGATCAGAATAGAAGCGATAGCACTGTAGTTGCATGTTGTGTGCACACCCCCACCGCTCTCCAGAATTAAATTCTTCATTTTCTCATGGAGGGAAAAAAAGAAAAAAAAAAAAAAACCCTCTGGCTAAGAGAATATAGCCAACAATAATGAAGTCATGAAATCCCCTTTCATTTATTGATTTTTATTTGATCAGTGTCCTAGGTTCTGAGTTGAGATCTCTGATACAGTGAAGCCAGGTAGCCAACACTGCCATGTAGAGTCATTTAATAATGGTCTTTATATATTATTGCCTTTTGGCTTTTTTATTATATCATTTTGGAATTGATCATTTGGAATTTGCTTTAAAATAGAGAGATTGTTTCAGGTTGTATATGTTAATCAGTTTGATAAAATTAATTTGAACATCCTAAAATAGAATATTCACTTTATTGTTGACTATGTGTATGTGTCAGACTGTTTAACTTATTTCATTCCTGGTGAATTTATAGCCATTTTTTTCATTATGTTTTTTCTGGTCCACACATTTACTTTGAGTTTGGTTTTTTTAGTTGTTTTTGCCTTTATTTCAGTTAAACCTAAAACTAAGGATTTTTTAAACCACAAATTTGTTTAATTGCCAATATTAATTGCTTGAAACTTGAAATTAAGAAAATTAAATAACTTAGAAGCTCTAAAAGACCAAGCCAAGAAATAGCAAATCGTGAAAGAAAAGCTAAGATGAAGAGAAAAAAAAAGTTGTTCCATTATACTAATGTCAAATGAATTCTAATAAAAATACAGATTTAAATTCCATATTATATGGTGGAATTATCTTTAAAAAATGTTTATGGTATGTTGGTACTCTAATGATATATTTACTGTATTCTTTCTCACACACTCAGGGGTACATACACCAGCAACACAACTGAATGGGACTTTGAAGAGCATTTAGTAGCCACACTTTTCCTCTCCTCTGTTATGAACCATATAAAATTTTTCCTAAGTCCCTTACGTGTTTAGTTTTATTCAAAGTCCTCTGAAAGGTAAGTAGTACAGAATACAATCTAAAAAAGCACATGAATTTTATATTAATTGCCCCTTTTGTCAGTGGTCAAAGGAGCAGGCTACTTCTGAGGCGGGGTCACTATGCACAAACAACTTAGGTCAGGAGCCACAACAGCTACTTCACCCCATGCTGTCATCGTCTTGTGTGCACTTTGGTGGGACGGTTGGGGGTGGGAGTCATGATCAAACTAGGGCCAGGAGGGTGCTAGGTTACTGCAGGGGTGGGACGTTAACTGGACATAAAGTAGCTTACCACAAAAATCTCACTTCCGGAAACCCACTCTATAGAAGCAAACATGGAAGGAGATATAAATAGAATTTGGAGCTAGAGATGGTAAAGATATATACATACGTTTACTGCAGTATATCTGCTCGCAGAAAGAAACCTGAATGTTGGTCCTTCCATCAGAAAATGGTATAATGAATTATGACAGATCCTCTGCAGTATTATGTAGAAACATAAAAAATAAAACACAGTAATGTGCAAAAAAACAAAAACAACTCCACATGTGCAAATACGGATTTATGCATTTGTATAAGCAAAAGGAATAAGTAGACAGCTACTGTTAGTATTGGGAGTCTGGAGCAAGAGATGCAGATTCTTAACTTTTTATTTATGTGCCTCTTTCTAGATTGATTATAAGAAGTATACAATTTTATATACATATACTAATAAAGGGCCATAAGGAGAAAAATAGATGAGTTTTACCCCATACCCATTTTTTTTGATCCTTTGTGCTAGAGTCTAATTTTTTGAACCAACCTTTAGGCCTCTGAAGATGACAAAGAAAAATTGGGGGAGGGTTTCTAAGTAGATAAAGGAAACTGAAGTGCTACAATATCTGGATGATCGATGTTTCAGGAAGCGTCAACACCAAGTACAAAGGCCCTGAGGTAGTGGGTGTTTAGAATGCTAAGAAATGGCAAGGAAGCCCTGGTGATTAAGGTTGAGTAAACCAGAGGATCAGAACAAAGACATTGTAAAGGGATCTAGGAGTCAGATTATAAAATAGGATTTTCAATTTTTTTTTTACTGAAATTCAAAGTGAGGAAAACACTTTATCATCACAAACCAACACATGCCTACATACATGTACACACACACACACAGATCATAAACTACAGTTTGAAAAAACACTGACTGAATTTTATTCCAATGTGAGAAAACGTCATTAGAAGATTTTACATACATTTAAAAGAATCACTGTGGCTGCTGTGTGGAAAACAGACTTGGGTAGGGTGGCAAGAGTGGAAGTGAAGATTGCATTTGGAGGGTACTGAGGTAGTGATCCAGGTAAGAGAGAGCAATGACTATGCTAGAATATTTGAAACAGAAGTATTATGAGATGACTGGATTTAAGATACATACTTTAAAGCTACTGTAATGTACTGTTAATTTGGATGTGCAGCATGAGAGAAAAAGAAGAGTCAAAATGACCCCCAGTTTAGGGGCACAATCAACTGGCTGAATAGGAAAGCCATTTACTTAAATGAGGAGTAGTATGATGGAATCAGACTGGGACTGAAGGGGAGTAAAGAATTCTACTTCAGATACATTAAGTTTGCAGTGAATGACCACGTGGCTTGTTTTGGCTAATGAAATATGAGCGGAAGTGAAATGTGTCACTCTGGTAAATATGTAAATTTGGGTGTCATCACTATCTAGATGGCTAGCTAGTAATGCCATGAAACAAAATGAAATCTTTGAGGGCAGGATTTTGCAAATTGTGAATTTTGGCCATGAAATTAATGTAGGGGTCAGAACCAGAACTCTTTT
This sequence comes from Camelus ferus, assembly GCF_009834535.1. Taxonomy (NCBI): domain Eukaryota; kingdom Metazoa; phylum Chordata; class Mammalia; order Artiodactyla; family Camelidae; genus Camelus; species Camelus ferus. Next base: position 83,559,372 of record NC_045700.1, read on the forward strand.
AATGAAATTAATAGAATAGAACAGGATAGGATAAAACAAGATAGACTTGAATTAAATCACATCGTATAGAATAGAGTAGAATAGAATCGAATAGATCCAAGGACACCACATGCACACTTGGCAAACAATGATGGCCATTGTGACGAGCAGTGTAAGACAGACAGTTTGCAAGAAAAAATGTAGTGAATGCATGGATCAGCGAGTAATACTTCATCCTTTGCTCAACTGCATCTTATTTAATGTTCCAGTAGGTGATGATTTGCCATAACAGGATACTCAACATTGCACGTATTTTCAGTTAGGACATAGGAAGCTGACAGGGAAAACCCTGAGGTCTAAACCTAGCGCTAGACCGTCATATCTCTTTCTTTATGACAGTTTATAACTTACATGAGGTATATAATATTAAAAGGACTGAAAGTCTCAGTCATGACCACCCCTTCCACGGTTATTTTTGTGTGTACTCAAGGATCTTAACGATGGTGTCATTTTCTGTCTTTATGTCCAAGCCTTTATTCATACTTGTGTGCCTTGGAAATTTAAGATCATAAAATTAACAAACTCCAGTTTCCTTTCTGTTCTTAAAAATTCGAGTTTTACACAACAGAAAAGAAAAAAAGAATGAATCTCCATGGCATCTGCACATTTGAGTGCTCCCTAACTGTTACCCACTATTATAGTAAGAGTCAATATGAATAATCCCTTAAACTCAAGTTCAGCGACTTGAAACACTCACCCACAAATTTTTATTGAACAGCCATTAGGTTGCAGGAAAATCATCCCATGTATTGCTCATGTCAGCACTGTAAGGAATGTGTTAATATCTTCATTTCATAGCTGAGAAAACCAAGACTCATGAGGTCTGATGAGTACCTATTGGGATTCGGGATTGCCAATCAGATCTTTCTGAAGCCAGGCCAGGCTGGTTCTTATTAACAGATATAAAATATGTCTTGTCTGGGTGGGCAGACGTTTTAAGAGCCAATGCCCAATTCATCCATTCCTTTCTTCTGTCCCAGCCTTGCTGAAAGCATGTGCAAAGATAAAACCTCCATCAGCCAGAGTCTCTGAGTGACCCTGATGAGCAGAGCTCACTGGACATGCAGAGAGAGTGAGAAATAAATCTTCATTGTCCTAAGACACTAAGATTTGAGCTTGTTTGTTATGGCAGCATTGCCCAGCCTGCCCTGGCTGATACAACATCGAAAAGAAATGCTAATCTAAAGAAAAACATAAACCTGGTAATTACTTGATAACTTTTTAGTATTTTAGATGTTTAAGAGAAAAAAAAAGATGTGTTTTAAAATATAAATCAAGAGGGGAGGGTATAGCTCAGTGGTAGAGTGTGTGCATAGCATGCATGAGGTCCTGGGTTCAATCCCCAGGATCTCCATTAAAAATAAATAAACCTAATTCCTTCCTCCTCCTCCCAGAAAGAAAAGAAAAGAAAAGCAAAATAGAATATAAATCAGTTCACTCATTAAATTAGGCAAGTATTTATTGAGGACCAAATATATCCCAGGCCATTATAGTCACAGAAGTACCATTGAGTAAGAAAGACAAGCTCCCCACTGTCACAATTAACACAAATAAGTGAGCAAGGAGATATCAGGTAATGACGCACCCTCTGATGAAAATAAAGCCATATAATGTATTGGGAGGGTGACTAGTTTGGGACGTCAAAGAGGCATCTGGGAAGAAATCACTTCAGCCGATGATTGCATTATGATAATAGTTCTAAAACCACAAGGAAGCTTTTTTTCTAAACTTCCTTGTAGTCTCCAAATTTTCTCTATATTTCATATTGAAGCAGAATAACAGTTGAAATAAATAAATAATAAAAACAGTTAATAAATAATGTAACAGTGAATAAAACGATGGGGTAATAGAGCCCTCAGTTAGAAAACCCAGGAAATCAAGGCTTCGTTGGGAAAGTGAGGGACCATATTCAGTTACACCTGCAGATGGAACCGATCGAGTCCTAAGTGGATGCAGAAGCAAACGTTGGCACCTCTCTAAGCAGAGGAGGCCACCCATTGAAAAATGTATCCCATTAAACATCAATCCAGATAGCAGTAAAAGGGGTGAAATGTGTACACACGTAAAAACAATTGAAAACATATTTGCCTAATTATATAGACAAAGATATCAAGATGAGTGCTGAAAGGGGATGAAAACCTAGGAGACACAGAATCTCTGCTGTAATGGAACCCAAGTCCAGAGCTGGCCACATGGCCTCGGGGACAAATGCCACCAATTACTAAAACATTAAAGAGTTAATAAAGCCTGTGAAGTGTTTCCAAAGAAAGGAGGATCTGAAAGAAGGAAGCCACAATTCCGCTTTCATCAGCAATTACTCTTTCATATTTTTGTATCAAGCCAACTTTATTAAATCATTCTGCAAAGGTCAAGCGGGATGTGACTTTCCTAGACTATTTTCATATTTCATGACACAGACTGAGTAACTGGATAATATACACTGCATTTCCAAAGACTGGAAGACATTTGCGCCCAAGTGCTGATTTCCTGTGGTGTGATATTAGTCACTTGGACAATGGAGTTTTATACAATGCTATAAGTGTGTAGTAACTCAGCCAGTTCCTTTTTCGTGCATGAAGATTTTCCAGTTACCAGCTGTCAGAAATGCAATGTAACTGCTTATCACTAGAAAAAGAAATTAGTTCCAATCCATCTCTGCGGCAATAGGGCATCATAAGCTCAGGTTGCTGTGGTCGGTACTTTTTCTTAAATGAAATAAATTATTTAAAAGGCATAAAATCCAATTAACTGCTAGGATAATAATTTATGAGACAGCAAAATTCTCTTCCTCAAGATGTCTTCTTTTCCTAAATATTGGGGCAATCCTTCAGGCTCTGAAAGGCTGACCAGTCCAAAAGAGGACCACAATATTTAAATCTTTAACGATCATTTTGAAAGTGAAAAGGAAATAGCAGAGCATTATATTTATGTGATAACTTTTATCCAAAAATTTTTTAAACTTTTTACAAATATCTCATTTTTCTTTCAGCATCCCTAACAAGTAGGCAGGCATTGCCTGGCATTATCATCCTCAGAAGAGGTTAAGAAAACCAAACCATTACCAGTGGTTAGGTTTGGGTTGTGGCTCTTTAAATGTTTTTTTTTTTTTTTTTTTAATTTTAGGCTTTTCTTTTGTTTCTAATTTTTCCTTAATGGGCCTTTAGTATTTTTACAATGAAAACAGAATTTTTAATGTTCTGAAGTAAATACTAACAGACATTGCTACCCCATAAAGCAAGGATTAATATCTTTGTTCTGCCTTATTTTCACCAAACTATGGGCCTCCATGCCACACACATTTCTCCATTGAGAAGTAGAGTACTGGGTCTTTTACACCCAGTAGGGAAGGAAAGAAAATTAACCTTTCTTGAGAGTTCACAATATGCACCAGACTTGTGTTCTGACACATAAAATGAACTTAGTTAGTCTCACCATCTTATGAGCTATTACTCAGTTTTGAAAATGGTGGCTCAAAGGAGCTACTGCCTGGAGGGCATAAGTAAACAATAAGAGGAGATCGAATCAGGATCCAAATCCACATCTGAGTGATTTCATAGCCAGACTCTCTCCAGTACAACCCATGCAGGTCAAGTCTCATTATGTTAGCTCCCAACGTTTCCTGTTTTGCCTCCCTCCAACACATCCTCCACGGAGGATGGAAATTAGATAATGTCCCTCCTCCAAAATGGAAAGTCCTGAGTCTCTTCCCATTGCATATACAGCATCAAATCCACCTTCCTCACTGTGGCCTCCAGGGGACCAAGCATGACCCAGCCCAGGCCAGCCTCATCTTTTGCCACAGTCCACCTCTGCATACCAGATGCAAGGACCTACCTTCAGTACCTCAAACAAGCAAAGCTCTTTCTCAGATCCAGGCCATCACACATGCTAGTCCCTCTGCTTAGAAAACTTCTCCACTCACCTCCCAAGGCTCATTTCTTTTCATTCCATGCCAGGCCTTCCCTGAAGACTAAGTAGGTCTCATTAATCTCTCTTTTCATCTTATTCTTTTCCTGCCCAACACTCAGCATAATTTCTAATTATATGTTTACATCTTTACTCATTTATATCTATCTTCCCTGCATGAGCTTCAGAAGCCAGGAACCAAGTCTGTTTGTTGAACAAAACATCAAAGACACTAAAACAATTCTTGGCTAGCAGAAGATTCTCAAAAAGCATTTTCCAAATGAGTGAATAAAACAGTTAGAGCCCAGGTCTCAATGACTCCCAGGTCACATTCTAATTGTTAACATTATTTTGAGTATTTGCCTCACTCTCATCTTCAAGGGTGTGTCGGTGGTATTAGTGGAAAGCAATTCTTCCTTGTCTCCCCACTATGTCCTGGATTTCAGTGGGTTCATCTGGCCCGGGTACATGACTGTGACACAAGTGAACAAAGTTGGGGCTTTTCCAGCAAAGAAGACAGGTGGGAATCACCATTTGCATCATCAAACAGTAGACCACCTCCTGCCCTGGATCATGAGGTTAAAAGCCCACAGACTTGTGCCTGCAAAACTCTTCTCACAATTTCCTCCCTACGTATACACACCCCTATAAAATCCAAACCAAAAATAACTAGAAATGGTCCTATCCAGGACCTTCCTGATATCCCCAGTAACTGCTCCCCCAGTGCCATCACACGCTGTAGGAATCAGTCTCGCAGTGAGACATGCCTCTGTGTATAAGCGCAGGAGGTGGGGGCATTGGAGACCACAGTCTCAGACTGACCCTTACTGGTGCTTCCTTTGCATCTTAGAAACATACTTTAGAATGAAACATCACCCTAATAAATAAGCCATCAACAGTAAGGATTCTTTGGAGCAGAAGTCAGCTTATCATTTTCCTGTTTGCAGCTTCAGTTTCATTATTTTGAGAACTCTCAGTGGTAAGAGAGAGTCATTTGAAAACTATGACCATATATGGCAATAAAAAAGAAACTATGAATACATCTGCTCAATAAATTAAGTTCACATAAAAGGGTTATTTGTGGCTTCTCCTTTTATGGTCATTCAAAATTATCCCTCCATTATTTTAATGACTGGATGGGTTAATGTGCAAGTTTAAAAACCAGGAGCATATTTTATAATCTGTATATTATAATTAATGTGATTAAATAATAATATCAATTGCTAACATTTAGTGACTGTTTACCATCAGCCAGGCATATGCGAGATAACATTTAATTTATCTAACATTTAATTGGACCTCAATAGGGTCCAGCAAAGAAGCTATCACCATTTCTCTTTCTTTGCAGAGTTTGAAATTATTTTAGAGAAATTAGATCAGCTCATGAAAAAATTTAGTTTGCCCACTGAGAATTTAAAACCTAGGTTTGGAGTCCTTAAAATCTATAGCATTAGGCTCCACTGCCTTCAAAAGACTACTTTGAGTGACATGTCATTTTTAAGGACACAAAGATGCAAAGGAGTAGGAGGAGGGTTGTCTCAGAGGAATGTCCCCTATACTTTGTAACCCTGACAAGCACAGTAGCTTGGGGTTCATTTTCATTGTATCTGTGGAATCCCCAGGCAGAGATGAGGTCATCTGTTCTCTGGTGTACAGTGGATCCCATCTCGGTTCTTGTCCCAAACACCAAAAAGCAGCTCTCCAAAATGATCTTTCCACCAATGTGTATCAGGTTGTGTTTCTCTCTGCTTTAAAACCCTAGTCTAGCAGCTTCATATGTATTTAGGAGGAAACTCTTACAATGACCTTCAAAGCTCTGCAAGATTCAGCCCCTTCCATCCTCTCCAGTGAACTTTTCACCACTCTCTCTTAGCTGGTGATGCTGCAAATCCCCCTAAAAGAATCGATCCAATCTCCAGTACACTCAGTCCCTATGCCTGAGCCATGAAGCACGGCTAAAAAAAATCATCCCGCCGTCTCCTAGATGCTCAAGGCTGCTCCACGTCCTCTCTGCGTCCCAAGATTGATCCCTCACTGCTCCACTGATGCCGTTTTAAATGTTTACCTCCTCCCGCTGTGCTCAGCTTCAGAGAAAACAGAGGCAGCAGAGGTGAACTCCTGCAACTTTGTGGACTCCTCATCCACTGCCAATATGTCCATGTTCTCCCTTACTTCCCTGATTTAAATAGAAAAATGTTTTAAAAGCTTCTCTTGTTTCCTGGATAAGCCAGTCCCTCTCAATGCACACTGCATCTTATTCATTGCCTTCCTACTTTGCAAGGACTTGCTTTCTTCCATCATCATCCATACCTGACCTCTTTCTTCTACATCTTCAGCATCTCACTGGGCAAAAGTTTTGCCATGTGGCTGTAGGCATGGTGCTTAAACTTTCTGAGTATCAGACAGTGTTACCACATTTTTGAGTTGCTGTAAGGATTTTTAAACATTACATTTTTGCCAAAGCTCAAAAAAATTACTAGTACACTTATGATTTCCTAAGTTACTAATCAGTGGTATCCCTTCGCCTTTAGAATAAAATACAGAGGCATTAACATGATATTATGCAAGGCACTTGGACTGAGCCCTGGCTCCCTCTCAAGCTCATTATTTCATCATATGGACAATTGACATTATGTTTATCAATAAGCTTCAGATGCAGCTTAGACCTCCCTTTCTTCCATTCTCATTGCTCCCCTCTACTCTCCAGCGTCTACATCTGCATAATAATTCTGGAACTGCAAATACTGTATGACTTGAATGACTATGTTCATTATACTTTCCACCAGCCAGCTGGCAATATCTTAAAAACCAGTTCTGTATTATACTAGAGGAATAGCCAGTGATTCACAATGCCTTGTAAATAAAACCTAGAAAGCCAGTAGCTCTTACAAGTTTAAATAATATGAGCAGAGGTCTAACAGACAACGATGCTAAGCATTTTGTGGGTATTTAAGTACCCACTGAGGACGTATTCTAACTGAAGCATGGTATTGTGGAGACATAACTAAATAGAACCAGGAAACCTGAGTTGCATTCCTGACTCTACCTTTAGCAGCTGAATGTGAAACTTCGGACAATCACTTGACCTTTCTGTTGCTTAACATCCCTGTTGTAAAATGAGGACTGTATTCCTGGTCTGCCTTCTTCTTGAAGATATTGGGAAGATCAATATAATATATATATATATATGAATATTCCTTGAAACTCTAAAGTGTTATACAGACCATCGCAGATATGTAACTCCCACTCCTCAAACTCTTTGATAGCCACAATTAAAGAGAACGACTACAAATATAGAAATATGTACGGTGACATTTTCCTACAAACAATTCTTAAGATGGTGTCTTATTTCCAATGTTAAATTTGACTGTAAGAACAAAAAAAAAAGGGAAAGAGGTAACGTCAGATAAGAAGCCAAAACAAACAAATAAACAAAGTGCTTAAATCTTGCAAAAAAACAAACAGATTTAAGGAATTTACTTATTAGCATTTTCTTTATTGTACACTATAGGCAGAGCAGAAGTCTGAGCACAAAAGAGAAATAGAACACATAGAAATCTCTGTGACTCAGTCTCAATCATGCCAACAACCAAAAGTTGTGAAAATTACAGTGGATACATGGAGAAATGAGACAACTAAGTAAGAGCTGGCATACACAGTGATCTTTTTTCCTTTCTAAAATTCCATTTTACTGTCTAAAAAATGTTGTTTTAAATGTCGCTCTAGACTGAATGTGTCCCGCCAGAATCCAGTTGTCGATGTGATGGTATTTGGAGGTGGGAGCTTTCGGGAGATGATTAGGTCGTGAGGGTGGAGCCCTCGTGAGTGGGATTCCTGCCCTCATAAAAGAGAGCCCTGAGAGCTGCCTTCCTCCTGCCATCATGTGAGGACACAGTGAGAAGATAACCACCTGTGAACCAAGAAGCAGGCTCTTGCCTGACACGGAATCTGCCAGTGTCTTGATCTTGGACTTACCAGCCTTCAGAAACGTAAGAAATAAATTTCTGTTGTTTATAAGCCACCCAGTCTATGACATTCTGTTATAGCAGCTTGAACTGACTGAGATAAAGGTAATTGAATGATCATGAAAATACATTGGTTTACTTGACTAAAGACTGGAAAAGAATACGTAAGGCTGAAAAAACGTCCCTGATGTTGTCAGAACAACGTGTCTGTCACACTCTCTCTAGAGTTGGACTATCGTCTTTAATTTTTCTAACTGAAGCAAAATTGAATTGACAGACAATTTCTTAAGAAATTTAGCTTTATTATCAAATATGTATAGTAACTTTACCAACAAATGAAATGTTGCCAAGTATAAATTTCTAGGAGTTCTTTTTAAAAAAAAAAATTCATGTTCCTCTGAATTACAATTGCCATACAACTTTGTTCATTTTCAAATGATTCCTTTTGTGATCTCAAAGACCTGATTTTATTAAGTAGGCTTGTTATATTAACATAATCACATTTACACCATAATTTTCTTAGAAAATCCTTTCTTTACTTTTAATACAAAAGTATACTGAAATTTAGCTATCATCAACTGGACTTACAAACTATATTATAAATTCATCCATAGATTAGGGGCTTCTTAAAGTATAAATTGTGATTTATTTTGTCTTTTTAATCACCCCCCCCAACCATGGGAAATAGAGCAGATGCAATGAACTCACTGAAGCCCTAGATACCCTCCCTATTTCTTCCACTTGTGAGGCACCACCTATATTACATTATCTGCAAACTATAAAGACTAAAACACACAATTACAGAATTTAATATTTAAATTAATAACTGAAAATAAGTTAATCTATTATATTTAAGGTATGAAGGACTATTCATGTACTGCATAATGGCCAAGTATAAACGGTAAGCAAAAATTTGATTCCATTCAATAAACAGATCAAGTAGGTTGACAATTAGCAAAATAAAGTCAGAAATATAAGAATAACCAAGACACTGCCCTCATTTTCCCGAAACTTAAACTATGGAGGAGATAGACAAGTTTAAAACAGTTGTGAAACTGTTTATGGGGGCAAGTTCGATGCTCCAGATCTCTTGCTATGGAAACTATAAAAGAACATTCTCACGTACTTTTTTATGCCCGGCTTCTTAGAATGCAAATACCCATCCTGCTTCACCCCAAGAAGTCCAGCCTTCGACTAGAGTCCTCTCATCCAAACTACCCTGAGGATTCTTGGTAAATGATTGTATCTCGTGTAAGTCTCACTTTGCCACCTCAGTCAACCCCCTGACCTTGGGTGACTGCTGTGCATGGCACCTCGAGCCTCCCCACCTCAGCCTTCCTCAAGTAGCATCTGCTCACGTTGCATCACTTCTCCCCAACTTGGGCATGGATCCTCCTCTTATTTCCCAAAGATGATCGCTAAGGCCTGTCTTTTCTAAAGGGTGGGAGATAGGAGGAAGAGAATGCAAAACAGAAAACTTAACCCTAAGGTACAATTTGTGGACCCTCCCAAGCCCCTCCCCACCCTTTTCCAACCTACTCTCGATGTAGGGAGATGCTATGTGGACCCACATGCTTGACTTTCTGTGCCCTCTGGCTTCCGGGGGGGGGGGGGCAGCCAACAGAAGCCCCAGGAGGAAGTTGGGAGAGGAGAGGAACGTGAAGCCAGAACACTTTTCCCTTGGCTCCCTCCCTTGCAGTTGCTTCTGGACGTCTGGACATCCCTTCATCAGAGCCAACTGCTCTCTGTGAGTCTCTCCCTCCAGGTTCCAGTGAGCTCTCCCTCTCCACTGCATAGCAGCTCTGCTACTCTCCCCAGGTTTCTGCATGATCCATTGGGATTCCCCTACACCCCCAACTTTGTAAATAGTCTCTTTATTAACAACCATTCTCTAAATTTCCAAAGTCAAGTGTGGTATCTGCTTTCTGTTGACCCTGACTGATACAGACCATGCTTGTCTGAGAGGACAGCAACCACGGACCCAAGTGCTTCCACCAGGGCTCTCAGCCTGCCACTGTGCTCTGGGGAAGAGTTTACTTCCCTTGAGCAGGTCCCTATTCTTCCAAGCCCAGAAAGAAGTAATTGACTTCTTACAAGTAAATAAAATAGGCAAACATAAAACTCCACCTACAAAGGTAGACTTTGACATCCTTCTGAAAACAGCTCAGCTTCCATCACATGTACATACATCTATAAAGTCTTTACTCTTGATCTCAGAGTAGGGTATTTGCTTTCCCTTTATAAAATGAAGAGACCCATTGGAGTGTGTTTGGGAAAGAAGGAGTAGGGGTTCTGTTTGCTCCAAAGAAGAATTTAAACTTGGATCTTAAGAAAAGAGAAAGAAAGGCTCTTTTTCCCACTATTGCCTATCAAGGTTAGGCAAAGATATCTTGAGATCCATCCTCAGCCAAGCTTCCAATTACACACATTTGGATAATTAGCAAGAATGGATCATTCCTGCCAGCCTGTAATGAAGGCACTGCAACTACCAGGCTTCCAGCAAAGAGCTCTCCACTGATGAAAATGCAGCTGGGCCAGTAAGAATCGGCATCACACCCTTACCAAGTTTTTGGGGGCCAGCTTAGGCAGGTGATTATCATGGCAGGTAAATGTTCCTTCTCCCACTAGATTCTTAACAGGCCCCTAATGTTGAAAGTCTCTCAATCCATTTTTATGGAAAAAAGAATTGCCCTATTTTGCCTAATCTCAGATTCTCTAGGCCCTATAAGCTAGAGATTTCCAGAAGGTTCTAGCTGTGGTTCAGTCTTACTGGAGATTCAGATTCCAGCCCTATCTGACCTCCCTGGCTTCTTTTGTCTGGCAACCCCACAGCCGACATCATATGAAAATGGAGCTGACACGTCCTTTGCTGCTGCCTCTGCCCTGTAACTTTCTCTTTATCCTTAGAGATTCAGCTCCAGAGTCTCTCCCCTGAAAAGTGTTCTAATGCAGGTGGAGTAATGTATGCTTTCCTTGGGTTCCCATACTAACTTTTCCTTACACATTACTTTGTGTTCCAAGTCTTTGTTTAATGATTCAGAGCTGGTGGTCTTTTGACACCCAGAACTGTCTCATTCCCCATTATAGTCCCACCACCCAGCACACAGTAGGACCTCAATAAGTATCCAACACATTCATTAATTAGGAAATAAAAAACACTGTCTCTACCCCTCACTCTACAAGTAGAGAAAGAAGCTGACATTTGTGTGGGTTATTTTCAAGATTCAGAAACTGTATGAGTGTTCAGCTTCATGGAGCTGGGTGAGCCATCTTAGCAGGATCAAAAGGTTTTCAATGCCATGATTAAAACTCTCCTGAATGGCCTAGAATTACAAGAGCCTTAGGGAACCAGATGTCAACACACTTCTTGGGGAAAAGCCCGAGCGTTACTGACTTTGTGGTGGGGTTTTACAGACCTCCAGCTGCAGGCATGATGGGCTCATAGCACAGTGCCAGCCAAAGAGTAATTGCACAGCTCAGCCTCACGTGGCACCACTGGCCTCCTGCCTCTCCACACTACCCCCTCTGGCTCAAGATGAGGCCATTGTGTCTCCATATGCCAAAATGGCTTTCTCCTCTCAGCCGTGCTGTTGTGTATGACTCTGACCACTGCTTCAGGTCTCCGATAACTCATCCGTTAGTTTCCTGGTCAAGAGGGACCGAGGTTTCAAGGCAGCCAAAGTCTTCTTTCTGAGTTCTTGCCTCATAAATCTTCCTTGCACACATCCCTGTGGATTCTGAGTCCAGTGGTCAAGGCCCAGGCACTAGCCTTTTATTTATATAATTCCTCAGATTACTACACAGCCAGGGCTAAGAACCAGCGCTCTAAGCAATAAACCAACTGATTATTTCCCTTTTCCATTCTAATCCTCTTCGAATCTAAAAAAATCACCACCATGGGCACCTGCATCAGTCGGAAACATCAGAAATACAGCTTCTCAGGGATTTGCGAGGCCCTCTGTTAGCCCGCACACTCTTGTCCTAAGACTCTGCACCAATGCCATGTGCCTTTGCTTTTACGTGGGCCAAAAGGCCTGGCCCCTATACCTCAGGGGCTATAATAATATCAAACCTATGCACCCCTATTCACACACCCTTGAGGTTGAGACCCTTCTTCAGAAGATCGTGTTAGGATGGTATAAGAGGGCCATTCACTTATTTGTTCATGTGTTTAACTAGCAGGTGCCGAGTCCTCATTACAGGTCAGGCATGGCACTAGGCCCTGGGGCTACAGGGGTCAGCAGTGTCAAAGAGTGGATCTATGAAGAAGATAGAACTAGCCTACATCACTGGCATTCGGCAAGAAGCCTAAACCAAGCCCTCTTTCCTCCTATCCTCTCATGTATCACCTAACAGTGATTTTGGATCCATGAGTGCTTGTCCAGGGCTGAGGCTGGCCTGTGGATCTCTTTGTATAAATGTCACTTGCCTTTGTTCTGCTCCTTGAGGTCTGACGCCAGCTCTCCTTATCCATAAATGATTAAACACCAAAAATCATTTACTCAGAATGGTTGAGGTCCAAGTCCCCATCCTCAAAATGGATGTCCTTCTACAGAGATCTTGGTTCTGGTTCCATGCAACAATTATGCAGTTTCAGGATTGATTCTTCCACAGCATGTCCACAAAAAGGGCATGAATTAATCCGTCTCCCTCCCCCATTTCAGTCTCTTTCTAAACTCACAACCGTGAGCCAGTGACCTGGTCCATGTCGCTGGTTCCATATGCCAACATTAATGAACATCTCGTCTAATGTAAGGACGTTCCCTAAATATCCAAGTGTGTGTGAAAGTGCATTTCAAAATTGGGCTAATTAAAAGCCTAAAGCAATATGTTTGTTTCCATCACAGATGTAAAATATATCTATCTCTGGGAAATTGCTGCCAAGGAATGACCCGTCCGCTGGCATCAGTATATCCACGATTTAATAATTTTAAACTCTAAATTTCAGTTTTTATATTTAAAGCTTTCGAATTAAATTCTGTAACTACATGGACAGAGGGGAAGCCCTTCGCACACAGTCAGGTTTGAACTCAGTTGAATGCCAAGATGTCAAAGTCCTGAGGGCTGCCTGTCCCAGTGGGCGAGAGCAGGGATCCCGACTGCTGGGGTTAGGACTGGGGGATGTCAGATCCCCATTTCCCTGGAGATGGATTAGACCAAAAAAAAATGTCAAAGAAAAAGTGATCTACAGAGACTGTCAACGTAAGAAATATGAGCAGAGCAACAGATTTCAGAGACATGCAGAAATGAGAGAAGGGTATAAAGTACATCAAAAAGAGAGATGAGCCACACACGGCAAGCTCTGAGATCAGGAGGGAAGGGAAAGTGATACGTAAGATCATTTTCTATTGAATAATCCCGCATCCTGATAGCATGTCTCTCGTGTATCGGGAGTGAATGATTTTTTTTCTTCTAAATGCCTGTTTTCAACCTGAGTTTGGCATGAGAATAGACTGACATAATGAAGTAAGTACTGCAAACAGTGAAATCATAATGAGTTCTGCCCTCAGGTTGGGCAGAAGTCAGAGCCTGCTTCTGCTGTTTCTGACCATGTGTGACTTTGGCCAAACCAATGAACAACTCTGGACCTCAGTCCATTTTTCTGTAAATTGGGGCTAATAATGCCCCCCTCACAAGGATTTTGTGAAGATTAAGCGAGATAACAAAAGTAAGTGTTCAGTAAGGATTACCTTCCTTTCCTCTTGTGTTGTTTTTGGGATAGATAATTGTCAGAAAAGGGGCGATATATTTGGAAGGATGAATGTGCGTGCTAAAAAGACCTTAAAGCATTTAAAGAATTTGGACATTTTTATCTACTGCATGTCTACTCCTTGTCATTTTTAAAAGATGAACTCACATGGTTCAGATCAGCACCAACCAACAGAACTTTCTGCAACAATGGGAATGTTCTTAATCACTGCCCAGTATGGTAGCTTCTGGCCACATGTGGTTATTGCATACTGGGGATGTGACTAGTTCAACTGACTTTTTAATTTTATTTGTTTTACTTTTATTTACTTATTTACTTTTAATTACTTTTAATTTAAATAGCCATACAGCTGGGCAGCACCCCTTTAGATCTTTCTGATTATAAGTTTCTCTCATACCAGTCTGGCCTTGGGGAAGCAGAGAGTGTGATTTTAAGCTCATAGGCTCTGAACTTGGACAGCCTGGGTGTCCCAAATCCCAGGTCTGCCATTGGGCGATCTCACATAGAATACTCATGGCATCACCTGCCTCATGTAAGATGTTGGGAGGAATAAATAAGTTAATACAAATAAGAGCTTCAAAGAGTATTATGATCATTTCCCCAATAAAAAGAGCCCTCATTCTTTCTTGTAGCCGTATATTTACTTCTCTGCCTTGCCTACTAGGTTGTAAGTACTGCTATAACACCAGAGCCAAGCACCACACCCTGTGCATTTAGATTCTCATTAACTAAGTGTTTAGAGGGCGAGGGTACAGCTCAAGCTCTAGAATGCATGCTTAGCGTGCACAAGGTCCTGGGTTCAATCCCCAGTACCTCCTCTAAAAATAAATAAATAAACCTAATTACCTCCCCCTTCAAAAAAATTAATAAATAAAATGTTTTAAAGAATTTTAAAATAAATCAAATAAAATAAATAAGTGTTAAAGGAAAGGAGGGAGGGGAAAGAAGAGGGGAGGGGAAAAGATGGAAGAGAAGAAAGGAGGGAGGGAGGAAAAATGGATAAAATAGGCAGCAATGTTTTTTTCAATGACGATTCAAGAAAGTTTCTAAAACAAAATAAAACATAAGAACTTTCAGTAAAAATCTCAGTGGATATGACTGTTGGCAATGAAGACGGAATTAAGTACTCTGTGGGAAAACACACTTCCACGTGCCAGTGAAGGGCGCTGATAGCTCTAAGAGAACCAAGGAGAGAGGAAGGTGAGCTTGAGGGGCTTTTCTAGACTCCACATCCGTGAAAATACAAACTTCAGTCCTTCAAGTATGTCCACCCAAGCTGCTTCGAGAGAACACAGTTGTGGGTCGTGTAACCTTATTCGTCCATGTGACAGTCTGATCGAAAAGGCACTAGAAGTGAAGCAGATAGTTTGTTGGTTCCCCATTTCCAAGTTTTTATTAATACTGCATTCACCAGTTCCCCCAAAAAAGCAGTGTTGCGCAAGTTTTCATAACTGTTTATTCATTATAAATAGTAAATATTTACTGCACTTTTTACATGAATGACATTTTTACAACACATTGTTGTTGGTTGAGGCTGCAGCACAGATAGCTCTTCTCTTGATCCATCACCCTCTAAGACCAACGCAGGAACTCAACTCAGGACTATGTCTAGTCTCACTAACTCACTACATCATAGTTCTTAGCTCTAAAAGGAATGTATTTGTGTCTACCTCGTTCATGATTCCAAGAATAGAAAGAAATAAATAACACTGCCTTTCACCTTCTTGTTCCTCTTAACATCTCAAAAAAATTTATTGACATTCTAAAATGTCACCACACAAACGTATGTAAACCTCAGTTCCTATAATCTTTTAATGTCGGATATTATTGTATAATTTAAAACTGCATGAGAGCCACGTGGACATTTCTGTGGTTGCCCTGCCTTTCATAGAAAAGAGAAGAATGTAAACGTAGTCATTTTAAAAGCATTTTTCTAGAACATGGTCTCTAATCAAAAGGAGCAAGCCGGGTGTTGGTTGTCCAGCAAATGGCAAAGATCACTGTTCTTCATTCACTCATTCTCCCACAGTGAATCATGGGCTGCGAAAATAAAGCACCTGCAAAAATAAGTTCTGATTCTGTTTCCATAGCCCTGGCCATTGCCAAAGCTCTGTGAGGTACACAGTATTGCACACTGATAAGCAGCTGTGGGAATGCAAATCACTTCTTCACCACACCCTACCCCCTGCCCAGGTTGGCTTCCAAATGAAAATAAATTGGGCAAATGTCACACACCTCTCCCACACTGAGAAAGGAAACAAGCTTTTCTTCCCGTTCCCCCACATCCTGTTAACAAGACGTGTCCACCCAGGACCTGTAATTGACAAGTGAATTACAAATGAGGATAAGATAACAAATAATTTATTGGGGAGGTCCTTTACATCTAGTCTAACTTCCTAAAAACGGTGGCATTTATTTTTATATCCATTTCCAGTGTGTAGAAGTCAAGGATTCCTCCGATCCTGCTTCACGGAGTGAGCAGTTTTAAAGTTGTGGACGTGTCAGCGTTGGACATCAAACACATTTTACTTTCGAATTTCCTCTGACTGTATTTCAGAACAGTCTGCTTGCCCAAACCAGTCGAGATAAATCACACGTGTACGCGCGCACATACACACACACACACACACACACACACACACACACACACAAATGGAATGTTTTAGCTCCTTGATCATCAGTACTAAAGAGTTGGGATATTTGATATGTAGCCATGTTAAATCATTGCCTTAAAATGTTGCATTTGTCTTTTATTGTTCCGGGTCTTCCTTTTCTCCACTGCTTTTGTCCAACACGTTCAAAAGAATTTGAAACCAACTACTGGAGAAAGAAAATCAATCACTCTCCTTTGTCTCCTGATGAGACTGCCCCCCAAGAGGGTGATTTTTTTTTTTTTTCTGAGCAAATTCTTCATGTCTAGGCTGTGGAGACTGGAAATAGGGCCAGTTTTAGCTCCAACTGGACGGTTCACTTACGCGATATCTGGCTTGAGATAATGAAAGGCACCTGTAAGAAAACACAGGCAGCTTTTCAGGTCAGGCTGGGACAATTCCCAGCAAGGGGCAAAATCAGCTACAGGCTGACAATGTCATATTTAATACCGGGGTATCAAAGGATCGAGACTAATATTTTTATTCCTGAGACAAGTTTGACAGAACTCTGTGTCTTTGGGATTATACCCCATATGATCCTTGAGCTGACCTCATTAAGAACATGTGTTTCTAATGCCAGGGGTTATTTCATTTGGGCCAACCCTTGTGTTTTACCTAGTGGCAATCAGCTTTCACGTCTCAGCAATTAATAACCGCAAGATGTTGTTGACATCAGTTAAGAAAATAATTATACAAGGAAGCCCTTGCTGGAGCAACCAGCTGGCTCTGCTGCACAACTGATACCGGGATGGAAGGCTTAATCTTGCTGCCACCTCCCCATTCTCAAGGAAGAGTTCAAAGCCTTCACCCTTCCAGGACAAACTACCCCCTAGAAAGTCCAAGGCTTACTTTGTCCATACTGGCCATATTGGTAGCCTGTAACTGGGTCCATGCTGTAGCCCGTGGTGCTGTAGGTGGGTGGACAATAAGACTGAGATGTCGGGAGACTGTCCAAGCTCTTCATATGGTCTAGTCTCTGACTGCAGCTGGCCGACACCGTGGTGGTAGGTTCCAGACCCCCAGTGAGAGGTGAGAGCGCATAGTCGGTCTGGGGCTGATGGGGTACCCCGCCGTGGTTGGTCAGGAGTCCCATTACCTAAAACAAACAGGCAGATTGGGAAGAAGTGAGAAATGCAAGGAGGACCAGACCCTAGCCTGCAGCCAACAGGATAAATGGAAAAGGCCAAGTTTCATTTCTTTGGAAGTCTGTTAAAGAGCTGTCCCAGAGATGGTGACATCAATCCAAATTGGCAGAGATATTACACCACACCCAATGATAACATCTGACTGCCGTTTCAGGAAAAAAAGGAGAGGGGGAAAGGGGAAGGATGGAAGGGGAGGAAGGGAAAAGAAAAAGAAGGAAGGAGAGAGGGTAGGAGAGAGATTACACTGTGTCCCAAGTGATAAAATCAGACTGGAAATTCAAAGAAGGGGAAAGAAAGGAAGGATGCAGGGACACAGGGACAGAAGGACAAAGGGTCGGAGAAATTGTATCTCTTTGTAATGAATAATGTTTAACCAAATATTACGACTGGAAGTTTTACGTGTCATTTTTTAAAATTCAACTCAGTTTATTTATTTTATTTTTTTACTGAAGTATTGTTGGTTCACAATGTGTTAATTTCTGGTGATTCAGTTATACGTATATATCTTCCTTTTCATGTTCTTTTTCATTATAGACACTACACACGTCATTTTAAACAGGCATTTGGTTGGTTTTTTTTTTTTTCAAGTTGAATGAGGCCAAATCAAATTCTTTTTGTGTGTTTTGAGATCTCTGCCTTTTTTCATAGAGCTCCCTCTCAAGAAAATTCCTCTCCCTGTCTTGGCCATCCTTCAGTAATTAGAAGTAAGTACTCCTTCCCTGATATTCCCTTGCTTTTTCCTCACCCCTCCCATCATGTAATCAGTGCTTGGTCACCTACTTTGAATTGTGAGACTTCGGAGGGGAGTAACTTACAGACCTTTAAATCTCCCACACCTGACAGAGTGCTTGGCACATAGTAGGTACTGAATGAATGGATGGATGGTAAATGAGTCTCCGAGGAACTGCCTCCATGACTTAATCCTTTCACTTCTCTAAACTAACATTTCCATAGATAAGAAGTGTTTTTTTAAAGAGCCTGAAATGCAAACATGTTCTAAAATAGTCCACTCGGTTTTTTAAATAGCTCTGGAGAGTAAGAGAACTTTAAAAAAAAAAAAAAAAAAACAAAGCTGTACTAACAGAACAACTTTCCGATTAGCACGGTGACGAGTTTAACAAACTCCAGCTCGCTGACCCTTACAACACCTTGTGATGGAAGCAAGTGGATAATTAATTTTGCAGCTGGAAAACTGCCACCCAAGAGAGGAAGTGATTTTTCTCAACTTTATCCAAGTCAGTGGCAGGGCTCAAAAAGCAACTGCAGGAGAAACTGAAGAGGTGGGTGAAGAGCCTCCAGAAAATGTCACCTGCTTACAAATTATTTCAGTGCAGGGGCCACCATTGCACATGTCCATCCTTATCCTGCTGTATTTTAGGAAGTCTGAGGCATATGGAGATTAAAGGGTACAAATAACAAGCGGAGAGGGCAGGAATGAAACTCAACCCTGACTGTAGGCCTTGTGTCACCCACCAAGGTAACTCAGACCACAGAATCCTGGGTGGAGGGGTACCAGCAAGGCAAGAGGGAGGGGTGAATCTTGCATTCCAGAAATTAGATTCCAAAACCAATTGAGGCCACAATCTCCTTTGGGAAAGGTATGCATAATCCTCATAGCTAAACAAAATCTTCTTGAAATAAACTTTAAACTGATCCATCTTCAATTAGCCCCAAAAAACAAAAAAAAAAAGCAGGGGAGGGGACAAAAGAGAAGCTGTTCACCACCTTCTATGAATTACCCTTTCTTGGTCCATTTTAACAAGCCACGGACTCCCTCACCTTTCCCCAGTCCCTGTTCCCATTTCCTTGCCTCCCTTTCACTTGAAGTCCTGCATGTGTGAGCACATGGGAAGGGGGCCAGGGTGCAGAAAGCAACACAGTCATATTCAAATTTTTAAAGGTATTTCAAGGGATCTAAATTTTCTTGAGCTTGAGGGTTTTTTTTAAATCTCTAAAAATTACTCATATTCCAAAAAAACCACTATGTTTCAGAGCATAGTTTTGTTTTATTGGGGATTTGGGGAAAATGAAAGCCATAGAATAAGGTAAGAATCGATAGTCACAGCTCCAGGAGGATGGAAAGTCACTGGAACATGGGCTCTCACACGTTGCTGCTTACAGTAAGTTAATCACTTTATTTTCTCATTTTAAAAATCTGAACCCAAAATGGATTTAAATTTTTTTCTGAATGTTCTTCCATCTATATATATATTTTTTTGCCATTCTTTGAGTTCATATAGATGATTTTACAGTACATATTTGGAAAATTCATAAACTTCAATAGATATACTAATTTATTAAATATTTTATTTCAGCCCAAATTACTAATATCTAACTCTTTAAAAAAGATGTTGTTCAGTGCCAAATACACTCCTTTCAAGTCAGGGGTACCTCTCTGTGTACTGGCCTGATGAGCAAGAATGGATAAGGAAAATAAAAATAATAAAAATGTGATTTTTTTTTTTAATGAAAGGGGAATTAAGACACAGGGCACAAATATTGTACTGTGTAAATAATCTGTACTAAGCAAAAAATTAGCACTTAGGAAAAGCAGCTCTGTAACTGTATCAATTCAGAGAAGAAAAATATCCAGTGTCCTGGATAGAAAGGAAATATATTTTTAATTAATGTGTCCTTCATGAAGATACTTACCTGAAACTCTGTTAATGCTATGTCACTTTAAGGGAGCAATGGAACACTCCATATAAAGTTACAGTTGTAGAATCAAAGCAGAATCTTATTTAAAACGTGCACACTCTCCCATGAGCTATAGGTACATTTTTGTGATAAACTCATTCTAACCCTCTGTCAGACACTTCTTGTTTGCATGACTCTGAAGGCAGCAATGACTTTGTCCGTGGAAGGGAGAGAACTTGAAGATCCTAAAACAGAAAAAGTGAGTCCTTCCTTGAAGCAAAATTCAGTTTATCATGTTTATGTAGCAACTTTTTGCAGTTGCTGAATTAGAAAATACCTTAGGACAGAAAGACCTTGAAATATATCTACTGGAGGATGGAAAAGACATAGTATTATCCGCCAAGGTCATATTCTAGGGCAAGAGAAAGATGACTCCTTAAAGGAGCCAGGGCACAGTGTCCTGAAGACCCGGTTAGGAAGGATGGCTGCTGTGTGAATGGAACAAGGATGCCTGTTGGATCTTCCTGTCACCATTAATACTGTCACACACCAGAAGTTAGTGACAGCTCCTGCTTTAGCAGTAGCCCTTGACTCAGCAGCCCGATACTTGCAGAGGCTAAGGTCAGGAAATCAAGAGGACCAGAGACCCACTAGCCTCGGTCCCTTTGACTTCCCATACAGAGCCCAAGAGACAGTAATCGTGACTTCTTTCTCAAGAATTGTGTAAGGATGGGGAAAGAGGCACTAATACTTTCCTACATTTGGTCTGAAATGAAAATTAATAAATAGTGATAACTAACACCAAGTGCTGATAAGGATGCAGAGAAACTGAATAACTCATACATTACTAGTAGGAATGTACCACCATACAGTCACTTTGGATAACAGTTTAATGGTTTCTTAAAAAACAGCCATGCTATTGTTATTCCATTCAGCAACGTACTCCTGGGGATTTGTCTCATAGAAATAAAAACTTATTGTTCATGCAAAAAAGAAACTCAGTTTATTTCAATGATTCACACTGATAAAAATCTGAGAAATGTACATTTTAACAACTTGTAATTTAAAAATTAAAAAGTAAAACTGTGTTGAAAAAGAAAAATAACTATCAATACAACAGGCATTATTTTCCCCTAACAATTTAAAACCTCAACTCTCTATGGGAGGGTCCCATTACACTTCTCTGTATGTTTCTTTAAAAGCTATTTTGCTATTTCATGTGGTTCAAGATGAGCTATGGAAATTTCTTTTTGCTGCACAAAGAAGTTGCTAAACAAAACTTCTTAGAACTCCCCCAATATGGTCATGGAATGTCTTCCAGTCATATTTTCTTTTTAAGAATATTGTCGGGATTTCTTTCATACATGCTATTCCTACAGCAATTGTAATTCAAAGCCTAAAATAAAATCCTCATTGGTTGCAAAGTAGGGTCTTTTTCCTCATAAACCATTAGTAATCTATTTCTATTACAGGGTTAATGTTTTTGCCTGATTTTATTTTATTTTATTTTTTTAAATTTGAGGTAGGAGGAAACATAATTGCCTGGTTTTCACAATTTCAAAGGAAAAGAAAGAAACTCAGGGCTACTTAGATCTGTCTACTGAACACCAACCACATTCTTATTAAATGTCAGATAAGTCCAGGAGCTGCAATGAACAGGAAACGTTTCCCTTTTATAAAGATCTCTGTTCTGTCCCCTTGGGAAGGGAAGTGGGAGATTTTCTTTTTACTTTTAGTTGAGTACAACTCTTAGATGAGGCATCTGAAAAAATATATATATTAAGTATATCGCTAAATTGTTACCTCCAAAAACATTTCCCAGACATCATTTCTAAACTGTTTTAAAAACAAATTCAACCCTTAGAATCATCAGCTGGGACTTCAGCCGGTTCCCCCATCATTCCCATTATTAGAGATGTTTTTTGAAGGTCTTCTGAAGCTCATTCTCAAGTTTCAGAATTCCAAATAGGTTGTTTATATCTTGATTGGAAGATTATATGGTTCAGGAAAAACTGACTACAATTGCTTCATGCCATATTTCTCTTGAATTAATTTTTCCTATTATAAGATTAAATATAAAAGATAAAAGAAAAAAACTATGAGCCAAATTAAGATTTACATTTAAAACAATGTGTCTGGAAAATATTTGCCTTGGCGTAAGTGTTATGGTTTTGCCGTCAGTCGAAAAGTGCTCAGAGCTGATCAGAAATCTAAAATAATTTAGCAGATTATGCTGTATGTCTAGGTGCTTCTTTTTTCTCCTTAGCAGGAATCCTGGTTCGTGTCTTTACTTTCTTTTTTGCTTTTAAGTAACTGAATGCTCTTCTTCTGACTTAGCAATAATGCACATTGAGTTGTATTTTAGAAAACCATTGTGAATTATAGCTTTGTATGATACAGAAGGGTTTTGGGTTTTTTTTTTTTATTTTGGGTTTTGGTTTTTGGTTTTTGGGTTTTTTTGTTGTTTTTGCTTCTACCCTTTTCTCCAAAAGTCTAATGATTATAAACTTAAAATTTCGATATAGCTTATTTCCAGAACCAAACAAAAATATTCAAATATTTATCCAAATGTTTTTTGCCAACATAGGTGGTACTGGAGTCATCTAATGGTTAAATTTCAGCAACTGTGTCTTTGAGGCTAAAATGCCTAAAATTGAACAGTGGAGACTTTCCTGAAAATGTCGTCTTCAGATTCAAGTGCCTTAGGAATTATCCTGCAGTTGATTAGCATCTAAATAATTAGATTTTTGCCCTGCCTGTTTGAAAGCTGTAAGAGGGAAGTTGCCTGAAGGCAGAAGTTTCTCTTAAGGTAAGAATGGTGAACTTCTCACCCACGCTCATGGCTGCTGAGTTATGGGAAAGGCATAGGGGACCCTTACCTAACCAGACAGAAAACCAGTGCATGTACAATGTCTGGCTAAATATATCCTTATTTTTTATTTTAATCCTTTGCTAACGTTTTACAAGTACCTAAGTTCCACACATGATGAAAAAGTATGAGTGCCAGACAAGTGTGGTTCATATGGTGCATGTATTTTCAAGTTCTGTTTTTAAAGAGCACAGTGGGTTCTGTCTCAGCTAAACTCTAAGTGTGACGTGTGCTTTCATCTCCAGCTCTGTGACAGTTAGAGAGTGACTTTTACTCTGTCAATTCTTTAGAATACCTATTTATCAATAGATCTAAGCTGTTAAATGGAGAGCAATATTCTTTAGAGACTGATGACTGAAATATAAATTGAGGCAAAAAATTAGCATAGAAATGGCTTGTAAGAGGCATATATACGTATATACATACATATAGCGCTTCCTTCTAAACAACGATGAACAATCACATTGTGTCCACCTATTATCAATAAAACAAAGCCCATTATGAAAAAGCTCATTTCACCTAAATGAAAAAGTACGCCAGTTAATACAGTTGGCATATGACTATGTTAGACCCACCATGGGCTGTAATAAAATTCTCATATGTTTTAATTCATTTACGCATGCCTGCATTTAATATGCTTTGTGACCATGTCTACAATTAATATGATTTATGAGAAAAGAACATGTGCGATACTGGGGGGGAGGGTGTAGCATACGTATTTTTTTCTTCTATGAATGAAAAATACAGCAAAACAGCTCAAGGAAAATTGTTGGCTGTTAGCATATTAAGACGGACTGACAGAGCCCTGAGTAAACTTGGGGGAGTTAATGATATCCTCTTATCTGACCCTGACACATTTGCAGCATGTAATTTACAGAAGCTCTGTCCAGGGAATCTTGACAAATGCTCCTAACGATGTCAGGGCAATGTTCCATTCTAATGTAAAACAGATGTGGGTCAGATACCCTCATTCATCACTTAACACAGAGAGTCTCCAACTCCTTCTGGAAGGAATGACATTACCTGCTGTTAACTCTTCTCATTTCAGGAAATTTCTCACAGCCACAGTAGCCCTCTAAAGTGTAAGCACTCAAACCTACCATCGTTTCAAAAACCTGTCTAAAAACACGACTGTGGAAAATTAAATGTATATCTTGGTTTAATTTCATGATGACTTCATGTTTGCTAAATATTAATTGACAATTTGGGGCCTAGGATTCCAAATATAAAAAAGGAAAAGCTCTACACTTGGGCATCCCATTGTACTTCAATGAGATGAGATTTAAAACTTTATCCCTAATTGCCCATAAGCTAAGCCTGTATTCAAGGAAATGCAGACCTAATTCACCCTAATTACGATTTGGCAAAGGCAAACCTTGCTGAATCTTAACTGCCTACCTCTATCTGAGATTCACAAAGAACCTTACAATAGCCTAGCTGTCCATAATGCCTCAATAAAAGGGCCTGCTGCCCCTCTGAAGCAGGGGGATGCTGGGCTACACTGCGTCTTCATTCCCCTAAAGCTTTCCCTTCCAACCTAATACTCTAACCATGTGGAGGGCAGACATTCCAGCTCACTAAGGAAGGAAAAAGTTGCCCAGCTCAACAATGAAATTTCTTCTTTCTTCCAGACCATGTGTGATATAGGATAATATTCCTGTGGCTCCCCAAAGTCCATGTCATAAGACTCCATCGACCAAACACCTGAAGATTTTGGAAGAGAAACTTCCCTAGCCTTCTCTTCATGGGAAGGAAGGTATGTTCTCAGGACAGAGACAAGAGCCAACTGAAAAGATCAAGTGATACTGATTTAATGAGTAGATACAGGAAAACTGTTCCTATTAACCACAGGAAAGCAGAGCACAGCCTTACAAAAGTCTGAGAATGAACTTCCCCTTCAGGAAATGTTTTCTGGCTGGTCTCACAGGTTTCATGTTAGGGCACAGTAAGCCCTCGTTTAAGGTGCATGGAAACTTGTAACAGCTCCACGGATATGGGACAACATCTGAGAATCGTCTCCCAAGAACCAGAAGCCACTATTCTGCTAAGCAAAAATCCTGCCTACTTTATTCCCCCACCCTTCCCGATTCCAAGGACATTGGACCAATAAAGATGCTCTGTTGCTTTTCCACCTAAACATGTACTTATCTGGGGGCAGTGGCTCTGTCTCCTAATGCATAAGGAGCCCGAAGTAGGCTGGCAATCTACAGAGCCCACAGTGAGGTCATGTATATAGTTCTTTAAGCTACAGAAATTAAATCTGCTCCTACAGATCTTGACAAAACAAAGTCTTCATAATTTACTGATAAAAAGAATACTCCCCAATCAGTTAATTCAAAATTACTTAGTTAGATTTCCCCTCATTTTCTAAAACCTTTCTAGTGCCCCTGTTGTTTTGGCTACTTCTGTCTTTTGCTGGTAAGAGAGGAGCACAGCCTATTAGATTCCCCTGCCTTTGAGGAAAGGATCTAATATCATAGAAGCGGGGCTGTCGACCTTTCTAATGTGTTTGTGTCAATATTGTATTTCAATAAATCAAAACAAGAGTAAGAATAGGAAACAACAGGACAACCTCGTCCCCTCCCCACGCTTAGCCCCATGGAATGAAGAACAGTTGCCTCTTGTTTTCATTGTAGTGGGGTCTCATGTGCCTGTTGTCTGAATTAGTCAAGCAAAACCAGTTTTTGTACATTTCTTTCTGGGGACTGTCATATCCCAGGTGCGTTACAATTACTGCAGTCTGAATGGGCACAAATACGAGTCCCTAGGTCTTTAAAATGTCTAAGTAGAATACCTGGAAATACTTCAGTCCACCAAGAAACTGCCTTTCCCTTGATATTATTCAGTTTCCACATTTGCCATCTTTGTCAGGGACAAACAGAAGTATGGCGCTTTTTTGTCAGAGGCCCATGCAAAATTTTAAAGTAAACAATAATAAAAGCCCTGATACAACAGAATTATTACTTTATCAAAAAGCATTTAATTTTTTTGAGCACTGTTTCTCAGCACAGCTCTATAGGACGATTACTTTGGAATAGCTTCCAAGTTTAACAAGAGGATGAAACAGAAGCTGAGACAGTTTAAGCAACTTACCTGAAGACTTACAGTTGGTGAGCGGCTGTTAAGTATCGGGGTCTAGTGCTTTTGACTCTGGGGCTCCTTCTCGGATCAGTAAGTTAAATCTAAACTGCAGTCAGTTCACTAAACAGGAATGCCCTCTTTTTTTAATTCCCTTTTTCTGCCTTATCTACACATTATTAAACGTTTATAGCTTCTGTAAAATTACTCTTTTTCTTGCTAAGGTTGAATACGGAGGGTTGACAATGTACTGAAGCAGAAGGTAACATCAGACACTAAATAGAAGGAATATTCACCAGTGAAAAAGAAAATCAAAAGAACCATTCTAGAAATGGACAAATCATGAGTTGGGACTCTGCTCATTTTTTCATTCAGTACTTTCTAGGAAATGTTCCTCAAAACTTGGTAGTCTGATCCTCAACAAAAGGGATCCATGGTTAAATCAGAGGACATTGAATTAAGCAAACATGTTTCTATACTGCAAGACTTGTCAGAGCCTTTAGTAGGTTAGTGTGCACTGAGATTCTGAAAGATAAAGGAATATAATTTGTAGCGTTTACCGAATTGTTGATTCAAAATCCTTTTTTCCCCCAAACCGCTATTGCAAAGAGCCCACATTGGGGAACAAGCCTTTATTAGGAGACACTGTTTGGTTTCTGCGTGTTTGAAGATGCTTATGACCTAGTATCATGCCTGTAGATGCTCACAGTCAAGGGGGGAATGGGTGTGTTGTAACATAATACAGTGTAGTATGTGTTTAACAAGGTATAAACACTCTAATGTGGCATCAACAGAGACTAAAACAAATTCTGCCTAGAAACATCATGGAAGGGTTGACAATTAACTAGAAATTTTCCCACAGAATCATACAAATAGAGGATCAGCTTAATAGAGAGTTTGTTAATCTGCAATTGTTTAATTAGATTTTTTTTAATGCCAGCTGCCCCAAAATGAGACATCAGTATTGGGGGAGAGGGGAAGATGGTTATTTCTTTAAATAATACCTGTGCCCTTCATTAGTTCATTGCTGAGGACTGCCTACCCAGTTATCTCACAGCTAAGAAATATTCCCTATGAGGTAGAAATACAACCCTCTGATTCAACAAAATGCAAAGTCTCAAAGGGTCTCCCAATTTATCTTTTCCATTGATCACTGGAGAAAATGCAACCACTAATCTCAGAAACTCTAGTTGACTGAACGCTAGCTAAATGTCAAGAATAAATTTTTAAATATTATACTACACATTGAAAAATATACACCTCTGATGAAACCCAGACTGTTTTACAGAGACAGAGTCTTTAAAAAAAAATAACACAAAAAATAGTACACAACTAATGGCCGAATCCAGTCTTCTGTGTCTGCAGTACAAAGCACACATTCAGCTTCTAATTGAATAAATATGCAAGTATTCAGATTTCTGTAGATACTGCCATCTTGCAAATGCAGTAATAAATTAAAAACTTTACAGTGCATCCCGACCACATGTAAAAGGTTGATTCAGACCATTGGCCTCACACTAGACCCCAGCATGGCTTTCCTGTGTTTTACTGACTACAAAGAAAAACTTTTTATTCTAGTAGCTTAGTTATAGACTAAGCAATCACGCTCAATTTTTTTTTCTCCTCAGTGACTAAAGAAATTCAAATGGGCCCCAAAACCATGGGGTTATTACATTTGATGTGTCCAATGTACAGAAGAAAGTAGCTGGTGGAATTTCTATTCAAATCAATTCATCAGACACCAATAAAATTCAATTCACCAAGAAAGGTTTTCTTGTGGCTCATTTCAGTGACATGATGTAAGATTCAGTCACTGGAGGCTGCTGCTCCCTCCCTTTCTTTAAAAAGGACAGTTTGGCCAAGAACTTGTTTCTCTCACAATTCTCCAAATCTGTAACTGACTCAAGAGGCTGCAGCTAGAGTTGACATAAACCAGGGCTCTCCTTGGACTCTGTAAGGGTGGCAACCACAGCCTTCGGAGAAAAACCAAAGGCACCAGGTCAATTACAGCCTGCACTGATTCAACAAATGGATTAGCAGCAGTGTTTTCACCACCGAGCAGAACATCTTGAAAGCTTAATATGGCAGAATGGAAACACGCAAAGGGCCAAGTGGCTATTCTGGTATAGCTGAAAAGGGCTTATTTATGATCATAAACATCCTTGAGCCTTCATAAACATGTGACGCTTCTGCAGCCCTGGTTTGGAGCTTATGAACTGCTTTGGAAATGAAACAGAAAGGGGCTGAAACTTTGTGGAGAGGCTGCCACTTTTGTATGGAATGTCTCTCTGTCTAAGCTTTGTTTGACACCCAACCAATATCTTTAATCAAAAGCACTCCTTTTTCTTCCGCAGATGAATTTCTGGAAAGTGTAAAGGAAGGAAGTGCCTCTGTGGGGAAATGAGTTGGTGACAGGCCACCTGCTTGTCTGGTTCTTCATGGCAATAAAGGTAGGCTGAGGGCTCCGGATCTGCAGCCTGTGTGTCAAATGGACCAAACCAAGGTCCTGGCATCAAGAGCTTCTGGATGTGTCCCCCAAATCTCCAGAAAAATAGCTGCCCTGAAACAGGAACTGGCCCTACCACCAGGGGCAATCTTACTGCTTTCACATGTATCAACAGAATAAGAGAAGGCGAAGGAACTGCTGTGCCACAGTGAAAAGGATGTTCTCCCTACGTGACACAGAGAGTACCCATCACAGCCATTCTTAATGACTGTACCCCATCCACATAACAAACTCATCTGCAGTAAGCCCTTACACCTTCGATGGACAAAAGATCCTTCATCGCGCCTTGCAGCTAAGGAATTTGAGATAATGGTGAACACTGTGGTCCAAAAACATGACAAGTAAAATCAAAAGCAGTCTGGAGTTCTGTGTACACATATTAACACTTAAATGCTTCTCCCTAATAAGTTTCAGGATTAACAAATGTTTGTCAAAAGAAACTGTGCTGAGCAATTGAAATCAAATTTGAAATGGAACCACAACAGCCTAATACATATATGCATGAAATGGAGAAGCAGCCTAATGAGCGTAGCTGACACCAAATATGCAATTTACATACATTACACACTAATAATCTCAACTCCAATATTATTCTTTAAAAGCAACTGGATGGGTGGCACAGTTAGAGGTTTTCTTTTGTAAAATGTGAAAAAGAACAAAAGTTGATCCTGGTGTCGTCCACCATTAACCACCATCTCATTAGTCTGAAGCTCTATCTGCTCTTTCTTGGGTCTAGTTCAGAGACAGTATCTCATCCCCACAAAGCTGTGATGATTCAACCAGACTTAACAGATGAATGGTCAATAAACTTGATGAGATCTGCAGACCTACTCTTTGTTCCTAAGGTGCTGAGTGCTGAGCAAACACTCAAGCATGTTTAAGCCTGGTACACAAATCTTTACGAGAATTTTTTCTTTCCTCAATAGATTATCCATGAAACAAGACAGGTGTACTGGTTATTCAATTACATCTTACCCAAGACCTGGACAAAATTGGAAATGAGGCCTCTGAGCATAGATCTTACCATGGGGATTTATTAATAACAGTTAAACGTTGTCTAAAACAAAACTTTTTTTGTAACTTAAGCCTATTTTCTTATTTTATCATTGGTTTCACTCGTAAACCAGAAATGAAAATCTGCCCATCTGCTCTAAACATAAAATGTGTTCATAATAATCCAGATTTATACCAAATGTATTTTTAAGTATTGCTGAATTGAGAGAGTACTCAAAATTTATAGCCTCTGAGGTTGCAAAGAGGACTTCCTCTTTTTAAGGAGAAAAATGCTTAAAATGAATGTAGGAAAGGCTCAGAAAGCTTCTTGGATATCAAATGTCTCCATAGGAAAAAAATGTCAATGATATAAGAGTAAATGAATCAAAACCATATGGATCAAATTTTCCCTAAAATACACAGTTGAAAAATTAAGGAGGAAAAGTGCTTGGCAAAATGTGTTTTAGGTTTTACCAAACCCAAAACATTTGAAGAATCATTTGCAATGGTTGATGAACCCTAAATGCAGCCAAGTTGGCCCATTTTTGTCCTAGAAACCATGTAACACACTGATACTGTATTTCACTCAAGAAATCATTAGAAGTTGTCACCCAAAACTGTGGAGTTTGTAGAAATGGGGATGGGGGGTTGAAATGATAAAAGTTTGTTCATTTAATTGGCCTTGTTTTGGGGGTTTGGCTCTCTGTGTTTTGGAGGTGGAGGAGCAGCGAGTGTCATGTTTCTTGCAAAAGAAGGTTAATTAGAAGAACATGGGCTGAATGTTAATTAGTCTCATGTCTTAAGCACATGTTAGTATTGCCTTGGCGCTCTGTATTCCAAGGCGGCATTCCTTTTTCTCTCCTGCACATGCAGGAAGGTGCTGGGAACATACTAGTTGGATTTGGAGGCAAAATACATGATCTCTATTTCCCTGGGTTCTTTCTGTAGTGCCCCCACACCAAGAAAACACAGCCTTTCAAAAGACGGCTGCTGCTGCAGAGTGGAGCCAGTTGAATGGTTTTCTTCTCAGAAGGTGTTTTGTTATTTGTTATAAAAGCCCCATCTCCTAAAAGGGTTATATAATTCAAAAATCTTAGCAATTCAGAGACGTTGAGAAAATTAGAAAATTTTCAAGGAAATTAGCCCATCCCCGTCTCACCCATCACTAAAAAGAATCTTAAGTTCCCTGACAGATCCAGCCTTTGAGGGAGGGTTGAAGCCGAGACCTACATTTGTGAAGACTTTCCACTGTTCCTGCAGGAAAATCAAGTTGAATATCAATATTGGAGCCATGGAAAACTTTCTTCGACGTTATGCTTCTTCAGCAAGTGAAATGTGTAATTTGGTTTATTAAAGAACTAGTAACAACTGAAAGAAAGATAGACTTGTCTTCTAACTCTGCAAGGGACTCTGTGTCACATTGGCCTCAGCTGTTCCATAAATAAAATGGAACTATTCCCCGAATACAGTTGCTAATTCCCTGAGAACAAGATACACGATTAAGTAGTAAGAAGATGGTTTTAGCAACTTGAGGAAAGATATGACCACAGTTTCTAAAATTTTTCATCAGTATCGGAAATTTAGACTGTCACAAATGCATGTCAGTCTACTGCAACTCTAATTTGACCAGCTGGACAGGTGTAACCTGCCTGAGCCAATGGTTCACACCCATCCCTCCGAGGCAGAGAACTTCTCTGAGAAAAGGCCGGAGGGCATCTAAGAAACACCTTTTGACTAACAGCTCTGATTTCAAGCTTTACAAGAATCTTTGCTCGAAGGATATGTCAGAGTACCCAAGGAGATTCAACTAAATCCCACACACAAACAAAGAAAACAGTTCGCTTATCATAATGGTGTCTATTAATTCCTTGACAAGAAACTAGGAAACCAATTCGACAAGAGTCCACACACATTCTGACTCATGATTTCCAAGTCTGAATGGCAAATGATACATCAATCTCCACACTAGGAAAAATAAAATAAAATAAAATAAAATAAAATAAAATAAAATAAAATAAAATAAAATAAAATAAAATAAAATAAAATAAAATAAAATAAAATACACGGATGTTTTCAACATGTCAAATAGCGTCGACTAAAGAGATCTACAATGAATTGATTATCATAACCCAAAACCCTTTAGATCCAGGTCAGTTTAAACAAACATGTAGGGAAAGATCTATGATGAAATGGAAAGGCAGGGAAAAGGCAAGAGGCAACGTTACATATACTTAGTGTCTCAATTACATATTTTTTTTTAAAGCATCAGACCCAAAGAGAGTTTAAAGGCAATATGCAAAAACATTAACAGTGGCTGCCCCGGGGAATTTTTTTCTACTCTAGAGATACCTTTTTAAGTTCTTTTATTTTTCCATTTCCTACAATAACTATGAAGTACTTTATATTACTGGGGAAAGTTAAAAGATTGATAAGAAAACTCTGTAAAGCAAAAAAAAAACCATGTAAAGAGTGTACTAGCAAAAAGAATTAATTAACCTGAATCTGAAAGTTTAGAAAACTTAGTCTCTACAAAATGATTTTAAAATACGACTAAAGCCCCATGTCTCTATTTTTCATGAAACATGTCTCCTCTTGACCCAGCTGAGTTCTGTCACAAATGAGGTTCTAGACTAGAAGCCGGGAATCCTCCGTCTAGTCCCAGTTCTCTCGCTGTCAGCGCGGTGGCCTCCAGTGGGCCGCCAGCTCTCTGAGACTCAGCTCAATTGTCTGCACATTAGGCCTCCAGGTGGAGGCAGAGGACATGAGCGAGTCAGAGGAGAGGAGGACGTAGTTGTAGGATTAATCCCATTTTTGATGTCACATGATCCGATATATTAATAAGCACTTCTGTATAATAAGCAAGAAGACTAAGGCACCACCATTTCATTACTCTCTTCCCTAGTTAACAGGTAAACTAGCTGTTAGATGTGGACTCTCTTCTTCAAATTTCATCACAATATTTTTAACAAAGCCAAACAATCAAAAGCAGAGAGTAGTCCCAGCTGCCCCAACCCTGCTTAAACAGAGGCGCTCCCAAGAGGCGGTAAATCCTAAAGGCTACAGAAATCTGAGTTCTAATTCCCAGTTCTCCTAATTTTCCCACTTGGTCGTTTTGTAAATATGTTTGGCAAGATACTGATTCACTCAGTATTTTGTTCTCCAACTTTGCCTAGGGAAATAAGGAGGAACCTTCATGTTATCTGTCTCCTTTCTAACTGGGGGTGCTGCAAGAACTAAGACAACATGGGTTCCAACATGGGTTCCTAGCAATAGTTTGAAGAGGAAATATACGGTAGAAATACAAAATGTCCTGGATATTTGCAAAGTAATAAGTAAGGAGTTAACATAATATGTCAGAGCACAGTAAAGAAATACAGAAGTTGCCTGTGGAATTTTCCATTGCTTGATATTGGAATGATTCCCGCCCTACCACCAACACTGGAATCATAGCCAGGCTTCTTGAAATCAAGGATAACAGTTTCAAGGTCAAGTGCTCATACTTCCACTTATATACAATGATATAACACACTTATTATAACATACAAGAGCAGGCACCTCTAATACAAAAAACTAGCAGCCTCACTTAGAGAATACAGATTCATGCCATTATTTTTATTATGACTGAACACAGAAACGCCAAGAGAATCCTGGGTCTGTCTTACCTTGCAGAAGTGGTTAGAGCTGAATTTTACTTTTATTAAAACTTCCAACCAAGTCATGTTCATAAAAAGCTTTTCTGTGGCCCCAAACCACGTATGTTTAAAACCGCAGAGATAACCAGTTCTGATGTTAGTTCTAAACTGTGGGAGAAGCTTCTACACTACAAATCCAGGCATTTTAAAGAAGAATCTATTAATAAAAGTCCATGATTTTCATGCAAAATCACATTCACAAATGCCAGCACTTGGAAATTAAATGTACTAAAGTCCTGCAGGAAGCACGTCCATTGTTTTCATGTTGTTATTTTTCAGTTGAGGTTTAAAGCCACCTCTTTTTTTTTTTTTTCAGTCCCAGGATGTGCCATAGGAATCTATGAAACTTAATTACATTTACTGTTACAAAAAAAGGATTTATGAACTTTTGCCTTTAGGCAGAAATGTTTATTTCATTGCCTTTGCTATTCATTCTTTTCAACTCCAATGGCTTTGAACTTTTCAGCTGCTCAGAGTTATCACCGCTGTGCAGAGCCCAGGAACTCCACTCCAAAGACACAAACCACAAGTTGAAGAAAACGAAGAAGGCAAAGATATATGAGTCGTTATTTTGGCCACCCTTTGTGCCATTAAAATCTCATTTTCTGCCTATTAGAATGCCCTCTTGGTGCTCAGGCAGCGGTGATAGTCAGTGATTAGTGTGTAATTGAGTATAATTGTCTTTTCACTTTTCATTTGTGTCATTCTGAGCTCCTCTCTGTTTTTCTAACCACCAAGAGGAAAAAGGGGGTTAAGAAAAGATAAAGCTGTTAAAACTCTCACTCTCAGCCCTGAAGAGATTCTTGATTGCAATTATAGATTGCAACCCTTCGTGACATTTCTCCAAATTTAGCGGGCAGCTCTCCTCACCACCTGGGCCAAGTGCCCTCTAATAAAATCAAGTGATCTGTATTTAAACAACTGCTAATAATGTCAACCTCAGACAGATGCCACATGTAGGAAATTTAACCAACCCTCTGACATGCAATTATCAAGGCAATTTATTAATATAATCTCTCAAGAAAAGCTCATAGTCCAATGCAAATTAGAAAAACAATTACAACATTCAAATATCTATATATTCCCAAAGAGTGGTAATTCTCCTAATTTGTGCATTTATCACTCATTTATCCCAGAGTTCTGTAGGCATCAGCTAGGTCTCTCTCCACACAGCTTGTTAGCTTCCTCTCCGAATGTTGTATAAAAGCTTTGATGTTTTCTTATTAGGTGTCCTTGCTCACAACCCTATCAGCTGACCAAATACCACTTTAAAAAAAAAGAAAAAGTGTGTGACTTTCTTACCCAAAGCCCAGAACTAAGACTGGAGATGATGAATGCCTTGACGACTAAGTATAAACATAAAATCTCCGTGATTACATTAAAAAAGTCACTGGGATTTTAAGTCTAAGCTACAACTTTTGATACAGCCTGTGGGAAGGGTGGAGAGAAAGGAAACCAGAAAACTGAAATCATGTGGCTTGTATAAAGAATACATTATGGTTTAAATTTGGCAATTCATTATATGACCGCCTCAGGGAATTGACTATTTGGTTCTGGTATACAGCAAATCGTCTGTCTGAAAACACGGGACTGACCTGAGGTGAAAGGCCATTGCCAATGGCGGGGTTCATGGGGTTGGAGGGCCCGGAAGGAGGCACAAAGCTGTCTGTATAGCTGGAAAATCCATGCCTGGTGCTGGGGAGGCAGTAGGCAGAGCTGCTGTCCGGGTTGGAAGGAATAGTGCTTTGGTGTACGGTGCTTGGAGGAAGCGGTTGAGGTCTGTGAACGGTGCTGCTGGGATCAGACACGGCTGCAAGGAAGAAGATTGTCAGCCATAAAGTCCCTTTGGAGGCCAACAGAGAAAGTTCAGTGCAAAAGTTCACAGCCACCAAGCCATCAGCAGTATCTACTGGTCAACCAAACGTAAATTTCAAACTGCATCTCTTGATATGTGGGTATAGAGCCATTCATAACAAATACAGCCACATCTCTGCACATATGTGCAAGTACATAATTTATTTATATACTTTCATGGCACACTCACCTGGAACAGGAATTCAAAAATCACATTAATAGCGTGAACCAACCTATTTTGGTGATGAATGTTACTAATCAACACGAGAATTAACCAGTGTAATAACTGCGAGTCTCAAGTTTCTTAGCAAATATACTTCCAAAGCATAGTATAGTTTTGAATGCCTAGAATGCGATCTTTCATAATCCAAAATAATTTAGTCTTATCACTTATCCCATTCACCTGTATGCAATAACAGAGAGTGACTTTATCAAAGCTTACTTTCCCTCTATTTCTACTGCAGTTAGGAGCCATCATAGAGCTTCAGTTAATTGCAGACTGGAGCACAAATGTAGAGGTGAAGTTTTAACAAACAAAAAGCAAATTGCATATTTATTTAGGAAGGTTGTTTTGTTTTATTTCATTGTTTTGTTTCATTTTAAAATATTGAAACAGTGTTATATTACAACACAGTTTACCTAGAGAGATTCAGGCTTGTCATGGAACAAACTATGTTTCTGAAATGTGACAGGTACTTTCAGGACAACCTGATGTAATGCAATTAACATACAAACAGACACAATGATATCCCGATGTCACTGCATAAAAGAAGCAGCAGGGAAAGCAACTGGGAGTTACATTTTAACCCCTGACACCCTTCCTCCATACCTTGTGGAATAGCTGTGGGCTGGTAAGAGGTCTCCGACAGCTGGTATGTTGGCAGGGTAGGCATGGCCGTGGGAGGGAATCCCCCCGGAATGAGATGGTTGAAAGCCATCAGCTGATTGGCTCCAGCCTGCTTCCTCCATCTTGCACGGCGGTTGCTAAACCAGACCTATGGATTTAATTTAGAATTTGAGGATTTCATTGATGAAATAATAGTACATTCTTAATGAGTTTTTCATGCTAAAACAGATTAAAGGCCCCTTACTGACAGGGCAGATAGATGCAAGAGCCCGCCACTTTCTGGGCTGCATTGTCAGGGGAGAAAGGAGAGTTAAATGTCAGGGGTCAGCAGAGGGACTTCAGGGGCTTTCCTTGGTCCTACAGAGCCCCTGCAGAGCATGGGCAGGGATGGCTGAGCAGGAATGGGGACAACAGGAACTCCGCGTTATCACCATCAGTACCCCCCCTCCTCCCTGTACTACAGCATGCTGGGGAGGATCCAGGAGCTCTGTAGGCCCCCACGTAACATATGTCCTAATTCAGCCTTGCCTGTTACACTGAACTTTGTATGTTATAGTCTTGTCAGTGTCCCTGTATTTCTAGGGATATCATTGGCATTGCTCCTGGAGAGTCATATAAATTGACCCAGAGGATAAACAGAGCCATTTACCATCCCTTCCAAAGTGTGAGACTTTGTACTGATCTCAGTGGAAATACATGCTGAAGAGGTAAGTATTTCAAGAAATGAAAGTATTTTATCCATGAAGATCCCTTAAATAATGTTAATTATTTCTTTTAACAACAGCTGTAAGCACCTTTCTTTTTATCAGAGGGATGAAGAGGTGGATAAGACAGCACCCTGTGCCCTTGTAGCTTACAGTCTTGTCCTCAAGGAGTTCACAGAGTAGTCAAGGTAGCCAAAACAACGGCTCACGAGAGGTAGAAGCTCCGTGTTTGAAAATTCAGAGAATCAGGAAAAGTGGAGAGTGGAGACAGAGCTTCAACTAACTTTAAAGTTTGGATATGACTTAGAAAAGGGGTCCCTCCAGTTGGAAGTGATAATGCAAGAAACCAGCATGTCTAAGAAAAGATGAGACTTGATTTCCTTATGGAACAGGGTTAGCAATTGTACAACGTAACTGTAACTTTAAAAATCACAATGCTTTAGAAAGAGTGGGGGAAGGAAAATCTCTCTTCTGGAGCAAGAAAGCCCAGTTCAACAAATGCTTTGCCAGGGCATCTGCTTAAAGTTTTGCTATTTATTCAAGCATTTGTCTGAAAAGGAGTTTGGTCTTCTCTAGCTATGCTGCAAGAACTGGTGAGGGAAGTTGTGTGAACTTCCTCAGAACGCTAACATTTAATACTCCTTAAGTTTCCAACAGGAAAAGAAGGTAAGTCAATATTTTCCCATGTTGATGCCTAATTGAATTAGAGTTTTACTTAACTTAATAAATTGCCACCTGGGATAATAGAACCATGAACAGCACTCAATTTCAGGTCTGCATCAATTGTGTTTTCTCACTGGAAGTCTAAGCGTCTGTTAGCATGACTCCCAGAGTCACCAGGGTAAGAAAACTGTTTTCAGAGAAGTGCTTGGAACAAGCTGGTTAGCCTGAGGAGCTGAGGGTGAGAAATTAGGGTAAATTCATGCCTGAGTACACTGGACCATACCATGCCCTGTGAGCATATTTTATAGTATAAAACCTTGAGATTAATGAGGCACACCTGGCTCAGGTGAAGGGGTCCCCCACACTTATCTAAACCAACCTGTGTGCGGTACATCTTCTGCTTTAAGTACTAGGCTGGAAGGAGAGTTGAATTTCCAAAAGTGCTAAAGTGACTTCATTCATTCAGACTTACTGTCCTCAAAATCTACTGATGAGATTCTTTATGAAGAATTTAGAAGCTTGCACTTCTGAAATTATCAGAGCACGTTGCCAGTCTCTCTGTGCCAGCTCCCTGCTGTAGCCTTCAGATAAATAAAGCAAATTTGGTTTATCCAGTGGGTGGGCTTTGCCTGGTTGCTCCATCAGTCTCAACCTACTGTTGATTCACATTCATGCTAATTCCTCCATAACCCAGTTTTGAAAATCAAAAATGTCTTTGCTCAAATAATAAATTAGAAAAAAACTATCGTTAACTTTCTACAAATCCCTTCAAAAGATTAAATCCAAAAGGCTAGAGGGATAAAGGTTTTTCCGTTTTGTTTTCATTTTTCCAAAATGATACAAATAAATATTGAAGACATTGAGTAAACCCACCAGGCATTGGATTTAAAAGTTCTTCTATTTGTAATACAATATGTATTATAACTACAATAAGAGATGAAGAGAAATAATTGGGGAGCGAATCTTCACTGGAAAACAAACCTTCAACAGGAGGTTCAAGAGTTTCCCAAAGGAAAGAATATAAATGTTGTTTAAATTTAGGCTAAATAAATCCAGAGGGCTATAAACCAGGGCTTGCTGAAGACTGGGCTGCCTGTCTCTGGCCATTTAATCACTTTCTTCTATCATCTTGCTGCTATCAGTCTCTGGGTTTCCCAGAACCAGCTGAAACTGCCAATAGAAACACTAGAGGAAAAACACACTGAAGTCACGAATTGGAAAGTGTTTGAAACTCATAAAGCACAACACACCTTCTACGTTGAACAGAGAAAAGTGCCCTTGAAATAATCTTCATGTTAAAAACCCAAACTGGCCAAGCACAATGATCCTGGGATGTGGTTATCACCCCACCTTTGACTGAAAGACAAATCCTTGGCACTCAGAAGTCTTGCCTAACCCTTCCAATACTGCATCACGATTTCCTAACAGACAGCAATCTACTGAGTGACACGTGCACATGTACAACACTGAAAAGTTCATCTAAAATGGATGGAAGCCATTTATGACTCGGTTGTTACAATGACTGGAAACGTCTCTTTGAAGCTTTGAAAAAAAGTATCAATAGCAACAGAGACAAACAGGCTTTTGATCTAGAGGAGAATATGTGTTCCACCAATTTCCTAGCCAGTAGGGCAGGAAACAAACAAGCTGTACAAAGTCTGCTCTATACCTGTTAAGTGTCATTTTCCAACCTCTAATTCAGTGTGATTTCACTCTCCTCGTGCAGCATTACCTGGCCCTCCACATCACACTTGGCGTGGTAAGGAGGTAGGGGCAGGGGACATACATTGGTGAATAACTACTATTAGACAGTTAATTGCTTATAATTGCCTGTATAATATCACTCTACATCAAAACCTTCCCTCACGGCAAGTTCTTGTCTCGTCTGA
Organism: Camelus ferus; assembly: GCF_009834535.1. NCBI lineage: Eukaryota > Metazoa > Chordata > Mammalia > Artiodactyla > Camelidae > Camelus > Camelus ferus. Next base: position 83,598,520 of record NC_045700.1, read on the forward strand.
TGAACTGCAGCCTGATTCATCTTCGTCTGCTCCCCGGATCTTTCCCTGCTTGTATATCTGTCTTCAGAGCCCTTCCACAAAGCCATATCCATGCCTTTCAGAAACGATCTTTAGATCCATTCTGGAGTAACACAATATCCAGTTGTTTTTTTTAATGCAAAATTGAAATTGATTGAAAGACCCCCATAAACATCCTGATACCTAGGAGGGGAAGATAATGAATCACAAAAGAATAGGTTTTCATAACTTTTCTCTTCGGTAGTAAAATAAGTAACCAATTTGTCCAGACTCTCAACAATACACGTTGGAAAAAACTTAGTATTTTAAAAGATAACAGTAGTACTTTTCACATGGAAGCAATGTAGACCAGGCAAAAATTGAATCCCACCTTCCCCCCGTCCCTCATTAACTCTGTGACCTTGAATAATTTGCTTAATATCAGTGGGCCTCTGCTTTCTCATCTGCTAAATGGGAGAAATAAAAAATTTATTTACAAGATTGAATGAGACAGTATGATCAATTAAATGAGACAATACAATCAAAGCTTTTAAAAGAATATCTAAGAGGTATTGTGTTCAATAAACGTTAGTTATTAAGTAAAAATGTCACATTGACACCTCTGCCTGAGAAATCCAAGAATTAAAGCCTTGCTTTGTTTTCTGGGCTCTGTGGTCCACAGCCAAAGCCTTTTGTGCCCATGAGCAAACAGGAAAGTGCCCAAACAACACCTCGAATAATTGAAAGCAGTTTGGCTTGAATGGAGGCTCAGGTCCAAATTGCTTCCAAGTTTCCTGGATTAGTGCTAAGTGTCCCAGGGCGTAAGCCTAATTTTGCCCATCAATAAATTACTGGTTCACATTTTTGGTGTGGTCCTCTAAGGCGATCTAACCTACATTATTCCAGATGGTTTATTTCAAATGAGATTTGAAAAATAGGAAGAGAATGTAATACTTAATCCTTAGAAAGAGAATTCACAACAAGATTATAAAAACGTTTCCTTAAATACTAGAGCTGATACTAAAGCGCCAATTACAGTACTTTCCAAGTAGGTAAATTCGGGACAAGCTGCCTGTTTCCGGGCCCTTCTTGCTCACTCCACCCCCTCTCTCCTATATCACACCCACCCAGCCCTCCTACCTTTCCTGCTACGGGCCTTGACCACTGTATGGAGCGCAGGTTGGGGAGAGGATAGGCCAGTTTGACGAGGAGAAATGTCATGCTTCCGTGAATGTCAGAGGATCATGACCTACATGCAGGCAGGCATAACCAACTACATTTCGATACATCCCAAAAGCAAAGTTCTAAAGAGAATTGTAGGGGTGACCATATTTTTCCTTCGTTATAGAGTTCAGGGCCAAATATTCCATACCTATCTTAACTTCTGAACTATACAGATCTGTTAGATGACTTTAAACCACCATTGGGCTTCCCTGAGAATCCCAAATTACTGATGCCAGAAGGCAGCTGAGAGATCATACACCCCAGGTGTTTTAAACTGAAGGAAAGAACACGGGAAGGTGATATTTGAAAATATGATGAGAACTAGGGGCCCTCTTCCTAGTTAAGACTTGGTAACACACACACACACACACACACAGAGGCAAAGGCACAATGTTTGTCTACACATCTCAAGTTTCCCAGATCTCCTGAAGTCCATCCACGATTATCCTGGTAGTCCACAGACCCAGACTGAGATCATCTGAGATCATCTGATCCAGATGCCACATTTTAAATGAAAATTAAAAAAAAAAAAAAAACCTGAAGCTCAGCAGGATTACAACAGAATTAAGTGACTTGTTCAGCAAAACACCTTTGGCAAAGCTGAGACCAAAACCCACATCTTTTGACTCCTAGTTAAATGTTTTTCCAACAAGCAACTCTCTCTCCTGTCTTCCACTGCCTTGATGGTAAAACAGAACAATGCTCGCCTGCTTCATGGAGTTCTTGGAATATTTACTAAAGCTTTTACACATCATAAATGTTTGCAAGTCATTCTTCCCCACAAAATTTTAGTGCTTGCCATTATTTGCATAATAACAGCTATTCAGGAGGTGAATTAGGCAAATTAGCCTTTGCTGTACAACAGTTCTTAGATTGTGTGCTCAGATTTAGCTCTGATAAATGTAACGTAGCTACCGTCCAAATTTGTATCCAATACCAACAAAGGCCTAAGCTATTAAAGCTGTAGTCTCAAGTCTACCCAGAAGTGTTCAGAGTTTATTTTTTCCTTAGAGGGGAAAAAAAAAGAAATGTAGCTATGTTTGGTTTTTTGGTTTTTTCGTTTTGGGGTTTTTTTTTTTTTTTTTTTTTTTGGTTTCATGTTGGGTTTTCCCAGGTGCCCCAAATTAAACGAACTCACACTCTCTGGCTATCACTCAAACTGAGTTGACTCAGCTACTGCTTTCTCAGATCCTTCTAAAAACTAAAGGATTTTGTTCTGGCATTTTAATCAGTGATTAACTACTCCCTTCTTTTTCCCGCTGGGTTAAGTAAAAGATCCATATGCCGGGTGTTGTAGGGAATTTGTTTGGCTGTAGATTCATAGCTGTGGTGCAAGATGTGATGTGTCTCAAGGGAACTAATGAAGCCATAAGGAATGTAAAGAGTCACCGGGTTAAAGCCACATTAGGACAGCTGCTAGGTTAATGAGGGCCCTGCTTTAGAGAGGAGGTCACTGTATAGAAAAATATGAACCACTGTTTATTGGTTTGATCCCATGTCCTCTGGAAGTTAATGGGCCATTCTTATTCCCCTTTGACATTCACTGAACCAGATGCGAGTGCCGGGCACTGTACAAGCTGCATGCAGTTGAGATTAATTATGCCCACCACCCCCCGCCGCCAGTCCTCGTCTTTGGCCAAAGCAACAATGAGATAGAGCAACACTAGACACTCTTTTCAGTTTTCCACCACTTTCTTTGTTTGATTTCTTTACAGCCAATGTTTATGTCTTAAGGACAGACACAGTATGTGGGCTTGGCCAGCCAGGGAGCATAGAGACCAAATCCTGGAACAGAGTGGGCACTCAGTAAAGGTTTGCTGAAAGAAAGGAAGAATGAATGGACCTCACTTCACTTTTAAACCAGGTGATCACGGAACTACAATAAAGGCAAATAGATTCAATGTATGTTATATTTGTAGCATTATGTAGCATTATTGTTATATGTATTATAATATGTACACTCTGTATATTTTTACAGAATAATATATTTTTATATATATATAGCATCATGATCTGTGGTTAGTGGTGGTCATTTCTGGGAAGGAGCACTATACTCCAATATAATAGAGGGATTGAATGGTTCCAGCTATAAAACATCCACAAGAAACCCTGGCGTACCTGTGACTCTGCACTCACCCTTTCACCCTTCTCTAGCTCACACAATTAGCTGCCTCCATCCCACCTCTGAATACCTTTCATGGCATCTCTCTCCTTTCTATCCCACTGCCACTAACCTATTTCATGCCCACAGCCTCCACTGCCCTTTGCATAAGTTTAGCCCCCTCGCCTGAAACCCAGGCTCTCCACAGAATGTATATAAGCACTCGAGGTTTTGCTATTATCTATGCACCATCCCTAAAGCCCACAGAGTGCCTGGTACGTAACAAGTATTCCCAAAAGGAATGAATCACATGGATCAGCACACTTCCATGTGCCTATCTGATAGAGTCACGTTCTCCTCATAATGATAACCAACGTCTAAAATAAGTACCAAACACACACACACACACAAAATACAAAGAAAGCAAATTAAATAGATCACATGTTAAAATCTAGATTTCCAATTGTATTTCTTCCTGCCACTCTACCACTCCCTGTCCTCCGATCAAATTGAACTGTTCACTGTTTCCTCAATGTGACTTGAGCAAAAATGAAAGATCATCTGACAACTCTGTGCTTTTGTTTATTATTCTGTATTACTAACTCTCCCACCCTCCCTGTGCAATGAATATCTATCTGCCTGGACGCAACAGTCCATCTTGACTCGCCCTTCTTCATGAGTCACTCTTGTTTACTCCAAGAAGGTCTCACCCTTCCCCAAGTTAGACACTAGCTCCTTGAGAAACTTGCCTTAATTCATCCTCACATTCCTTGGCTTTCCTAGCACTGTGATGATCTGATACAAAGTCAAATTGAATAAAACAATCCCTCTGCCTTGGCTTTGCAGACTGGAAGAGAATATTCCAACACAGTCTGCGACAGGAAGGGTAATTAGATGCATATGAGAATGTGTTGAGCAGTCTAGAGACCACATCAGCTGACTAGTTCATTGCTGAGTTCCCAGCCTCACCCTGCAGAAGTCAGTATCTGGGACTAACAGACATTCCCAGACAAGGTAACTTCTCTCCTGGGCCAGTGAGGAGTTCCAATTTACCCTGAGGCTTGTGTAATCTCTCCAACTGCGCTTTTCTACCTTGAGGAGAAAGTTCATTTTTCTACCACTCAATACAAACATAGGACACCAAAACACCCTTCTTTAGAGGGTTCAGGGCACTTGTAACAGTGAAAAGATAATTTTCAATGTTTTAAAATAATACAGTTACCTGAAGGGGGAGGATAAAACTCAAGTGGTAGGGCACATGCTCAGCATGTGCACAGTCCTGGGTTCAATCCCCGATACCTCCCCCAAAAGTAAATAAATAAACCCAATTACCTCCATCTCTAAATAAACAAACAAATAAATAAATAAAACAATATAAAATAATACAGTTACCTGAAACGCTTCCAGACTTAAAGGAAGGGATTTTTACCTTGTACCACTTTGCATATCTTCATAACTGAAAGGCTATATATAGAGGGGAAATTTATGGCACCCAATTGCCTCAATCACTTACTAGCTATGTGACTTTGGGTAGTTACTTGAATAGTCTGAGTCTCAGTTTCCTCATCTGTAAATTGGAGGTGTTAATCATACCAACCTAGGGTTTTAATGATGAGTAAATGGGTTGATTCATGAACAGCACTTAGAACAGAGCCTGGCACTAAGTAACCAATCAAAAGTTTGCTTTAATCTGCATGCCACCCCCAAAGTCCATTTAGTGCCTGCTATATAACAAGAATCCCTGAAATGATGAATGAAAAATGTGAATTGACACTCTTCTCTGTGTTATATCCAATATAATTACATTCTCCTTGTAATGATAACCAAAGTCTAAAATAAGAATGTACATTTTCATAAACACACACACACACACAAAATACTAGGAATACAGAGGAAGCTAATTAAATAGATCACATTTTTAAATCTATACATATAGAATACTTGTATCAAATGACATAACGGATAAGAAGCCAGCTATCCTGTCAATAAATTTAATTCAACTGACCAACCTACTAAGAGGAGAAAGAGAACGATTTTCTGACTGGCTAGCAAAGTAAAATGTTGCTGTATGCCACAGACGTATCTAAAACAAAAGAGGTTGGTAGAGGTGGGGGCAGTTGGACCACACAAATGCAAATAAAAAGAAAAAAGAGGCCATGATATGGTTATCATGACAAAGCAAAATATAAAGGAACGAAATTGGAGGGAAAGGAGGAACTTTATAATGTGAGGGGGCTCTAATTCTTAATGAAGGACCATCCCTACTATATTTACTTTCTTATTTTGAATTATGCTTTCGAGGAGAAGACACTCTTGCTTCCTGTCTGGATGTAAGCAGAATACGGGTGTCTGGACGTCTGTACCTGCACTCGTGCCTCGGTGAGCTTTGCCCTCTGGGCCAGCTCCTCCCTGGTGTAAATGTCAGGATAGTGAGTTCTCTCAAAAGCCCGTTCCAGCTCTTCAAGCTGTTCTGCTGTGAAGGTGGTTCGGCTCCTTCGCTGTTTCCTCTTTAGTGGCAAATCGGGTTCAGAGTCGATGTCAGAGCCTTCATCGGACTGGGGTGCTGAGGCTAAAAGCACAGGAGAAAAAAAAAAAGTGATTAATTGGAATCAAAAAACAACTCTGACCAAACTATAATGACTCAAATCCTCATTTAAAGTGAATTGCCAAAGTCCTCCCAGGGACACCAAGCCCCTCCGTGCACTGTAACATTATTAAATGGTATTTCATCTCTGCCTCGACTCCCATCCCCAAGCCCCCCCAGGCAGAAGTGTTTGCTCTCTGCGTCTGTCATTCTAAGCCCATTATGGGCTCTTAGAAAACAGGGGCAAACCTTACTCCCTTCCTCTGGCCCTTGTCCTTAGCATTTGATGGGTACACTTTTTTTGTCTAATGAATGAATCATATTTAGTTTGGTTCCTGATAAATTTTCACCAACTTTTACACCAGGAGGAAATCCGTTAAAAATGATTTTTTAAATAAATATTACAAAACTGACTTAGTATCTAAAAAGGCAATAATACTAAGCCATCGCAGGATTCTTATAATACTTCCTGTAATGTATTTGTATATATTCTTATAATATAATTGTAGACTGTACAGCTCCTATAAGAAAATCCACATTACGTCTACTATCTCATTACCAAACAGTAGGAAATGAGTGAAGGAGAGTTTAGATATTGTTAATGCAAATCTCAAGAACAGACTCAAGAAGAAGCAGGCATAGTTGAGTAAACTGTTTCTAAAGAGAAGTTCCGAGTCTGGGTCTCTGCTGAACAGGTGGGCAACTGCCCAGGACTGCTGCCTAATTTGAGGAACTCAGTGCAAAATGAAAAGGCACTGTGTTCAAAAGTTATTACGAATTTCAACATGGCAACAACAGAGCATAAAAGCAAGCACAGGGCCTGGGCGACTGCACAGGTCACATGTCCCTGAAGCCAGCCTGGCTGCAGCTCCCTCTCCACCAAAGCTTAAATTTGCCTACATTTGCATGTAGCATCAGGGAAGGAAGCCTTCCAAATTTAGTACGGAAGTGCCTGCAAAAGGGAAAGAGGAGCTGGAAACTTAATGATGCAGTTTGGTGTCTGTGAGTTGTGACTGTAACAGAGCACTTATTGGCCAATAGTGGACTCTGCGGTTTGAGGATGCAGCCAGACACAGGGCTCTCAGTTGGAAAGCAGCCCTCTCGCAGAGGCCCTGGACCTCGGGGCAGCAGCAGAGGGCCGACGGGCGGGCTATCAGCCACAGACTCAGCATAACACGGGGGCCTGAGCAGCCTTGCTCCTGACCACCTCCAGATGCTCTCAGAAAACTCTCTAAATAACTGGGGGAATCCTCTGGGGAAGAAGCCAAGGTATGCTGTCCACAAGTGAGGAAAGAAAGCCAGAAAATTGTAGATTATTAATGTCAATGTCAAGGTAACTCATTTGCACCCTCAGGCAGGTAGGACCTGGGGAAATGCAGGGGCCACTAGAAGCAATGTTAAAATGCAGTATTACCTGCTCTACTAATTTTCTTTTCTCTTGAACTCAAGCCTAACTCTGCCTTATAGAAATATATAATTTCCTTCTACTTCAGTATAAGTTATAAGCTGCTCCAGTGTACATCCAAAATAGCCCATAAATATAATTTAAGTTTTCTAATATTTTAATACTTCTACATTTTATTCACATTCAAATACTGTGAAATCATGAGAGTGCATTAGTAATATACATGACAAATTAAAGAAAACCAATATTTGTGCATAACAGCAAAAGGAAACTGTAATATATAATGCGTCTACTGTTATGTTAGCCATTATGCTTGGTTTTTCAATTATGTTATCTAATTTAATATAAAATGGTCTAATTTAATATAAATCTTATTTTAGGATATTTTAATATTAAAGAAAGTAAAATAGACTTTCTTTAAGTATAGGAATATTTTACAGGAGTATTAACATGCTAAGAAATATGTCATGCATGGCATTATAAACTTCAAAAGCAGCCAATACAATTTACATGTGTACACCTTGAATAAATGTGAACCAAATTAAAAGAGCAATAATTTGTGCATAATTGTGGGGGAGTGGTTCTCAAATGTCTGGAGCATCAGAATCACTGAAAATGCTTGTTAAAACCCGGGTGACTGTCCCCACTTCTGATTCCACAGGTCTTGGGTGGGTTCTGAGAATTTGTGTTTCTAACACACTCCCTGGTGATTGATGCTGATTTTACTGACCCTAGACAGACACTTTGAGAACCATCTCTATAGAATATTCCAGATGAATTATTCATTTCCCCCTCAAAATTCCCAAGTATATAAAATATTTCCTGCCACAATTGATCTAAAAAAAAAAATACTTCCTCCTTTATATTTTTTCAATGATAAATAATATACTCTCCAAGAAACAAATTACTCATTCCCCTAAGAAGAAAATTAATTTCCATAAAATGTTTTCCTTCTGTGCTTCCAGCTTCCATTGCCCTGACTTTTCCATCTAATCTGAATTCAGGTGAAAAACTCAACAGCATTTAAGAGCTAGCCAAAAGCTTCCTCTGCCTATGAGAACCTTAAATATTTGTTTGCATTTTCTCCTACGATGATCCCATTAGGAGAACAGTATTGGAAATTTTCATGTTTCCTTTGGGAGTCTCTGGGGCTATTAAATCCTCCCAAGTAAATATGATGTGCCATGCACTGTCAGGTCAATTAATCAAAATCATCTCTGGTTTCTGGAGAAAAGGCGCTGCTTTGATGTACAAGTACCAGCCAGCATCGATTCTGAGGGTCAAGACAACTATGTTTCACCTGAACAACTAGCATCCCCTAGAATATAAGCTCAAGACCCTTCCTCTGCCTGGTTCATTGCAGGAGCCACTGCTGGAACATAATAGGTGTTCTATAAATACATGTTGATTGAAGAGAAGAACAGGGTAAATTTTAAGTTTTGAACTAACGCTGACTTCCCTGCCACCATTTTACATCTTTCAAATGGAAATTCTGCTCTTTTGAGCCACCCAGCATCCATTCAAATGATCTTTGAGTGGGGTTGGGCCCCCGGGAGGTGAGAGGGTCTGCGAATCCTTAAAAATGACTTGGAAATTATTGCAAGTATTTTCATGCTTGCATTTTTCTAGGGAATAATTATCAACTATTTCAAAGACTATTTTGATTAAAAAAAAAAGATGAACCATCAACAGCCAATAATTAAAAAAAAAAAAAAAGACTCAGAATATCTAAGAGTTCAATAGGACAGTTTTTACCACCAAAAATAAAATTTTCTTTAACAAGCCAGCAAATCACTACTTTTATTTCTAGACTGTTTATTCAAAAGCAATCCAAAGTTTGCCACTAACTAGAAAAACCTCCAAATAGCATCATTTCAAATGACACTGAGGAAACCATTTGCCTGATTTTTCTACTGGAAAATTATCTGAACCAACTGATCATTTTTAGCAATATGAAGCCACAATCTTACAAGTTAATCCTGACTTTTCCGCCTCTGTAAACTCCAAAAGGATGTGGGCTTTAAGATATAGTAAGTCAGCAACTCAAGATTAACCTACCAGTTGGAAATACTAGCTCTTTCTAAAGATGGGAATACCACCATTTCTTACACCGTTCAATAGAATTAAATTTTATTATTTACACAAAACATGATTCTCAATAATGTCCTGAATTTGAATCATTCAGTTTTTACCAAAAACAGGTTTAAAACTTAAATCCCAGTTTAATAGCACAGCCTAAATCATTCCATTGAAGTTCTTCTATTTCACATATTTAACTTGATAGCAGAACAAGTTAGATACAAGACACCAAGTATCTAATCTTGCTAAATATTACACCAAGTGAAAACAAGGCCTTTTTCAGATAGTGTGACAGAAAGAAATTGTGTTATTTTTTCTGTGTAGAGTATTTCAGCCATGACTTGGAAACTACAAGCTGTGTGAGCAAGACAGTTATCTAAATGTTAATAAATTGCCAGGATATGTATGTGACTAGATGAAATGTAATTTCTTCAGGCTATTTCTAGTCTGGCCTTAATACTAAAGGGAGACTTTCATACATTTAAGTTGCTCAGTCACTTTCTACATATGCCTTCGCAAAGTTTGCTTTATTATTCATTAAATAGAGATATTTCCCCCAATTTGAAATTCCAGAATAGTTCTCATAAGAAAATTCATATCAATACATAATACATGGTCTTTTAAGTGGAAATTGTATTGTTTTAAATGTCATTAAAATTTTCAGAGTTTAGCCCAATCCATATTCGACTTTGAAAATTTTGACTCTCTTACCAAGACCCCTTCACAATGCATTCTCTGACTTACATGTTAGTATAACTCAATGTCGCCAATGAACCTGGAGCAGACCTTAGTAAGAGGATGAGAATTTCTCTCCCTTCCTTATGTAGCTACACAAAAACCTGTGAAATAAATACTTACCCCATTGTACAGAAAAAGGAAACAGACTCAGAGAGGTTATTCACGTCACACAGCTGGGAAGCTAGGTTTTGACCCAAGTCTGTGGGACTTCAGAGGACTCTCTTCTAGCCTGGAGTGTCCTAAATAGGTGTTGAGTTCCTTACGCACACGCACACACACACACACACACACACACAGAGCCCTTTTGAAGAAGAATACCAGAAACAGACCAACACAAGAATTCCAATGTAAATCATTTACGTACTATTCTCATTTGTCCCAAATTTTCAAAACTTCTTAGAATGAAATGTAATTTACAGAAGTACAACAATTTAATCGCTATTACACACCAAATCAATTTTCCATTTCAATTTAATTCAACAAATATTGATTGAATATGAACGCTTCATATATTCAAGGTATAGTTTTCAACAACAAGAAAGCACTAAGAAACGAATCACTTTCCTGCAGCACTGAATGGATTTGTCTAAGAAATCAGAATAGTCTGACCATTTGCAGTCTCCATTAAGAACCATCACAGACGCTGGGTCGTAAGATCCAGGGTGAACCTGGAGATTACTACGGATCACAAGCAATCTAACTGACCACTCAGTTTATATCTTTATTAAAGTCGTTTTTGGTATTAAAGGTGCCTTAGTGAAAGGATATGAAAAGCTGTAAAGTAACCTCAAATTCCTTTCAGACTAAAATGCAGGAATAAATAACTTGAAATCTGTTGGAATAGTCACAAGGTTTTCAGCAAAAATGTCCACGTGATCACAGGAAAATATCACTTCTCACCAAGTGCCTGAGCGTTTCAAGTCTGTGCTTTATTCTTATTTCAAAAAGAAGTTTGTTGCTTCTTTTTCTAGCTCAAGTAAATTGTAGGTCTTAGGAGCAAAATTTTTAGTTATCCCAATGATTTCACGTTAACTCACAAAATCAGCCTCTGGAAAATGGACATTTTTCAGCTTAAAAAAAAAAAAAAAGATCAAGCATAGACAACAATCATACCCACAGGATTACAAAGTCTTCCTTCGGAAACAAATCAAACTGGGAGGAGAAGGTAAAAATATTACCACCAGCGGACCAACCATGAAGTTTAATTAAAGAAGGAATTACAGAATTAGAGAGTATGTCTTTGTCCGTTAACCCCTCGTGACCTCTTCTGTAGCCTCGGGAAATATTTCATCCTAGTTAACTCTATTATACATGCGATCTTACCCCAATTTTATAGGGATTTAGTCACGTGGAATTCTATAATTATTGGTTTCCAGACCAGTATAATTCAGAGACAGGAGACAGGCAAAAAATGGAAAAACGAAAAAATTCACAAGCACACATTTGGCACACTGTCTTTCTTCTCAGCAAGACCTTTTCATTTGAATAATTAAAGAATCAAAACATGACAACCATTTAAAGTCTGTGTTTGCCCCAGATACAGCACAATGCGGTTTACAGGCGCGGGAGGAGGTGGGGGGAGTCCCTCCCTGCGGGCCTGGAGGCTGAACTTCCTTGGTCATCAGTCATTTATTCTAAGATGACCTCAGACCCAATCAGATGGTCCTTCCGTCTGTACTGATCTTTCTGAGCTAAACCTGTCCGCGTTGGTACTCAAAGCTGTGTTCCACTGATAAAAGAACAAGATAAAAATAGAAATCGTTCCTGAGGGCCCCACGAGGCGGTTTCACCCTGGGTCTGACAGCGGAAGGGTATTTCAGAAGTATATTATATCCACGAGGTCTTCAGAGGGTCAGCGGGAAGTTGGATGCCCTTACTTGGCTAATTGTAGAGTGTCTCCTGGGTTTGTGAGTTTTGCCATTCAACATGAAGTGGACAATGGGACAACTAACTGGTTTCTGATCTGAAGTGGCCCTTTTAAGCTGAGAGAGATGCGAATGACCTCTCCCGTGTTTACTGGGGGGAAAGCAAGGAGGAGTCTGATAGTCCCTCACAGACCCCGAGTAAATGACAAATGACATTTTCCCTTTGTGATCTTTGGGATTTTTGTTGACTTATTTGGAGGCTTTTGTTGGATCCCAAGAAATGGCCTGTGGCCGAGGCCTATTCTACCGATTTCCACGCTCCATCTGTGGAATCCATCAACGGAGCGTTTACCCTCATTCAGGGCTCTGACACCTGCCTGGCGGGGAGCAGCAGACACAAAGGAAGCCGAGTGGATGAGAAAGGGGAGGTTGGCTGTTTTTTTTTTTTTTTTCAGGGGAGGGAGGAGGGGGAGGTTGAAATGGATGCACAGTAGGGGTTAATCCAAGCCAGTTGAGAGACTTCAGCACCTGGAAGCTTCTCTTCCACATTAACTCACAAGCTAAGGAGTAATCGGCGACATTATTTTTTCAATGTTTTTAAATTGTGAATATGTCGAGAAGAAAAGAAAGAGAGAGAGAGAGAGACACCACTGAAAGGAACAAACCAAAAATTTACAACAGAATCCTAAGGTATATCTACAAAGCGTGTCTGACTTAACAAATGATCAAGCCATCAATTGAACTTCCCAACATTCATAACTCAGTGGGAGAATTTGAGTGATTGTGACTGTGTTCATTGATATCCTAGGAGAGACGTTTTATAACCTGATCGGTGGCTTACTGGAAGGTGAGAGGGTCTTGTTTTGTTTTTATTGCCTCTACAACTTCTCTCCCAAATATGCCAGCCCGAGAATCTTTAGAAAGTGCAAAAAAAAAAAAAAAAAAAAAAAAGCAGGACCGTTTATGGCAAGACTATTCTGGGTTTTCTCTCAGAAAGGCTCTTTTAAGAACTCTAAATCTAATTAAGACCCTCCAGCCATTCACCTCCTCTTGTTCCTGCCCAGCAGTCCCCCCCATTTGGAGGCTGCAGAAATGTAACGCTATTCCCCTCCCCTCTGACCCAAGTCCTTCCCTCGGAAGCCGCCTTCTCACAGCACGGGGTCATTAGAAGGAAAATAAGCTCCTGCCAGGTTGGTGCTAATCAAAATAGCACAAATAAACCCTGACACTCAACAACTCCCTGAGTCCCTGCTGCCCTGGGAGGAGAGTACAGATTGGTTATGAATATGGCCAGCCACGGGGGCAGTCCAGGAGGGCCCGCTTGTGCTCCAGGGCCCTGGAGTGACTTTAAATGCACAACGTGGACCATTGGGGGTTTATTTAAGATAAGAGCTGACGAGCAGAGGCTGGCAGGACAGGCAAGCTGCCTCCAAGGCATTGAGCTGCCTGGGCCAACAGACACCCTGGATCCTAAGGTTCCAATAACTTTGAATCTCATGTGTGTGCTGGGTTTCTATCCACGTTGCTTTGAGGAAAGTTACTTGGGGTGGGGTTCTCTCCCAACAGCCACTACCTCACTGTTAGTCATGTAAAAGGCCCCCTTTGTAACAACACAGCTAGAAAGAAAGGCTTATTTCTCCTTCGTTCATTTCAGCCCCGCTGGTGATTATTTTTAGGAGCTGTATATGTTAATGTGTTTAAGTAAAAACATGCTGTGTCCCTTCTCTTCCTCTGACACAAATAATATTTTGCTCAAGGGAGCCAACAAAATCCCAAACTACTGTTTCAGCCGGCACCTCCTTCCAAAAGCATAAAGTGAAGAAGGAATCACTGCTAGTTCTGGGGACCTTGCCAGTCACCCAGATTAACCCAGTGGTTTCTTAAACCCTTTGCCACTTCAATGTATGTAACAAGAATTCCTTTTCACAATGAATCTCTCTCATCCAGCAAAGATCCAGTCACACTTCCCCACCCTACCTACCCCTGCAAGGGATTCTATTTGCAATTTTTGTTTGTTTGTTTTAAATGGTTTTTTAAACTCCTTGGTAACTGCCGCCAGAGCATTTCAAAGAAAAAAAGAGCCGAAAGCCCCCAGAAAAATGTGTTGCTATTCAATTAGGAAAACTGATTAGTTAACTAATTAATCAGCTAACAGCGTTCTAAGAATAGTCTCCCCTGATAAGAACTTTCCTCCCTCAAGAGCTTTAAAGTCAGTCATAATTAAAATTAAGAGCCAGAGCTCTCCCTCTCGGTGCTTAAGTCTCCATGTTTCTAAAAGCAGTAAGCTAGGTTCTGGTGTCCTGGGATTGGATCGCAGGGAGCAAAGAAAGGTAATTTGCACACTGAAGGGGAACAGGAAAACAGTAGTTCTCGTGAAAGGAAAAGGGCCAAGTGACTTTTATTTACAATTGCCAAGAGAGAGGCCATTATTGACCATATGGGCCACAATTGCCCTCTTATCACGGGCTGGCCATCATGTCCTTTGGGAGCTGTTAATGAACTGGGTAATTGAGCTGCTGACATGTGTTACCAAAACAAAACAATAGGAAGAAGAGACAAATGAACATTTTATTTGCCAATCAGAGTAGGTTCAGCTTTTCACAGAGCTGCAGCTAAGTAACTGACTGAATACATAAAACAGTGCATTGAAAGCAAGCAGATGCAGACACAATAATGTTAACTGACAGCTTATGGCCCATCTGTGCTTAACATTTTGCTAAAGAAATTACTTGACTTGCTAAAGAGACAAATCACACAGCTGCCCCGAGTGCTGCATTATAAGAGATAAATCATTAGCTAAACTATTTCATGCTTAAAATGACAATGCTTATTAACAGTTACGTTGGGATATTTTGTCAGCACAGCTTGACATAGTTGTTTCTTGCTAAAAATGTGACAACTCATAGATAGTCAATGGAATTGAGTTAGGGGGAAGAAAATCAGAACACAGCAAACAATTCTAAAGAAAAAGAATTTTTAATGTCTCAGGATTAAATATGCATTTCTAAGATGCTGTGAATGGGAAAAAAAGAATAAATCCAATGAAATAGAATATAAGAGCACGTTCCATATGGTAATTTATGCCTTTCTTCCATTTACACCTTATCTATTCAGCATTGCAGAATATTAGAAATGCTCTCATTCTAGGTTGCTTACCATTAATAGCACCAATGATATCAGTTTAAGAAATTATTGTGTCAAGCCACTTTATTTTCACCTTCGTTTCCTCCTTTGGAAAAATATTTCTTTAAATGGGGAAAGAAAAACCATGTTGCAAAACACCCACTTTATGAGGAAATTTAGCTTAGTTTTTTGTTACTGCATCTGAATTGAAACCACATTTTTTGGTCCAAGTGTCGTTCATCCACTGCCACGTAGAGCAACGTAATTCTGAAATCATTTCTGTGTCAACTGGTTAACTAGAGGCAGAACATGGACCTCTCAAAGCCCATCTTGTGATAGTTACCTCAACATTCTAGGCAAAATTAACTCAGTAATAATGATATAAGATAGCTTGCCAAGCCCTGCTTTCTTTATGTGCATTTTCTTTCATCGATACCAAAACCCTGCTTTGATATTGTCATCCCCATCTTACAGATGAGAAAAAAATAAGGTCTCAGGGGTGAGGTAACCTACCTGAACCATGAGAACTAAAAGAGGCTGCCCAAGTATAAGATCATATATTTCAAATACACAGCTTTATTAGCATTGTTATTTGAGGAGTAGGTTGTTGCAACCATTGATAGGAGTTGAAAAAAAAGAAAAAAACCTGTGGCCAGTATCGTCACATTTTTTTTTTATTCCTGGCCACAGTCAATCCTGTAAACCAGTTGTGAAAACATGACCATAAAGAATGAGTGGTATTTTCCACAGTAGTTGGTGTATGTGAAATTATGTTATGTACAGTTACTAAGAATTCTGGCTATGAAACCTAACCTTAGCCAAATTTACAGAGCTTTAAATAAGACACAATTAGACTCGTGAACAATTGACAAAGACATAGAACCACCCTGTCGTAATCTTTATTTTCCCCTATTGAATATTTGTGCTATTGTGTGCATCGGTCATTTAAAAGTCAACAAATAAACTAAGGCTGAATATATAAAAAAAAGGTGACAAGTTACATAGAGAGTCTTTCAGAGGGTAGAAAACAAAAGAATGCTTTTGCCACCCTTATTAAGACAAGACAACCCAAGGACACACAAAACCTAAACAGCTTTAGCCACAACTAGACTTTGTCAGGATTAGCATGACCGGAGATGTTTGAAAAAGAGAAGAAAGGCAGTTTTAAGTAGGAAGTTAAATACTACACTTTTTGTGCCAGAAACCTACCAAAGGAAGTAAGAAGATAAATGACAAACAGACTAGAATTATAGGGCAAAACATTTACAGAATTGCAGAATCATCAGAAGAAACTCGAGGCCCCTCCCTAGTTGAAGCTCAGAGAGAGCAAGTGAGGTTGCCCCCAATCACACATCTTTCGGTAAACACTCACCGAACGCCTGAGGTGTGGCTGACGCTGCCCTTGGCACCAGGGATACAAATATAAATAATGTTTGGAGCTTAAACTCAGAAAGTAAAACTTAATCAACTAACTTCCCCTCCAGTGCTCTTTCCACTGAGTCAAGCTGAAGTATGTAACAGAAGGAAATCCAACCCTGCCCTGCAGGAACAGAAAGATTAAATGGTTTCTCAAGGCTGAAAAGCCTAGATACATTATTTAGTAAACAACAGAGCCATAGATTCTGTGAGCCTGTGATCCTTAATACAGAGATCAAATATGCTTTAACTGACACCGCCTATATGGCATTTCGAGGTTGTTTCTTTGCTTTTGGTTTTCTACTGGGTTCCATAAGGAAGAAAAGGGGCTGCACAGGAAGCTTGTTTTGAAAATCCAAATCTTATCTGGGTCAATTATTGCTTGTTGGAAGATAGAGAGGGGTAATACCTGAGCACAAATGAAAGAGGAACCATTTCCTGGAGGCAAGAGAGAAGTCTGAGCTGAATTCTCGCTGGCAAATGAATTAGGAGCAACATCAAGGCTATCAGAAATCACGCATGGATGCCTACCGTGCAAGGAGGGCTTTTTGCTAGAGGCTGGGAGGAAAGGAATAATGAAGGAGAGAGGACGATTTCTCTCCTTCACCCCGCAAAGGTATGATGCTCACGTCTGGAAGGCTGGTTTCCAGAATAGTGTCTTCTCCCACCAGAGGACTCCAGGAGGAATTGGCAAACCAGTCAAGGTGACTAAGCAGGTGATACGAGTGACTTGTCACTGTCCTTGGTTAGATAGGGACAGCTGCTTTTTGAAACTTTCTTTTCTTCTCTTTGCCTCTAAGCAACAGTCAGTCACCACTGAACTCAGAAGAAGTGATACCAAAGGTCTGGGCAAACAAGGCTGTGAGTCATGGTAGAAGGAGACCTCGGAGACAAGCCAGTCTGTTTCAAATGCCCACCTGGCCCCTCCTCTCTGATTTGGAGCAAGCCGCTTAACACTGAACCAGTTCTTCCATTAGTAAAATGTGGTTTAAAACACCTGCTTCAAAGGCGGGTTTTAAGGGAAAAAAGAGTTTGTAAAGCAAACAAGAGCTCCCAGTGTATGATATGTCCTCCAAAAACGTAGCCCTCTGCATCCTTCCGCCTTCATCGTATCCAACTTCACCAAGCATTTTAAAAAATAAATAAATAACGTGAGAAAACTGCTCTCCATGTTCTAAGACTGAGAGAGAAAAATGGTCACCAAAGCTTTGAAGATGTTTGTAGAACTTCCCAAAATTGTGAAATACGAGCGTTATCCAATCTCCCATCTGCTACCTCCTCTGAAGATCCTGCCTGTAATCAGCCAGTATATATGTATCCACTTAAAGGGGATTGGTCCATTTCCAATTCCCTTAAAAATCTAAAATATAGGCCTGGATACTCTGCGCCTCCTGGTCCAGGACACATGTCTCTGCTGTGGGATTAATGATTAAGGTTGGTATGAAGTAAATAAATTCTGTGCACCCAGATACCTCAGGGCTTAAATAAGAAGGCTGAGCTTAACAAAAATCAGGCAAACTGCCTAAAAGAAATTAAGTATACTTGGCCTCTCCGTTTTGCCAACATTCGTTTTGGTTTCCATGGGAAAGAACTTGGAGTATGTGTGCTTGGAGGCAAATTCTCATCTTCACTTGTGTTTACTGATATGAATCTATATCAGCAAAATGAAGTATAGTGTTGAGCAATTTACTGTCTGCTCATTTTGATTAACGTCCACAGTCAATGTGAATAGGTCAGGCACCCAACTCCAAAATATAAATAAATAAAAATCAAGAACTCCCTCAAAAGCAAGCTTCTCCATGAATTGTTGGGCAGTTGCCTTGCCTCTCCACATTGCCTTTTCAGGAACTATCTTGCAGAGCTGGAGGGAAATGAATAAGGAAGTGCTAGGTAGGAAAGAGTAAAAGGGAGGGGAAGAGAAAAGAGGAGAACAGAAGAGAAGCAGCTCAATGTTCCTCCCTAGCAAAGAGGAGTAATAACGCAGTAAGCGATTTCCGAGTCAGTGGGCTGATCCCAGGCACTCCTTTCTCCAAAAGGCTCTGATGACAAGTCTTTTTGACTTAGGAAAGCCTACTCCGAGGGACTGGGGAGGGTCGGGGGTGAGGGTCCAAAAATATGTCCTGATCCTTGGCAGCGTTTAATAAACTAAGGACCCTCCTGGATGCAGACCAAAGACAGTCCTACTCATCCTTCCCTCTCACACCAGCCAGTAATTTTGACTGGAAATCACCCCATCAACATGTCAGGACAATGCCAACACCTAAAGAATATGCTGCCAATTTAATGCAAAGTCAAGCCCTAGTCTTCACCACCCAGTCATAAATTTATTCCTAAGAAGAGTTTCTTGGACAAAATAAGTTTCTTATTTTGTTTTGCATTTTTGACTTTACATTATAAAAGTATATTACATCATAAAATAAAATTGGAGCAATGTCTAAAAGTAAAAAATAATGATAGTCCCAGAATCCAGAACAGTCGCTGTTGGTTTTAAATTAGGGACTAGATTATATAAATGGATGGGTGGATGAATGCATGGATGAAGAGAGACAGATAGATTTGCCAAACTCCTTTACTGGGTTTCTTTCCATTTGTTTGTTCTGCATAGTTTATTAACAAAACGTAAGTTTTTTAAAACTTTCTTGATTAGATACACTTTTAAAAAGTAAATAAAATTCTTTCCTCCAGCAAGTAGTCAAATGAATTTATCTTTGTTGTTTTGGTAATAAGAACAAAATTGTTTGGTTGGTAGTATTTTTGATATGTGAAAATTTCACTTGGGTTCTGAGATTATGTAGGGTGCTGACAATTTGCTCATCTCCCCTTGTAGATACATTTGAATGTACAGATAGAAGCACTTGTCCATCTCTATATATGAGGACCAAGATAAACGACATGCACTCACATTGCATTCATTTTAGGCAGGTATATAATTCATTCAAACGAGCACTGAAGCCACTCTCCCACATGTCTCTCTCCACTCCCACAATAAATAAGCCACAGTTTAAAAAACAAAAGCTTGTCAAAGGCCTGAGGCATCAGAGGTGGTTGCCTTCCTGACCATTCCTCCCAAATCCTCACACCGTGATGCAATTAAGTAAGAAGGGGCCCTTAAAAACGCTTCCTTCTTCCTAGTAGAAGAAGCCAGATCAGGATCAGTGTGTGAACATCTGAGCATAAGACTGGGCATAAAGAGAGACAGTGGCTAGAGAAGAAAACCCTGCTGAAGCACAGGAAGACGACGTCCCAGGTAACTAGCAATGTACATTGCAGGGGCAGAATTAGGGATATATCACTGTTTAAAATATTTTTCCACTACTTGCTAGAGATGGTCATGTTTTATGTTAAATGTGCTGCTTAAGCTCACAGGGAAAAAAAAAAGAAAGTGACAGTGAATATATGTATGTTCCTGTATAACTGAAAAATTGTGCTCTACGCTGGAATTTGACACAACATTGTACAATGACTATAGCTCAATAAAAAAATGTAAAAAACAAATGTGCTGCTTAGCATAGAATTTTAAAAGCTAGAAATCACTTTAAAGATCATCAGACCACACCTTAACTTACAGATAAAAATAATAATAATTCTAACAAATGGATGAAGTGGTACTTCTATCATCACCTGGCTTGTTAATGGCAGAGTCAAATCTCAAAACTAAATTCTAAATTCTGGTTCTTTCCTCTTTATCACACTCATAACTTTCTGTGCATCTGTGGGTGAACTGACTTCTGTTTTCCAATCAACTATGTAACTAGAGTCCTCCTCCCAGACCCACTGAATCCAAAACTTAATGAAATGAGATGAAGCACTTTGGGCTCAAATTGGCCTTGGAGAGGAAAAAAAATTAACGTGTAGCATCTCAACCATTTTATGTACATTTGACGTAATGTGGTGCTGTTTTTATTTCCGATTTTTTAAGTTGGATACCTCATTATACCTTTATAACAGTTCTGTGAGTTAGATATTATTATTCTTGTTTTTAAAAGGAAGTTGACACTCAGAGTGTTTAAAAGACTTGCCCAAAGTCTCAGCAAGCCAATTAGGTGTCAGAGTTAGCAAGATAATCCCCAGTCATGCATAAAAATGATTTCTAGATCATCTTTTTTTTTAGTATTATTCACAAATTTCATTGCTCAAATAACATGTATTTCCAAATACCAAGCACTAATAAACAACTTTTGCAGGAAATAATGATTAATATATTCCCGAGTAAATCAACTTTAAAATGTAGGAAACTATTCATTAACATGAAGTTGAACATGTACACAAATATCTGCTAAGAGTTCAGTGAGTAGAGTTTAGCGTTTTCATTGAACTGAAACAAACCAATTTCCCAGTATCCCATGCACTTGCCAAATGGACCAAGTATTGGTCATATCCTGATTTTTCCACCTTAATTCACTGTCTGTTCCACCTAGAATGCCCTTTCTGCCCATCTTTATACAATGTTAGTTCTCAAAACCCGGTTCCACAAATCCTTCCCTGAACCTCCCAGTACTAAATATCCCACCTTTCTCTGTACTGCAGGAGAACTTCATCTTTTCCATCCCATCAGCACATTTCCTTCTTAATGGAATAATTGACTAAGCATTCAGGTCAACTTTTCTGCAACCACACATTTCTCTGATTGACCACTTCCTTGAATGTGGATAAATTTAGTTGTATGTCCCGGTGGTGCGTTTTCATTTAAAGGGTCAAACAGTCAGAGGTCAGCAAAGCAACTAGTAAGTTTATACAGACAAATCTAACAAATGCCAACACTGCCTTACTAAGAACAGGTTTTGAGGGAATATGGTTGTTTGCTTGCCAGTTGAATAGTTTTGCAAGCAAAAAATTAGAAGCCATTTGAAGAGAAATGGCTTTGTGTGTCAGAAATTTCGATGGTTATTTTGACTGCCATGATGCTGAAGAATTCACAAAAGAAGAGAAACTGACTGATGGTGTCATGGCTTTATTACAAAATAAGGAAGGAATAATTAAGAGGAGCATAAAGACCATTCTCCCTCAGTCTTTCACAGGATTCCAGTCAATTTTGGAGGCATCCAGAGGCCATAAATAGAGCGACTCTTTCTTGGCTTCAGTAGTTACCAATGAGAGGAAATACATGAAAGTGTTTTGTAAATGGTAACATTCATGTAACATAGGTGTTTTTATCTTTATCATTATGACCATATTGTCATCATGATCATAGCAGATAATGCAGCACCAAACTTTATGAGCCAATATTAAATTCAAGAGGCATTAAAGTAAGCCTTTCACTTTATACAGAAAATAAAAATGAGTGTATGAGGTTCTTCTCTGATCAACTAAAGATAATGGCCCCTCTTTTTTTCAAACTTCCTGATTTTTTTTTTTTTTTCGTACAGGAAGACACCAACAGGGTCATTCCTCTCTAAGCTTCATGCTCCTTTCCCTGAGAAAAATCTTTACTTTCCACAATGTCTTCTTCAGTCTTAGGTCTTAGGGAAGATTCACTCTCAAATTCCAGAATCCTACATATCTACCAACAAGGATATTTTTCTTCTCCCCTTCCAAAAAGGTTTACGTAAGCCTGAGCCTGAAAATACAGAACCAGAAGCAGATTCATATTTCGTGGGGTCTGAGGCTTTTATATTTTGAGGGAACAGAGTTCCTTTAGAAGAAGAAGGAAGAAGAATTAGAAGAAGAAGGATTAGAAGAAAGAATTAGAATTAGAAGGAGGAGGAGGAGAAGAAGCAGGAGAAGAAGGAGAAAAGGGGGGGAGGGGGAGGAGGAGGAGAAACTAGCTTACTTTTGCACATTTTACAAAATCACTTGACAATGTGATATATTCTGGGGGCCCTTTGCAAAGATTTGGAGGGAATCCTCGTCAGTAAGGGCTCACTGTAAATTCACTTTTCTTCATGAACCTCTGGTAAAACCACAGAGTCCCTAAATGGAAAGCACACGAGAAAGATACCCTGTCTACATCCGCCTTTCCTGCCATGCACACAGTGTAAACATCCCTAGACAACAGCAATGACAGCCCAGTCTACCCCCCAAATAGCAGCGGCAGACCAGTCAACCAGTACTTATGACTGTAAACTACCTGGCGTCTTTAGTGGGGACATGGGGTTTCTTCCTCAGTTCCACAGAAGCCAACCCTCGGGGGTAGCTACTTCCTCAGCCTATGAGCAAAGCCCATTTTAGAAACTGTGATAACAGAGACATACAGGTCATGGATAAGGCAGAGAACCTCATGAGAAGTACGGGAATCCATTTTGCTTTGTTTTCTAACCTTAAAGAGACATCTTGGGAACCTGGAACACGTTCTAGGTAGGGATCTCATGGGTCTGGTTCTTCCATGTGCATGTTCCTTACACTCATGAGCCTCAAAAGGAATGCAATTCAAACAACTTGTGAAATTCTACTTTAAAGATTATTGTTTCTGCGATGAACATGTGTTACTTCTATAGTAATGGAAGTAGTTCCAGTATTGAGAGGTAACCCCTGTAAAGCCTGGGTATTTTTATGAGAATTTGCAAACAACCTTGAGTCAATTCAACACTTTAGCCAGCATGTGAAACTTTCCTTGTCCCTAAAAGATGACACTACTAGCACTCTCTTAAACTTGGAAAAAATCAAAATAATTATAAGCACAACTAAAAATTCTATGCACGTTAATTAACATTGTAACAACTTGTATAGGAAATACTGGCACCACAGAAACTTGGAAAAAATTATTACAAAAAGAAAGAGGGACTTGCTCTAGATTTAGGCCAGATATAATACCCCAGAAATTGAAGTAGAAGGAATGGAGTGATTACAAATTTATAAGGAAAAATAATACTTTTGCTTAAACTGGTTGGTATTTCAAGCACAATTGCCTTAGCTTCTCACTTACCAAATGACTCATTTGGGACTAAATTTCTTTAGATTTCTTCATACTTTTAAATAGGACAAGCACTAATTTTCACTGATCTCAGTAGTTCCTAACACATTATCATTTGAGAAAGATTTCTTAAACGTGAAATTTTGAGTTGACTTTACCAACACTCCACAAAATTGAACATGCACATTTGCATGGAAAGGACCATCTATTTCATCGCTTCAGTTGTCTCCTAGGCGTGTCCCACCTCGATCTTAGGTGAATGAAGAAGGGCTGTCGACACCCATCACAGGCTTTGCTGCAGAACCAGAAGTTGCCAGCAGAACTCTAATAATGGGAATCACCATAAACAGAGATGTGGCACTAGGGAATAAATTAACACTTCCAAATTGAAGATGTGAAGGTCTTTACCAGGGGTCAGCCACACACGACCTACTGCCTGTACTTGAATTGTCCTGTGATCTAAGGACGGTTTTTACATTCTTAAATAGATGGAAAAAACTAAAAGAAGAATGACATCAGCGCATGAAAATGAAATCAAATCTTAGTGTCCATAAATAAAGTTTGTTGGAACATAGCCATGCCCATTCATTTAT
Organism: Camelus ferus; assembly: GCF_009834535.1. Taxonomy (NCBI): domain Eukaryota; kingdom Metazoa; phylum Chordata; class Mammalia; order Artiodactyla; family Camelidae; genus Camelus; species Camelus ferus. The sequence goes on from NC_045700.1 coordinate 83,622,495, forward strand.
GTATTTTTTATGGCTACACGCTACAAAGGCAAACTGAGTAGTTGTGACAGATACCAATAGTCCACAAACCTAAAAATATTCACTACATAGCCCTTTAGAGAAAAAGGTTGATGCAACAGTACTTGGTCTATACAATAACCAACATGTTGTGGGTACTTACTGTGCACCAAGCACCATGTCAAACATCTTTACTTGCTTTCGTTTATCTAATCTTCAAACTAACACTATTATTATTCCCCATTTTACAGAGGGAAAAACTGAGGCACAGAGAGAGTTACATAACTAGTATCAATTTGATATACCTTTCTCACATAGATGCTTGTGTTTATGAATTCTGTGACAAATTTCATCCTCTCATTCTGTCACCCCAAAGCCCACCACCACTACCTTCACCCAGGGTTAGGCAGAATGTAAAACCCAAACTCTCGTTTTTCCATAGCATGAGGCAAGTCCCAGTTCCTGTCTGCAGTGTGGATGGAGGGATGCCTTTCTGTCTCCTGCTGCTGCCATTCCCCCATGTCCTGGCATGAATGAAGCCAGAGTTTTGGGGGTTTTTTTTCCCATGAGGGTCCAGGTCCCTGTGATGTTATTCAACTTTATAGAGCAGGTGCCGAAACTAACTCATGAATTAATTACACCCAAGAACCAGATTTATTGCTTGGTTCACAAGGAGATCAAAAACCAGGCAAGTCTTTTAATTGAACAGCAGTTTTCTAGGTGGTCTGAAGTCTTGCTGCTATGGTCACTTTACCTTAATGTTGACCTTTGCTTTGACTTCAGACTCTTGGATTGTCTTGCATCTCCAAGCCATGAACACAGTGACCTCTGACACGAGCCACTGGCTACACCCTCAGAAATGCTAGACTTATAGTTGTCACCTCACTCCCCACTCCTCTGCCCTGATGCCCCATACACCACTCACATCCTTTTTATCTAAGTGGCCTACGCCAGGGCAGCAAATTTACCTGCTTGGTAAAAAAGAAGCTAGAGGCAGCTCAAAAAAAAAAAAAAAAACTAGTATTCTACTCCCAGGATTCTTTCCTCAGCCCTCTGCTCAGTTGGACAAACAGTTGACTGAACTGTATTACTCAGATTTACCATCTGTTAGAAGTAATAAAAATCCTTGGGTGATCATGAGGAACAGATTTACAGGGGTATGAATAGACTTTGAAAAATGTAGAGTACTGTAGAAATGTAAAATAAAAGTAGATTATATTTTGAAGTATAAAAAACATATGCAGGTTTGACATGAGTATGCTAACTTTCTCAAACACTAAAGACATTCTGGGATGTGATTCACGATCCAAAACTTCATGCTAACCGAGACCCTGTTTATACAAATAACCCTAGATGATGCCCCACCAGAAGCAGCAAGAAAACAAGTTGTCAAAGATTTAACCAGAGCCCAGCTAACAGGACATAACCTACACCATACATAGGTTTAGTCATAGGTTTATTTCCCAGGGGGGAAAAATAGAGGTCAAAGTTTTTAATAACCTCATCACAAAATTGTTCTCTATTTCCTCATTTCTTTACTCACCAAATGTTTATTTGGTGCCACTATATGTCCAGGTCTGTGCAAAGCAGTACATGCAAAAAGGTGAACAGAACAGAGCTCACAGTTTAGCAAATATCAAAAAACAAAACAAAACAAAACAAAACAAAAAAAAACCTGACATCCAATCTTCAGAAAATGCCAGTTGCAATTTTTTTTTTAAATGGAGAGTTTCACTTTAAGTTTTCAGTCAGACGTGTTAGATGGTTTGCTAGATAATGGTTGTACTTCTAATCCCATTTTCTGTTCCGTAGATATACTTCTGCCTGGGGATGGGGGTGAGTAGCTGTCAGAGTCTTCTTTCACTGTACATGTTGTCAGCCTTTTCTCACCTTACATTTAGATTGTTTTTGTTGTGCTGAAATGCACTTGTCTGTTCTGACATGCTTCCTCCCACAATAAATATTGCCCAAAACTCCAGACACACATGGTTACTCTGAAGGTCTAAAATTCAGGGTCTCTTCGATACCAAGAAAGCCCTTTGGAAATCTGGGTTTCCTAGAGTCTCTGAGTATTATTTTATCACAAAGGCATCTCTGAGACCCATCTCAGACCCTGCCTCTAAACTTGTCTCCATCAAGGGCATGATTATTTAGGATGGAAGAAAGAACTGTGGCTGGCTGAGACCACTTGACGTCTCTCAGAGGTCTTATTTTCATACCACCTTACAGTGTAAGCAGGTCAAACAGCTCAGTTAATATCAACATGTATTTATCATAAACTCTCATAAGCGTAAGGTTTACTTTTAAGCTTTCTATTCTCAGCTCAGTTAGTTGGGCAAGTTGCAGCACTAAGAGACACGGAGATTTTGTTTTGTTCAATAGCCAAATCCATTTACAGATTTTCACTGGGGAGAGAGGGAACGTATGATCTTCAAAAACGTGAGGCATGGGATTTGGTTTTAGTACCGAGGATGAGTGAGGCAGTCCCACTCTTGAGGTTATGTGGTAGAAAACGTCTGCCCTGCCTAAATACGGTCAAGGTCTCGAGGAGACAGGAGGAGGGGGTCTCAGGACCGCCTAGCCGCAGAGTCCTCGTTCGGTGATGAAGTCTTAGCATGGGGATATCATGCAAACCATCTACCAGCATCTACATCAGAATCACCTGAGATGTCTGTTTAAAAGATTATGGTTTCTGATTTCCACCCCAGATCTGCAAAATCAAAATCACTTGAAGATGATCCCAGAAACGTTCTCTTAAGCAAGAAACCCAGAAATTAAATGCAATGATACTAACACTTACCTAGCACTTACCATGTCAGTCAAAGTTATGAGCATTATGTGTATATATATATTTATATATATATATATATATACATACATACACTAACTCAGGTTCTCTATGTATGACTCAGCTTCTGTGAAGCTGGACCACTGGGCTAAGGTGCACCTACAGGTAAATCCTGGATCTGCCATTTTCCCATCAGTTATTTAACTCCCCCGACCCGAGGGAACTCAGGTGTAAAGCAGGGATAACACTTCCTATTTTGCATGGGGGCGTGATGATGGAGTCCCTGACAGACACAACGCGCCCAGCAGAAGCGCGCTGGAACTCCGCCGGGAACTGGCCCAGGCGTGCTGTCTTACAGGGGGCGCTCAAGTGCCCTTAAGGAGCCGTGCACCCTTGCGCTGCAGTGACCAGCCCAGTCACGTTCTTTCCTCGCCGCAGTTGTGAGAACCTGCCTTGAGAATGAGCAATCCCTTCCCTGTGGCTCGCGCCAGACCCTGTCCTTGGAAGCCTCAGAGCCGGTGGACTCTTCTGGAATCGGGAGTGTGCCGGCATCAGTCACATTCCAGGGGGGCAAACGGGCTGGCAGGCAGAGCCTCGTAAGCATTTTCAGAGTTTCCACGAAGGACTTTCTCTGTTCACAGAAAACCGTTCTTCCCGTCCTACCAGCCCCGAGGACTGTGCTCACCACTGCCTGGAAGATGCCTGGATGCGGGCAGGACCTCCTGGCGTCCGCCGACGCCTCCCTCCCTCTCAGGGCCCCCTGCGGTCCTGCTTGATCCCTCGGGCTCACGCCGAGGCCGGCACTTCCTGATCTTCCCCTCTCCCTCTCCGCTCCCACAGAGACGATCCCCCAGGCACAGACTCCCTTACCTCCTCCAGGCCCTTGGCCCGGGAGATTTGGAAGCTGCTCTTTGATTTCTCTACTGCAAGGAATTAACTTTTCTTTACTAGTAGCCTGGAAGTCTCGTTTCTCAGGAATACAAAATTAAACACTGTGTGTAACGGCGATGTTTAAACTAATAATCTTTTAAATTTCCGTTTCCTAAAAATCAGAACGTGAGTACGAATACGGGATTCCTAATGTTCTGCTTCAACTGCACGACTTGTTTTAGGGAGAGTAACCTGACTCCATGTCAGAAAGCAGGCGTTGAATCTGATGAATTGGCCCTCTGGTCCGTTTTGAAATTTTACACTGTCCCTAGACGACTCTGCCTCTCAAAGTGCAGATGGGTCCGCCCAGCACTAAACGTCAGCTCGACCTGCATCATGGAAGCGGACCCTGCAATTGTGAGAGAGTTTTGTTTAATAAGGCAAATTGGAGATAGTAAATGTAACTAGTAATATTTATAATATACTGTATAACATGCTGGTAAAGCCGGGGAGAATGTTCACGTAATAGGCTCACACAGGCACACCATTCCACGGGCTCTTTTTTTTTTTGGTGAGAAAAAACTACGAAATGGAAAAAAAAATCTTCCACGTAGATACACATTTTAAACTGATTCCACTTTGCTTAAAGGTCTCCAGATGCCTTCTCTTAACAAGGACACAATAAATATTTGTTGACTAAAGGTCTCAGCATTTTTAGACCTTCGGATAATGTCTAATTCTTAACAGTCTTTGCCCAACTATTGAGGTTATGACGTCATAGTAATTCAAGGTGTATTTTGTTTTCTTTTGCTTTTAACTCACACAGCCAAACTGCCAATTAACAACAGGAATTTATGTTTTAAGCATAGTAATACACTAGAACAATTTTTTCTGCCTCCACAGCTACCAAAAAAATTAAAACCACCATAGCTTGTGAATTTTTTAAAAATTATTTGAGGTTTTATCATCCTAATTGTAGAGAGTTCTGTTCTGAATGACTTCCACTTGAAACTACCTATTTTCCAGACATTGTTTCAAAAATATTATTTTGTGTAGAAAAAGTAATCATATTAACTTCCTGTCTTGGTTCATCTTTTTGAATGCTGACCAGAATGCCTGCAAACAAACACTGATCCGAATGCCCTCCTGCAATATTTTCCTTAAAAAAAAAAAAAAACCAGCGAGGAGTAGTGAAGAGTGAAAGGCCGTTCTCATCTGAGAAGGCTGGAGGCTGGGCAGGGAAGGGGCCCTTTTGTGTCCTCCGGGGCCTCCCCTCGTCGCCCCGCCGCCGCTGTCCCTGTCCAGGTCCTGTCCCGGCTCGGAGTCCCCGCACCACCACGGCCGGGAACGTCCAGAGGAGGGACAGAAGGGGCTTTGTAACCGCGTGGACGGCAAACGCTTCTGGGGAAAAGGGAAGGAAAAAAGAACCGCTTCAAGGAAGAGAAATATTCAAGAGACATCCTTCCATCCTAAACCCGACGTGATTTTCTGCTGGGCTCTCAAGAACATTTTTATTTGATGTTAAATCAAATTAGGACTAATTCATTTCACACCACCCATTTTTTTAAAAGAACTATAGTGGTGAAAAGAACAGTAAATGTATCTGCCCCTTACTGTGACCTTAGAAGAAGTGTCCGTGTGTCTAAGCCTCGATTATTTCATCTGTGAAGTGGGAATAACAACATATATACTTCACAGCATTGTTTTGAGAATTAAAGCATATAATAGATGTGAAGCTTTATTATTATTATTATATTATTATTATTATTATTACTCCATATTAATTTAAATGAGAACAATTTTCCGATTCGATTGTTAAATAATATGTAATAAACCTAAATAATATTTAATAAACCTAATATTTAATAAAAAATATTCAATAAACCTAATATAGTATTTTTAACTGAATACCTTGCCACAAATTTACTTAAATACAAAGCTTATATTCATAGCCTGAATGATGACACCTCTCCCCCCTTTGCATTGACCTAGAGATAAACTTTGACCTGTTGTTTGATAATCACACTTTTTCTGAAGACCCCTTGTTTCTTTTAGGCAGGACAGCTTGACCTCAGAATCTGGAAGCTGACAAGCATCAATATACTTCTTTCCTCCCTCTTTTGCTTGCCAGCAAGAACCTTTAACCTTTGGACTTGATTTCTAAACCTTGCGTATTGTTTGCAATTAGAGAATATTTGGGGCAGATGGAGGATTCTTTTTAATCTGAGTTTTATTGGGTGCTGACTGTATCTTTCTGAAGTGTGGGTCTGAAATTTGGTTCTTAAGAAAAAGAAGTTCTCTTACTGGTAACGCTGAAATTTCTTTTCCCTGAGTCTTATTCTCTTGGGTTGAATCTCGAATTGACTTCATGGCACTGATTTTATACACACTATAAAAAATCTCACACCCTGAGGCATACTGTGAAGTGAGCCACTAAACTGGCCTCAATAAGGGAACTGGAATAAGAAAACTTCTTCCTGCAGATTTGTTCCTCGGCTTCCTTTTTTTTTTTTTAATTAAAAACCTTAAATTTTAAATTTTTCTAAATGATATTTATTTTATATTTTACTCATCTACAGCTGCCGAGATCTATTTACCTTCCAAGAGTGGTTTGTTGAGAGAGGAAAAACCTACTCTTACTGCTTCTAAATGAACACCCACATGCACACACACACACACACACACTCACACACACACACACAGGAGCAACCAACACAATACATCCAACAGAACATCATTGTTGAATAAGCCCATTCCCCGCTTCCTGGTACATTCTGAGATGGAAATTCCTAATTCCCAGAATCATATTGCATTAAAGGCAGGACTCTCATTGCTCCTGCCTGTTTTATATCTAGATCAAAAGGTAAGAACGAAAGATTGTACAAAGCAAATAAGCACTTTGCAGGTACTATAAGATGTATCCAATACAAAGACTAGGCATAGCATTATACCAATATCTATTAAGAACATCAGAATACAAGGGCTTATAACTACCAGTCCAAACAGAGAAATTACACTGCGAAATAACATTGATTGTGTTTAGAGAGAGAAAATTGCAAGTGCCTATGTTTTTTGAAATATTTCAGAGCCAGAGCTGGTGCTACAGAGTTCAGCATTTCTGTCTTTTTTAAAATTTTTTTAATGGAAAAAAATCCATAAATCTAATAACTTTTGCCTCAGTACTTTGGCATCATCTGTTCCCTTTTCTCACAGATTTTTGTTTTAACTAAACGTAGAATGTCCTCAGGAGAATGGTGTTGTCATGCTAATTCTGCCACTTGCTACCAGCTAAGTGGCCTTGAATCAGTCACTGAACTTTTCTGAGTCTCACTTGCCTCTCAGAGGTGGGGAAACCCACGCCCTTCTGCAGCACATCGCAACCGGAAGAGGCAAATAAAAACTACGTGTAAAAGAACTGTAGAAAAATAAAACATTATAATTTGCTGATAATTGTGATCGTTTTACTGAACCATATTTCCCTCTGTTCTTTAAGAAATCAGAGAACTAACTTTTGTTTACACGTGGCTATGTTTCAACACCGTAAGGTCTTGGTTGAGGAATGAAAAAAAGGATTTCTGGAAGCACAAAATTTTTAAATAATGCTCTCCTTGTAACAATAGAAGAATTATCTAGAGCCACTTAGACTTTGTATAAATAATTTAAATGAACTCAAGTAGCCACAAATGTTCAGCACTGCATCCTTCAATGCAGTGCAGCCTCAATGTAAATTTCCTAAGATTGCTTAACTGATAAACTTCAACCTTGGATATTCATCTCCATATAGAGTTTTTAAGGAGTAACCAAAAATAAGCAGACTTTATCTAACCCAAAGTTTCCAAAATTAGATCAACAAGCTGAACTGTTCTGGCAGATCTCATATGCACATAATGAGCTGCCAACTGGTCCAAGATGACTGACTTTAACAGCCTCCTTCGAAAAAACCAAAAGTTTCATGACAACCTCTGCCAAATTTGAGACTCACTTGTTGAATCCCTGATTATATTTTAAGCTCATTTTCATAATGCTCATACTGACTCTGTAAGTGTTAAATGTTCATTCTATTCTAAATGTTAAGAAATGGGTAGGTAAGACATGCTAAATACCTGGCATACATGCCAATGTGTGTAAAACATTAGGACATGGCAGTCAAAGTTCACTGGAACTTTGCAGTGAAATTCTAGACTAGAAGGAAAAAATGCCAAGAAGATTGTAACATCTTTCTAAGTATCCCCTGCTGAAGCAGAGCAGGGGGTAATTTCTTTTCTCACTCAAAGCAGAAAAAGAAAGCAAAATGTCCTACCTTCTACTTTCTTCCTTAGTTCCTAATCTAGTTTTTAATTCATGGGATAGAACACTGGCCTGGAAACCCTATAATATTGCACATTTGCAAATGTTTTTGAAAGGACCCAAAGGCTTAAACTATGTAAATTAAATAAATGATACAAAAGCCAAGGGCAGGTTGACCTGTTCTTCATGAACATACATTAAATGTTTTACGTATGCCTTCCTTGTTCTCTGAGACTGATTTTGAGTGTTGCGTGACCAATTCGAAAAGCAGGTTAAACATGTGTGGTGATTCAAAGTTTATCTCTGGTGTAGACATGATTTTGCTCAATCTTTCTGATGTACAGCCAATCTTTTCACTAAAACTGAACACTTTATATAGAGGAAGAGTTCGTAATAGAGTGACATCACCAATTTGGTACACAGTTTCACTCATTTTTCATGTAATAAAAATAGATTCATTTTATTATCACTCTCTGATTACCAAACCTCTTAAGAACCAAAACACTTTTCACAAAATAAATTGTTCCCAGTGGGAATTTCTGTAGATATAGCAAGCTGATTCTAAAATGTATGTGGAAAAGCATTAGAATAGCTAAAAACAATTTTGAAAAAGAAGAATAAGGTTGGCAGAATCACATTACTGGACTTTAAGAATTACTACAAAACTACAGTGATCAAGACATTGTGGTATTGGGAAAGGAATAGGTACATAAATCGAGGGAACAGAATAGAGAGTTCAGAAACAGACCCACCCAAATGCCACCAGTTGATGTGACAGATGTGCAAATGCAATTCAATGGAGAAAGGATAATCTTTTCAACAAATGCTGTTGGAAAAATTGGACATCTATATGAAAAAATAAATAAATTTTCCCCTAACCATAAAACCATGTACAAAAATTAACTGAAAATGGATCACAAACCTAAATGTAAAATCAGTGTTTTATAGGAGAAAACCTACATGAGCAGGGGCTAAGCAAAATTTTCTTAGACATAGTACTAAAAATCACCACCATAAAATGAAAAATTGGCAAATTGGACTTCATTGAAATCAAAATATTTTGTTCTTCAAAAGACACTGTTAGAAGAATGAATAGACAAGCTAAAGACTGAGAGCAAATATTTTCAAATCATAATATTTGACAAAGGAGCTATATCCAGAATATAAAAAAAGAACTCTCAAAATTCAGCTATTAAAAATAAATTAATAATTTTAAAATGAGCAAAAGAATTGAACAAATGCTTCATTCAAGAGGATATACGGATAGTAAATAGACATGTGAAGAGATTCTCAATCTCATTAGTCTTCAGGGAAATGTGAACTAAGCCATGATTAGATAGCTCTACACGTCTAATCAGAACAGGTAAAATTAAAAATACTGATATTACCAAGGGCTAGGACCAATACAGAGCAACTGGAACTCACATCCATTGCTGGTGGAATGCAGAATGGTACAGCCATTGTGGAAAAGTCTGGCAGTTTCTTATAAAGTTAAACATATACTTAACATATGACCCAGCAATCCCACACCCAGGCATTTACTCTAGAGAAATCAAATTTTGTTTTTGAACAAAACTTTTACACAAACACCTATGCCAGCTCTATTCATAATGAATCAGTAGTTGTCAGGAGCTAGGAGTGGGAGGAGAGTGTCACTTCAAAGGGTTAGCACGAAGGGGTCTTGGGGGTGATGGAACGATATCTTGATTGTGATGGTCATTACATGAATTGATACATGTGTCAAAATTCAAAAACAAAAGAACAAATATATGTACACACATGTTCATAGAAGCACTATTCATGGTAACCCAAAGGTGGAAATAGCCCAAATGTCCATTAATGGATGAATGGATAAACAAATGGTGGTATACGCATACAATGGAATATTATTCAGCCATAAAAAGGAATGAAGTTCTGATACTTGCTACAACGTGAATGAACCTCTAAAACATTATGCTAATTGACAGAATGTAGACCAAAAGGTCACATGTGGTATGATTCTATTTATATAAAATAATCAGAATTATTAAATCCATAGAGACAGAATACAGATTGGTGGTTGCTAGGAGACAAAGAAATGGGGGGCAATTGCTTAATGGGTAGAGGGTTTCCTTTTGGGTTGATGAAAATCATTTAGAACCAGGTGGTTGCATTACCACTGTAAATGTACTAAATGCCACTGAATTGTTCCCTTTAAAATGGTAAATTCTATGTTGTATAAACTTCACCTCAATAAAAAAAAATTAAGTCTATTTTACTATACGATAATTTTTCAAATAAGTTAAAAGTCACAAAAAGAAGGAAACTAGGGGGGAAAACAGTAAAATTTCCATTCTCAGATTACCCCCTTGAACAAGCATGAAAGAAGAGTTAGAGTTAAGTTTGTTACGTTCCAGAGGGCTTCCCACTTCTGCACCTCAGACTCTGTTCTCCCCAAAACTGCCCCTGCAAAATGGCCGCATAACTTTTAATTTTTAATCCCATAAAAAACAAACTCAAGTATATGATATTCAATTTCTTTTTAAACAGCCCTTACTTGATAACAAATGTTGAAGTATCTGTTTTGACAGCATGGATGGACCTTGAGGGCATTATGCTAAGTGAAAAAAAAAATCAGACAGAGAAAGACAAATGCAGTATGATCTCACTTACATGTGGAATCTAAAAAAGCCAAACTCGAATATAGAGATCATCACCCCAAAAGGAAACCCTGTGCCCATTAAGCAATTGCTCCCCATTCCTTTATCTCTTAGCAACCACCAATGTGTATTCTGAATTGTTTACCAAGGACTGGAGGGTGGGGGAGAAGGGGAGGTGCTGGTCAAAGGGTCCACTCTTCCAGTTAGAAGATGAGTAAGTTCTGGAGATCTGATGCACAGCACAGTGATTATAGGTAACTATACTGTATTATAGACTTGAAAGTTGCTAAGAAAGCTGACCTTCAGTGTTCTCACCACAAAGAGGGAAATATTAATTATGTGACGGGATAATTATTCTAACTGTGTTTTTACTAACTCTGAACTGGTAATCATTTTGCAATACATAAGTGTATCAAATCAACACGTTGAAAACCATACACTCACACAATGTTATATGTGAATTATATCTCAGTAAAGCTGGAAAAGGGGAGGCAACCTCCCTAGCCTTTGAAAATGTTGTTGTGTTTTAGAGTCCATTGCTTGTTCATTTTTGACACACAAAAGACTAAACCAAAGAAGGGCTTGTTTTGTCTTTTAAGACTGAGCAGTGCCATGATGGGACCCCTTGTCGTCTTGAGCTGCTTGCCAGTCCCCACATACACTGTGTGTTTGACTGCTCCATGCCTTTGCCCTTGCTCTTCCTGCTGCCTAAGATGCCTTTCGTCTAGTCCTTCTTGCACTGATCAGCTCCTGGTCATCCTCTAACACTCAGCATTGAGATCTTCTCCTCCAGGAAACATCTCTGAACCTGGAGATGGCCAGATGAATTTCCCCTGCATTGCCTCAGTGCCCTGGACTTTAAAAGCATCTCCACACATTAAATTGCCATAATCTGCTCATGTGGCTGTCTTCCCTTCCAAGCTATAGGCTCCTGGAGAGGAAGGGGGTGTATCTTACTAATCATTATTCTCTCCAGTAACTTAGCATATAGTAGGCATTCGTTAAGTGTGGTTGATTTGCGCTGATTGCTGTATGGTTCCCATAAAACAGTCTGATATGGTTTCTGAACAACTGGTAGCCTCTCCTCATTCATATAGGACCTGTTACCCTTGCTTTAAAATGAATTCCAATTCCCCAGGTTCTATGCATTCCCAGTTGTTCTAAGTTAGCCTCCTGTGGATTCTTAATACTTGGGGCAAGATTCTACCTCTGACCCTTTCAGGATCCTGGGAATTAGAACATTTAGCAAGCCAGACTTCAAACAATTCCAGAATAGGAAGGTACTTTTGACATCTCTAGTTCATGCACATATGCATAGAATCTGACAGGACAGGTAGAATTCTCAGTTAATGCCTATGAATGAATCAAACCCTTAACTAACCAATCAGTACAGTAACCATCTCCTACCTCATGCCAGAATCTGGCTCACCAGTGCCAGGAGAGGGTATCTCTCCTCGGGTTTTAAAGCAGGGCCAACCCAAAGGTGTGGCAGCAGCCAGTAGCTGACCCAGGTTTGAGGGGACTCTCTTAAAAAGAATATAAATTTACAATGACAAAATCCAGGTACAAAGTAAATATTTGTTTAGAAAGGGGTGGGGGGGGATCACAATAAGTTACTGGAGGTTACCATTTGTATTTATCCAAGGCGATTTGTTAGGAAAGCTTACATAGAAACACAGCCTGATTTCCTCTCCCCACCGAGAACACCCTATAGCACCCAGCACACTCAACACTCTCAGGGATTCATGCACATAAGAACCCTAAAGTTGAAGCTTTATTAGCTTCCTGGGAAACCCACCTCTGAGCCACACCCCACAAATAAGATTAACAAGGACAAACACCTGATGCTTCCTGAGGAGCACTTGTGCCCCTGTGTATTATCTCATACAATATTTATCACAATTTTATAAGGCAAGTACTATTATCATTTCATAGACCTACCAGCTGCAGAGGTGCTAGGCACACTCCCTGAAATCAGACCCCTTCTTCAATAACTTCTTAATGCCGTATGTCCGCCCAGAAGCCAGAAGCCAGTTACATAGTGTGGCAATTAAGAGTGCACGGTCTGGAGTCTGGCAAACCTGGATTTCCAGCCCAGCTCCACTGTCTTACTCAACCTCTCTTAACAAGCTGTGTTACTCAGCTTCTCCAAACGTCTGCATCCTCAGTCAGAAAAGAGGAAGTACATTATATTGTTGCTTTGTTGTTATCTGCCTGGCCTTTGAAGGACTGATTTTTGATCCAAGGATAAATTCTGATTTGGAAGAATCCCAAAAACCATGAGAACCCGAAGATTATACAGATAGATTCCAAGAATTCTTTGTGGACTTCTAAGAAGCAACTTAGGGGATGACAGAATGGGGTTTGCTACATTGTAAACCTATGAAAGAATATGGCATTGAACCTGAATGTAGCAGGGGCTACAAGTGTAATAACTATAACACTGCTCTCTAAGCTAGATTCAGCCATCTCAATACACATACTCTAAGGTACAGGCAGAGCAAATGATAAAATTTATCTTGACTTCAGAAACACAGTCTCACCTCGAGATCGCACACAATTCTGAGTTCAGGAAGATGGGCAACATTAACATGGGAGACCAAAGGGAACCGAAATTGTCCTTCCCCTCCACTGTTCCCCAGCCTTTACTTCTTGCAACAGAAATTTGGGGTTTGTGTGGGAAACAGAGGCTAGAAGGGTAAAAGTTGGTGGAAACTTGCAAATTACCCAGGATTAGGAAGAACACAAAGAAAAACAAAAATGCTCCCAGTCTTTCTTCCTCCCTGGAGCTGATTTTGACCTGAAAGTGATGTCAATATTTTCAGTATCCCAAGATAATGAACATTTCTTAAATATTTCCAGATACTATGGTTTTTAGTCATCCTAAAAAGAACATTAAAATGAGCTCCATAATTTTAAAACTAAAATAAAACAATTTTTCAAATTAGTGTGAAAAAAAAGGGCCTCTTTCTATAAGTGGGAAAGTTTCCATGGTTACTGCTGGGGAAAATGTCCTAGATTATTCTATTGCCTGAGTTTCCCTTTATTTGACAATTACTATTTAACTAAGTTTTTATTATTATTTAGGGTATTTTGTGGTACTTGTCTCCAAGACAGGACACGTAAGGAAATTTGCAGATTCACTGAAATTTCAGGTCCTTAAGTAGCTACTGTTCTGCTACCTTTGTTTCCACATAGAAATGCCTGTCAGCCCCTCCAACATTGTTCTGACCTATGAGGTATTAAACAGGGCAGGAGAGAGTATTCATGCATTGGTTCTACTAAATAGTTGAAGTTATTAATATGTTCAAAAATTAACTATATAATTTGTTTTCCTAGCTTTGTATACAATTCCCCCTGAATTTTGGTTTTGGTTTTGGTTTTTTTTTTTAGGAAGAAAGTTTTCAAGTGCCAGTGCACGATGGGTGTGTTAAAATGCAGAGGAATTGAGTACTTAGTTCAATAATGGACTTTTTACAAAGGCAGAAACTGTTATATTAATAGATGCATTCTGGAACAGTATGTCCAAAAGCTGCGTAACAGATCCTTCAGATCTATTACTGTCCCTCCAAACAAAACCCATTATGCATAAACCCAACATCAAACAACAATCTGCAACAGGCTATGTTGCAAAAGATCTGAATAGAGTCCTCATGGGCCCCTTTAACAGGCAGCCACATTTTGCAATTCAGAGACAAGTTCAACCTATCTGCAGACAGTCCTAAGGGTGCTAGGGGTTTTCCCCTCTCTTACCTATATACCCCCGAGGGAGTTGGAAATCTTTTTAAAATCAGTTTGCGCACACGGTCAAAGAAGCGGATGGCTGATTCTGTTCTTTTGTGTCTTATGATGACCAAGAAAAGTGGAATCCAAAAATATCCGTCCAAACCACACAAATAGAAACGAATCCGGTCGGGTGCTCCTCGCCCTGCGGGGGAGGACTTTCTGGCCACCTCGCCACCCTGCTAGGGTGTGTCAACAGCCTGGCGGGATGGGGAAAGCTAGGATCTGAGTGCGGCTTCACTCAGTTTCCACGGAGGCAGGGGACGCAGCCCAATCCTTCATATTATTTGAGCACAGCTTTTGCAGGCTAATTTTTTTTTTCTGAAAAAGAACTTTCTTGCATGGGTAAACGTGTTTGTCTTTAAGGGTTGTTAAAGGGGAAATCATGCATATTTCAGCCAGCTCCAGATGAAACGAGTTAAGTGATTCTCCAGCATGCTGATGTTTGAAAATGCCATATTTGTGCCATATTTGGTCCTTTTACTAGGAACACAACTTCACTGTGGGCCCCCGCCCCACTCCAGCCCCCTCCCACCCCTTCCTCCTCCTTTATGTATATATGTTGCATAATTATGGAGCAGTGAGTATTTATCACCTTTTCTGGGCAGTAAGCAGAAAGAAATACAATACCATTACTTCCAGTTACTGCCTTTCCCAAGATAATTAGGTAACACAGTGGACAGAGCTGCGTAGGCCTAATGCTGTTCAAGTTAAGTGATTGACATGGCTCTGTCTGGCTGCTCTATTAACTGTTTCATTTTGTTGCTATTTGCAGTTTGCTTGGCTAATACTCCGAACAAATACAGACTGTTTCTTTAGCCCTTTTTTTCTCTTTGACCTTCTCCTGCCCATTTTCTTTGACTCACTTCAAACTGTCTTGAAAAGGCCTGTTGAATACACACAGTCCATCAGAGGCCCAGGTTCATCCCTACCCTGGCCCTGAATGCCTTACTTCAAAGATGGGCCGCATTCTTTAATTGCCCTTTGAATTAATATCAAAGGGTCACAATGCGAGTGCCAAAAGAGAAAGGGGCTTTAATGAAGCAAAGAGCTACCATTCATTTGCAGATAAGCACGTTTTTATGCCTGAGCGGTCACCGCAGCTCCAGGCTTCGGGAAGAGGAGGCCATCCCCAGAGGACTTTTCCTTAAGTAGTGATTAGTTCAAACAAACAAGAGTAAACAAATAAAAGAAAACGTCTACAGACAACGACAACGTACGATAAATAATAAGACGAAAATCGGGAGCCGCACCCCCCATCACACTTCCCTTAAAAAAAAAAAGAAAAGAAAAGAAAAAGAAAGGAAAGCTGCACCTAATTAGCAAATCCATTCACCATTTTTAATCCCACATTTCAACACTGAAATTCCAAGGACAGGGTTCAGCAACACGCCAGAGATTAAGTATTTTCTGTCTGAAATTTTGCACCATGGGTAACGCAACAGAGGGACAAGGTTATGATTTTAAAATACAGGAAAGAAATGTAACTTTCCACAAAAAAAAAAAGTCCTAGTGCACAAGACATAATTACTTTCGATACGGACGTTCGTGCTTCAATTATTGATTCATCACTAACTCTTTCATTACAGAGAATTTCATTTGGGTCTAAAATAGTAAGCCGTATCTCAGTAGCTTTTTATGCACGAAGGTCCATATTTTCTGTTTCTGCCAGAGAAATCACCATTGAGTGGCCACTGTCTTCCTTGTCCCCCTGTAATACGGTAGCTGCCAAGCATAGAACAAGTCTACTAACAGCACCAGAGGTCATCGTAAGGTAAAATACAGCTCAAATCATAAATGATTACAGAGTGAAACAGTAAGCCATGCTTTCCCTCTTCATCATTCTCCTTTCGGAGAGGTTGGTGATTAAGGAAGGATTTCAGTCCTGCTGAATTATCATCTGAGCTAAAGCTCAGACAACATTCTTGGTGCCCAGCTACAAAGTAGATGGTTGGCCTCTGGTAGACACAACATTTGGACCATCGCCTGGACATTTCTCTCCAGCGAATGCCTTGGTAAACAGAGTTTATGTTACTCTCAATGACGTAACAAGGAAGGTCCTTGTTCAAATGTTCATCTAGTCTCCAAAAGTGACTTACTTGCCAGTTTTGAATTCATGCACATAAAATTGCCATTGCTGTGTTAAAAGAAAGAGAGAAAGAAAGCGTTCTCCCTTATCTTTGAAGACGTTAAAAGCATCTTCTCTTCACTGGCCTTATTTTCCATGAGCTTGTCTATCTGGTTCAGAGTTGCCAAAATAAGAGTGAGAAAGGGCAGCAAATAAATGTCAGAGAGGCAGCCAATCTGCATAAATCTCCAACTCCGTCCAGAGAAACTCCTTCCTGCCCTGCTGGGACTTCCAATCTTGTGACATGAGCCAATGGGCATCAGAACAATGTGGAAATCAAAAGACTTACTTTGCCCAAATCCAAGCCCTTAAATGCAGTTTCTCCCATACCACTTTTCCACTAGATGGGCACCAGTGTGCTGCTTTATAATAAAGCAATGTTATCCCAGCAACTAGGTGTCGTATGACCTGGGTACGGAATTATTTCAGGGTGTTCTGGACCGACCACAGGAAGAACCACTTTATTCTTGTTAAACTGTACTCTAGGAAAGCATTAAAACAAATCAATCAGCTACCAAATCTTGTTTCACCAAATATGAAAGCAAAGGGCAGATTATAAGGAAATAATACTTAATATTTGTTCGGAATTTCAAATGTGTTCAGGGTGACTAAAACATCACAACCATCCTCTGAGGTTATGGAGCAAGTTAGTACCACCCCCACTTTGGAAGAATCCAGCTCAGAACAGCTAGCGAGCTTCCCTTCATCACACAGCTAGTTAGAGATTGAACTGGGGCCAAAAAGTAAAGTCTTTTAACTCCAAAACCCTTCACAAAAACCACAGTTATATCTGGTGCAGAACTAGATCAGCAGTCCAATGTGCTGTGGTTTCTTTACCAAAATCCACAAGTGGAAGAAACTTTAAGAGGCTGCAGATCCAGCTTAATGAGCCGCAAGAAGAGTGTTCAGAGCATGTATTTCAGTGCTTCCCCAGGATGCTACAGTCATTTAAATACAACCGGTGATAAGCTCCATTCAAACGCAGCCATAATATCAGTACTAATGCTAATGATGCTGGCTACATCCTGCATTTGTCCGGGGCTTTGGTCTTCCTAAAGTATTTTTCATACCCACTGTCTGATGGAATTATATGATTCTTTGAGATAAAAAAATTTTTTTACTTTAATTTTAAGCACCAAGGAATAATAAGGCAATATAAATCTCTAACATGCCTTCATGTCAGGTGAAGTAAAGCAACATGAAGTTTTTAAATCTGAACAGCCTAGTCACTAATATGACCCAAATAATAGGTTTCTTATTTCTTATGTAACTCTCAATAAAACTAAGGGGCACTCGATACCCAAGTAACATTTGTATTCCCAAGAGACAAATTGTTCATGATAGCCTTCTCTTTTCCAGCCACCTTCTTATTTGCAGCTTCCGAAATTCAGGTCCATGTAAAAGACCCCTCTCTGAAGCTTAACCTGCAAGCTGGGGGGAAAAAAAAAAGCAACAGGAAAGGTACTCCAACTTCACAAATAGCTGTTTTATTAAGGGCTGTTTAGACTTAAAAGAAAGCCTTGTCCAGAGGCCGGCTGAATCTCTCTCCTGAAGGCTTTCACTTTCTCTGTATCAGCAAGTCATAACCAGAACGCTGCCGGCGTTGCATGCAGCCCTCCGCCCAGACGACACGGACCTGGGGTATGAGGATTAATTAGTTCAGGAAACGCAGTATACATAGTAGCCTCTGCTGTTGATCCCGGTTGGGAACCAAAAGCACACTTGGAAGGAGCTCTCACCTTCCACGAAGAAAAAGCAGAGCGAGCTGTCCTGAAATTCGTAGACTTATAACAGTGGTACTAGCTTGACTTCTTTTAAAATGTTCTGTACTGTCACTTCTCCCAAGAACCAGCCCGGTGCCCGAGCCTGGAGTAAGTGTTATGTCAACTAAAGAGGCTTAGAGGGGAAGAAAATGTGATCTAAACAAACCTCTCTGAGCAGACATCCTGCTGTAGGCTTCAATGGGAAACATTTGTTATGAAGTAATAAGAATTTGCATAATTTTGGGGAAGACTTTGTTTTCAAAGTAATTCTCTTTTTCACCTGCTTAGCCCTTTGCCGTGTATGGCTTTGGTTAAGTTTTGTTGATGGAGGCTCATGTTTAACCAACTGTTTTTAATTTACAAATTAAACTTGTCAGAAGTAGAAATCCTTCCCTTGGAACTCTTCCAATATGTCAAGAATTAATTCTAATGAAAACGGCATTGCCTCAATGCAGGATGGCCAGTCACTTATTTTATTTACACAAAGTCCTTCTCAGTTTCTTTGATAAAAGCAGCTAAATCTTTTTCCTCTTTCATGTTTTGTCAGCACTTGATTCCTTTTGTCCCTTGGCTATTTGCCTAGCTGTGGACAATAAGGCAGGAAGAATAGAAGCAGATTGTTGGAATGGCCCTCAATAAACCTAATTATGACATGTTGACTGCCCTCACCATGACACAGTCAAGGGACCCAGGCTTATTCAATTACCCTTGCCAGGTTTCTCTTTCAGACCTAAAGTTATCCTTTGACTGTTTGTATTTCTGAACAGTATTCATGTTCATTGTGAAAGAAAATCCCCTGGACTTTGAGGGGTTTTTAAGTTGACGCTGTTATTGTAGCTAATTTTTATTAACTGAATGATAACATGATAAAGAAATAGACTTTTGTTATGTAATAAGAACAAATCAGTGTGTGCTTAAAAGTTACACCTCTCTTTCCTTTCTCTTCCAGCCAGCCCGGCAGGACATGTAACCTGAATTAATAAACAAAATAATTTCTTCAACCTGCATAGCCTTTACAACGTGACACAGAGTCGAGCGCGGCAGAACCAGACTGTTGCTTCGCTGTGATCCTTCTTAAGCTAAGAAATAATCATCACATGATTTGGGGGAAGGTGTTATTTCAGGGTTCTTTTTAAAACCACCAAGAAGGTTCTTTGCCCTATTAGCACCAAAGAACATAAGTTCATTGGTACCTTTACGCCAACAGCTATTTCTTCAGCTGTTTGAGATGGACAGGATGCACAGTATTTAATTAAAACTCTGGCTGCTGGTTGGAGGAGCCCTTTCCCCCTCCAACAGATTGTTTGGAGATCACGCCCGTGGTTCCCGCAAAGCCAGTGTATAAAAGCTGTGTGTCAAGTGAACAAAAGAGTGGAAAAATGAAGGAATGCCAAAAATCAGCTCCTGATCCATCCTGGCTTTTAAGTCAACTAGGTCTGATAGAATTAATATTCAATTGTATTTAAGCTTCATGAAGCTTAGCAGGAACAATTGTTTTGTAAGTTGCAGCATCTCTGGGTAATTTTCTTTTTTCTTTTTCTGTTTTTCTGTTGAGAAACTCATTGTCCCCTTTAGGTAATTTGACAGCTCTTGGGACTATAATAGAATAAAAATTCAACCACAGTATAACAAAGTAGGTGCTATAATTCCTTGAATTTGTTGCTCAGTTCACTTCCTTCATTACAAAATTCTCATCATTTGAATAAAAGCAAATCTAAATTGTAATCCTCCCTACAAATGAATTTGGTGTTTGGTGGGGGTTTGGGTTGGTTTTTTTTCCTTTGGTTTCTAGGGAAATTACCTTTTTGATCTTAATGTGAGAAATCAACTTCACAAAGGACTTATGAAGTAAAATATACAAAATCCTTAGCGTTTGAAGAATGTTTGGAATAAGTACTGTCTAGAATAAATTCTGCTCTGCTGTTGCCTCTCCTTGCAAACGGCAAGTTTCAATTTCTCCAAATTCTAAAGGGATATTTTTAATCTCAAACATCCAAATTGAATTATAGAACAAAGTCTTTAAGTATTATTAATATAACTACTTTTAGTGGAATGTATGTTTACTTTATATTACAGAATGTCATTCTACAGTTTAGTTTTAGCATTTGTTGATTTCATTTTCTTCAATGTGTATAAATTTGCATTCACATTGACTTTTCAAAATTATCCCTCTGAACAGTTATAAAAATAATCATCATGGTACTCTACCTATAAATAAAAAAACACTTCTTTTAATTGCAGCATGGAAAACAGTGAATGTCTCACCACCAGAAAGTTGAAGTGTCCTTCCAATGTGTTCAAATTACTTTAACCAGCAAATGTAACCTCTTGTATAAAGGAATTTAAAAAAAAAAGAAAGTCTGCTTTTGCTACTTCATATTGGAAATGTTATTAAAATATCCAAGATGTCTCAATATTTTAACCTGAAGCATATGTATTTTTGCATTCCCTAAAATATTTTAATGTTTTTATATAGTTAAACAGAATAACAAGTCTTCTTCGAATCTCAACTAGCACTTCCCTAAGAAAACATGCAAAAAAAATAAGTAAAGGAAATAAAATATTCAGATCAAATACCGCTCACCACCCCAAACTTGGCAAAGCATTATAAATGCCTGCTCTTTTAAAAGTTATATGGTTATCTTGCTATTCAAACTCTGTTAAACAAATGACTGCCATAATGCTCGCAAATTCACTTCTTCAAACCTGCTGGAACCCAATTCATACGTCAGTGTAAGTCAGAGGTTTGCTTATGTGTACGATAAAGGGGCGGCAGTAACCTGAATTGTTTTGTTTGTACGCAGTTACTCAACTAAACTTCTAATGTTGACTAAAAGTAGCTGAGATCAGATTTCTTCTTTAATCTATAGGTCAAGTGGTGACATTCCTATCAAATAAAATTTTTAATTTGCGATTCAAAGTTCAAAACTGCAATACATTTGATCTGAGTACTGAATAATCACTAAGAAAAACAGAAACAAACTCTTTCGTATGGTAAGCAGTAGTGCTTATTATTCGGAATGTATAAAGGGGTATGGTTTTCTCTTCCTGATGTTCTCATTTCATAATGTTCAGCTTCTACTTTTTAAGATGGGTAGATATTGTGTAGCAGTATTGGCTTACGTATGTTTCCGTAAATCTATTTGCTTAAGATTTTGAAAAACTACAACAAAATTTGAGCCACTGATATCAGATGAATAAGAAAAATTATGCATGTAAATATTAGTTTGGCTAGTTTATATGCTCTAAGAATTCCTCAAACCAAAAAAAATGACTTTTCACAATTCATTTTACATTGGCAATTTTATCATTTGATCTTTGTGACTAAGGACTGCAGCATTTGAATGAATCATTGTTTTCAGAATACATATTAAAAACTTGATATCTAGTAGATGTTGGCTTTTGAAATAATTTTCCTCAACAAAAATAAGAGTAAAAAAGTGAGGAGGAAAATTATTAAAATCTCCTCTTGTTAGGCTGTGACATCTTGCCTTGAATTGTTTTCAATGTAACACACAAAAAAATATTTCTTATGTTCTCTCCAAACTTCTAAAATACTTCATAGCAAAGCCCTCAGGGAAAAAATTAAAGTTTTCAGACTTGGGATTATCCCTTATGTAATCTTTACAGGTTTTCTCACAAACTCTGTTTTACGTGGCAATTCTTCAATGATTCAAATACAATTTTTTATTTGTAAGTGTATATGCATTTATTTTAAATTACAGTCAAGAAAAAAAAATCTTGTTTATCTGATTGATTCAGTTTCTGAGAACTATATTAGTGAGGGAGCTAATTTAAGTTTAGGTTATGACAGCAGAATCAGATGAAGTGAATGCACCATTGTCTGATTCTCTCCTCAAGCCCAGACAGTTTCTAGCTTTGACCTCATCAGTTACCAGAAATTTCGTGTGTCCCTCTCTGGGCACTGGGGGAAATGTCTAGGCACAGATGATTTGAAAGAAGGATGTTACCGTCCTGCTTAAGCAACTCTAACTCAAGGAGAAGTTCTCTAACCAAAACCCCCAGGCCTTTCCAGCCTCATCTGGAACCACAGCTATGATGGGGTGCAAGAAAGCATGCATTTCCCCACCTGGATGGGGAAGAGCCAATGTGTCCACCTGCTCAATGGCACAGCAAGTCCCCACCCTCACTATTCCATCACGAAGGGCATCCTTCTCCCCAGAGACAAGACCGGTGGGAGCTGCTCACCTTCTAAGGCATTGAGGGGCCACAGGCTTCCCCATTCTTGCCCTGATTCCCCAACTGCCTGGAGGCCCCACTGTTTGCTCAAACAGCTGTCTGGGGCTTTCAAAAGTCCACTGAGAGCAGGACATGGCTGCAGATGCCACAGACTGCCAGATGTAGGGGAGATGGTAGCCTTCCTGACCAACAATCCCATTTTTCAGAGGAAAGGAGAATGAGGTCCGGAGAAGGAAAGCAGCCTGGTCACAGAGATAGTTTCAGAGACCTACAAGAAACACCTAAAAATTGCTTAATGCAGCCTTGACAGCTGAGGGAAAAAGCCCCCAGAATTAAGGGCCTTACCCATCTGGCCACATCCAGGGACTGGACGAGAGGTCCCTCATCTTCTTGTGAGGACTCGGTCCATGATCCCTTTAAGGGGATCCTTGCAAGGACTGAGCATGTTGTGTATCATGAGGGCCGCATGGATAAATTCTCAGCAGCCCTGGATCGCCAGACCCAGGCTTTGACTCTGTAAGTAAACAAGATAAGGCGCGAGAAATCAGGAAGCATCATGCTAGAAGCTCCAAAGTCCAAGACACAAGTGGAGGGTAATTGAGTATTATTATCAGTAGCAGTAATGGCAGAATTTTGCTGTCACACACGGCCGTGCCAAACCCATACTCCATGCACAGGGAGCCCATGTCTCCTCACTCTGCCTTTCCCACCCTAAACTGAATGGGGACAAGGGTAGATGCAGTTTTGAGGGACCTAAAGGTTTTTATAATTTCAGGAGTGCCTCTGAAAGGCAAGCACACAGGTGAGGGGCCCTGGAACTAAGTGTTCCTTAGCTTCGTGGTAAGCCCACCTCTACCAAGGGCTCCTCTTTCATTCTCCACCTGAGAGGGCCTGGGGGAGATGGGGCTGTTTCTAGACGCTTGTATCCCCGGTTGTTATCTAGTACTTACAAAGCATCAATCAATTCTAAGTGCCAACTTTGGGGGCTTAGCAGGAATCCAAGATCATGAGAGTCCACAAACACAGCAGGCTGTCTCTGAGCCCCATAAATTGCAGGTGAATGGGAACCTCATGGCTTACATCCTCCAAAGCAACGTGTTTCTAAAGCTCTCCAGAACCCCAGTACTGAGAGTCCAAGAGCCTCTGGCTTTCCAGAAGACTCCTGGAAGTCTTTCAGACTTCAGAGCACTTTCCAGAAGCTCTTCTAGCCAGAGGGTCCATCATGAATGCCACCCAGCCCCAGGCCCTACTCCTTTTGTGGAAGAGAGCCTCACTTCTTCTGACCTCTGACAATGATCCAGCCGCCACTAGAAGCACGGACACTCAGATCAGATATCTGCTCCTTGGGAAGGTTTTGAGCTCTGAGGCAAGATGGGCCCCACAGCGCCCTCCCTGTCCATGGCTCTAAGCCAGAACAGATCCTGTATGTCTTTCTTCTGGCCTTGCTTGTTGCCAGGAAGCCCAAAGGACACAAGCTGAGGCCCTTCCCTGGCATCCAGGAAGTGCGGAAAATCTACCTACAGGGGAGAACGCTCTTGGCCTCACCTGCCTCATCCTGGAGAGCTCAGTGGGGTACCACGCCATGGCAGAGTGTGCTCACCAGCAAGGAGCCTCCTCAGTGTGGAACTGGTTCTGCCCATTCATGGTGAAGCTGGGATGCACAGGGGTGTGATTTGAGGGGCATCAGGAATCTATCTCTTGCCCTCACTCAAAAGTTTTCCTATGTGGCTACCTGGAATTCTGCCATTAGGGATTCATTCCTTCATGCCAGGTGCCTTTTGGAAACTGTAAATATCCTTAAGAGGTAGGATCAATGTGAGAGAGGTAGGGCTCAGTGGAAGCAATGGTATATGTGTGCGTGTGGAGTTGGGGTGCACAAGGGGAGGATAAGCCAGGCAGAAGCAGGATGGGGAGGGGAGATAGGTAAGGAGACAGGAAAGCAGCTAAGGCTGACCTCCCTCTTTTTACCTAAAGTCAGCTCATAGAACCCTTTGTGAAAGGAAAGTGAGGAAAACATTTTCAAAGGGTTTAGGAAAGGAGGATGGCAGGCAGGAAGATTTTCGAACATCCCTGTCCAAAAAAACCCAACTTGTTCCGGTAACATTGCTTCCTATAAACTACAGTCTGAGTGACCGTCTCCTAAAATTTTTCCAAAAGGATTTTCCAAGTCCCAGAAATGTCACTGTGAAAGATACTCATTGTCTTTCCTAATAAATTTAATTTGGGTTTCCAATTTTAAAAATAAATAAATAAAAAGGATTCATTTCAGGGGGGAAAAATCGTTACTCTAAACTCGTAACATTAAATTACAATAATTCAATAAAACGATGAAAGTTAGCCAGCCAGCAAAGATTCAGACCAAATTTGGCTCTCTATGTCATTTGTCTTTTGTAATAAGGAAATTGTTCCTCTCCTTATGCGTCCAAGTTATGTGCTGTTACTGCACTAGGAAGAAAAGCCTGTCTAGTGGCTTAGTTTCAGTTTTTCTAAAAAGGGCAGACCCCATGACACAAGGGTGTGCCAGGGAATGAGCACCTTGACCTACACAAGCTCTGTGTGTTTCCACACTCTCTGACCACTTATTTGAGGCTCTGATGACACTAAGATGAGGTAGGTAGCCTTTCCTAGTCCCCATCTGGCTTTGTGCACAGGGTGCCCCCAAGAAACCCCAGCTGACACTTTCCACGGGCAGGAAGATGACAGGCAGGAGTCAAAGCCCAAACAGTTCACTGACAAGAGCCCAGAAGCTGAATTCAAAGTGGGCCAGGCCTTGAGTTTCCACCCTGGCCTTCTACATGGAGCTGATTCCCTGTAGAGCGGGCCACTTTCCACACCCCAGGCACCCCCTCGTGCCTGCACTCTTAGGTCAGGCTCTTTGCAATTTCTGACCTGATGCTAAATCCTCAGCCCTCCGTTTGCCTTCTTGTTTGAGACAAAAATTCAGCAAGTAGTCAGAGCTTGGCAGGGCCAGTGACCACAAGCAGACATTGGCTTCAAGTAAGAAACGATAGAAGCTGCCTTTCTACTGCCCTCTGATAAATGTGTGTTGCGTGCATTCAAGCCCCGGATGTGCCTCGTCTGCGGAGAAGCCAAGCAAATCTACCACCTGGAAAGTTTCCACCCTGGATAGCTTCCTAAATCATATTCTGCCCTGGCGCAGTGTAGGTTCCCCGGAGGCACTGTGACGAGACCTCATTTATTCCCGAGACCTCCTGAAACGAACTCCCAGGCCCCTTTAGAAATGGTCTGAGAGGATGTTAGAAGTTCCCCCAAATTTCCAAAATATAACCAACAATTCCAGACCCTGAGATCCCATTCACTTGGGAATCATGCAATGGAAAGTTGAAGTGTTTCCCTCAAATGAATTCGTGGGTCTCTTTTTATTTTAAGAAGTTGCAGGTCTAAAAATCAGAAGAGAAGGGACAGCTCTCCCACCGAAACCCCTGCTCCCTGATATTCAGCCAGTTCCCCAGAGAATGGCTCTGCCTGCTCCCTCCCTGCACCTGTGTGAGGAGACCAGCACGGCTGCCTGAGCGTGTGTTGAGAATCGAAAGTTTGGTTGCTCTGCTGATGTGGACTTGAAACCCACCTGCTTTATATGGTCTAGCTTTCTGTTGAGGACATCACAGCAACTTGACAAATCTCAATTTTCCTCGTTGGGATTAACTCTCCCAAGCCCCTCCTTCCTACATGGAGTGCTGCATACTTTTGCAGATAGTAATCAAATGTCACAAATTATGGGTCTGATTCAATCCAAATTATGCACAGAGCTGGGAGGTGGTGAGTGGGGGGGGCGCTTTTGATTCCTCTCAGCTCTTCGCAGATGCTCTAAATGCCAGCCTGTTCACATCCCTGACTGATCCCTTTAGATTTCCATAAGTCAGAGGAGAAGCAGAAGGAGAACCCAAGGCACCAAGCTAGCTGTTTCTGTTGAAGCACAGACAAAAGTTCTGGCGTTAGGAGAGCACGCCTTCCTGCCTCGTGCTCTGTAGAACAGCGCTACACGCTGTGAGGCTGGCTGCGGGAACAGTCAAGAAAGAAGACTTGTTTCTGTTTTTCCATTATTTTTAAAAACTGAATGAAGATTTTGATTTTCAAAAGTAAATCCTTAGCCCCAAACTTGTTCTCCTGTTTCTGAAAGGCCCAGTCCTAAGAAGGAATGACTTGAAACATTGATTTTATAATATTTGTTGCTGTTCACAGCTCCAGGTTTCTCAGGGGAGTTTGGAGAGGGTTGTTTTTCTCAGTAGTTGGAGCACAGTTCTTTCTGGCTCACTTTGTAGACTTGAACTTCCAGCTTAGGTAAGCCAGGTACTCAGCAGCATCAACAACTGAATTCCTGAGCATCAGATTTAAGGGAAAATAGGTTGAAATGATTTGAGGGAGGCAAGGTATGTGCAAAACATAAGAGGTCTTTTGTGCCTATAAGGGAATGCATACATCCCCCTAAAAGTTCATAAAATTAAAAACTAGTCTTTCCCGAACTCAAGAAACCCCTAGAGCATCAGGCCAGCACTTTTCAAAAATTAGGAATACAAACTATGTTTTATTTTTCATAATCTGCACTCTTACTCATTCAAACCTAACTTGGTAACCCTGAAAGACAATTTCTCTTTTGTAACTAAACAATCAGAATAAGTTGTCTCTGAATAGCTCTAACGCTAGCCATCACTTTTTCAGCACAGAAAGAAAAATAAGTAAAGATGCTTAAATTCATGTACCATTTTTGATGGAGTTGAAGTGAAATAAGCAGTAGATAAGAAAAAAAATAAAAAAAAAACCAAAAAGAGAAACCAATAAGGCAAAGCAAAAAGCTCTCCTTGGATTTAGAGAATGTCCCATTTAGAGAAATACCAGAATATTAGAGGAGCTTCCTTAGCAGAAATTTCAAAACCTTTGCCCCTACCAACGTACAGTGGTAGAAGGAAGTGTCTCGTTTTTCTCGTGCAGGTGGCCACAGGCAAACATGCGCACACTCCATGTTTGCTAAGCATTTCTCCACCGTTTGTTCCCAATGCAGAACCCAATCCACCAAAGCTATCAAAATCACAGATGCCATTCCCTTTGCCTCTCCCACAGTGGAATTATTTTACAAATAAACTCACACATGTGCCAAATGGTGCTGTTAGGGCAGAAACACTCTAAATGCTGTTGAATGAACAATCATTTGTCAGTAGGTTGGAGTACTATGCTGCTACACAAACAGGCTGAGGAGACCCTCAGATCCTGACATGGAGTGACTGCAGAGGTATATTCTAAGGTGGGGGTGGGGGAAGCGAGGTGCAGAATAGTTTCTACAGTGGACTACCACTTGTGCAAAGGAGGAGAGACTATTTTTAAGAGTGAGAGAGAGAGAGAAATTTAATTGCTTGTTTATGCAAACTCTCTGGAAAGATAGCCAAGATATTGAGGGACCCGGGTGGGAGGAAAACATCCTTTTCTATCTTTAAAATTTTGTTTTCCTTCCACTTTTATTGAGATATAATTGACATACAGCACCGTATACTCTTTTTTTCAGTGAGGGTAGGGGGTTAGGTTGTATGTATTTTTTTTTTTTAACAGAGTTACTGGGGATTGAACCCAGGACCTCATGCTTGCTAGGCACACACTCTGCCACTGAGCTATACCCTCCCTCTCTTCTATCTTTTGAATTATGTACAGAGTCAAGGTTTTACCCAGCCAAAAATAAATATGATGATTTAAGAATACAATCTGACAAAGCACATATTTTTCACTTGAGTGTCTGGATGGACAAGAGGGCAATCCTTGGGATAAAAGAACACTTCCCCTTTGAGGCTGAGAGTTGGCCCCCATAATCCAGGAGTCCCCTTGCCTCTCAAAGCCTTCGGGGGTCCAGCAGAGTCCAGAAGGAAGGCCCAGGGCTCGCCAGCAAATTTTTATCAGTTCACTGGGGGCCGGCCGGCCGGCCAAGGAACCCGGGCTGCCTGCTGCGACGCCTAAGCCGTGACAGCTGCGTAAACTGGCGGTGCCCCAGCCTGACCTACTGCAGAGACAGGTCAGCCCAGTGCATGCGGGGATAAGAAAACAACCTTCCTTCTCTCCAGCGGCTCCACTGCCAAGCTGCTCCAGCGGGAGAACCACAGGGCAGGAGCCCGCCAGCCCCCACACGTCTTACAAGCCAGGCTACTCTATTCTCCCTCGCATCACACCCCAATCACACAGAAGCCCCAAGCGTTGGGGGCTGGATAGAGGGAAACTGAATAGAGAGGTCACTGAAATGTATCCTCCAGCTTAACAAATGCTGTTTTGCAAAGTTTCCTTAATATTTCTGAACGCAAATTTTAAAGGAGAGGGATTAAGAAGAATCACGCAGAAAGAAAGAATGCACACAATCTCACGTGAGGAGCTATAAAGACATTTACGAACAATGAAGCCGGCTGAAGAAGGGATGAAATGAGACATTATACAAACACAGTTCTACAAAATGAAGGCTTGCAACAGGATTTCAGGAGTAAGAACGTATGTGTGAGATCCGTTTTCCAAAAGCAACTTGTTTGTCCATCCAGCGGGGGGTGAGGGAGGGAATCTGTGCAAACAAATGCACAAACAAAACAAAGAAAAGTTTGATTTGGAAGAGTTTTAAGTAACCAAGTTAGCCTAAGAGAGAAAAGTAATCTTTATAGAACTGGGAGAAAAAGTGACTAAGAACTATCTTTTGACATCTCAGTGGATGGTTTTCGAATTTTACTATTTTTTTCAAATCTATTAAATCAATAAAGCCTATTGTATTAAAGGGTTTCTTATCAACTCAACTCAATTTTTTTGACTCAGTAAAAGTGTACTTTGTCAGGGGGTGGGGGAGGCGATGTGCGCGTGCGTGGGTGCATGTATGTATGTTGGTCTTCATTGTTGCTCCTAAGCCTGAGTTAAGCTTTTATCTGCCCTTGGGCAGAGCCCATCTGCCAGGAGACTAGTCGCTTTCTGCATGTTCAGAGGGTTTTTTCCCCCAAGGTTTTGAGTTTTCCTATGAGAGAAGTATAACTTGCCTCTTCTCATTTTATTTTCATATCACCCTGGGAAATTGGTATGAGGTGCCCCCATCTTACCAGACATCAAAACTGAAGTTCAAGGGGTCACACCTGAAATATGCTTGGTCTCAATGTTAGAGCAAAATTAGGGATGCAAGAAGAGACCACTTTTACCTTGGATACAATGCTCTTATAAGGCAAGCAAAGACATGAAAAAAGACTTTGGGGTGTGTTTAAGTCAGGCAAGAAACATTTAATTGCTTAAGGGAACCTCAGTCAGGAAACTAGCCAAGTAGGGATCCAGAAAGAAGGAACCTGTTGCTTTATTTAATAATAAAATGAATTGGACCAATTAATTTTCTCTGGTTCAGGTTAAGCTCAACCATGGTAATTGGGAGACACACATACACACCCTCTGGCCAAGATTTTCCTAATCATGATACTGTACTTAAATATTGGAAGAATTTTAAAATATATGTTTGAAAGTAGACTCTATGAGTCTATAATTGTTTTAAAATAAGATTTAAAAAATAGACCCTGTAGAGGAAACAAAAATGATGTTAATATTCCCAGACAATGCCTAAGTGCATGCTAACTGGGTAAGGTAATGCTTATATTAGGGTTTGCCGAAATAATAATAATACGAAGAATACGAAGAATACGAAGAATAAGAAGAAGAATACGAAGAATACGAAGAATACGAAGAAGAAGAAGAATACGAAGAAGAAGAAGAAGAAGGAGGAGGAGGAGGAGGAGGAGGAGGAGGAGGAGACGATATAAGGGTATGGTGGCTGTCCTTTTAGCATATCTGTGTACCTCTAAAAATCACAAGCCTACAAATGTAGGCTTTTTGTTAAAAATGTAAGTTTGTACGTGACCATATAAGCATTAACTATGAAATTATACCAACTCCATGTTGCAGGATAAGTTACACACAGCAATTAACTTTCCTTTCTTAGCCATTCTCTCCTAACTTACTTATTGTTTCCATCTAATGACATAAAGCCAAGTACATTTAGTTCTGCAGTTGTTTCCACAAGTATGCCTACCATCCAATTGTAAAATTTTTGAAAATTTACATTTAATCTACGTAAAACTATACCATTCAAATTCTCAATATGATCCTGAAAAATTTTAAATGCTGAAAATTGGTGATATTTCTTCTCCCTCAATACTATACTAGTTAGCCAAGAAGAATCTCCCATCCTTGTCACAAAGTATTTTGATCAGCTATTTTAAAATAGAATCCAATGGAATTAGATCCACAATGAGTGGGAAATTGGCTCCTAGAATCAAGAATTTATATTAATCTACTGTTGTAGATGCAGTAAATCTGCACCCCCCCCCAAAAAAAACCACAAGAGTCAAAAAATCACTAAATGAGGTTAAGGAGACAAATATATGGCTAGTTGGCCTATCATGATTTCTAATTTGTTTTACTGGCGAAGATTCATTTTCTAGTCACTGCAGTAAGAAGGAAGACATAAAAACTCAGACTACTTTGATCGAGCTGCTTCAACCCAAAGAAAAGGGATTCTTTGTTGTCTTTGTTTGTTTGTTTTTAACTTAAAATGCAGCAGCAAAAATTTAAATGCTACAAACTTTGCTGTATTCGATGTACAAGGTAAAATCCTTTCTGATGATTTTTTTTCTAGGAGATATGTGCATCAAATCAAGTTCTAAATTTGATCGCATTGTCCTTTGTTGACATACAATTACTTATTTAAAGAAAAGTGGCTGTTTCCATGGCAGGAATTATGTTAGTCTCTTCTTAGTTTTTATCAGGAAGGAAGGGAAACAGATAATTAAAGAAGAGACTTCATAAAGCCCATTATTCCTCAAGTGTCTTCAACAACTACTTCCCATGGTTTTCATAGCTCCCTTTGACAATGCTAACGTTTCAAATTCATCTCTCTTAAATAAATGGTTTTTAAATGTTAATGAGCATTTTGATAACTGTACCTGTCCCAGTTACAAACTGGAAATTCTATATATTCTGTTCATTAGAGAGCACAACCTCAGTGGTATTGGAGATCAGTGTTTGGCCCAATAGTGCAGAGTAGAGCTGAAAACTGAGCTGTAACACTCTCTACCTGAGACTGGCAGGAATGGGCAAGAAAATCCTTCTCAACAGAGCAGAGGACTGTCCTCTGTTCCCACTGTGCTGTGCATCTTCCAAGAGAACAGCAACTTCTGAAATTCCCTGTCACTTTCTCTGACCACAATCCCCTAGCTAAAGGCAGCTAGTTTTTTTTTTTTTTTTTTACTAATAATATCACATTTTTATTTACTGTTTTCCAGCCTTATTGAAATATAATTGACATAAGCCAGTTGTTGAGTCAGTAATTCTGCCTTGGTATTGAGATCAGGCCCCACTTGGAGCATGACTCTGCTGTCCCCCTGGCAGTATATGAACACATAGCCTGATATCCAAGGGGAAAAAGTCACTTTAACTCTGCAAGTATATGAAATATACATGTACATGGAAAATACAACAGAGAACTCTCTAAGGCTGCATCTGGACCAAGGACAAAGTAACCATAATAGATCTGAGCTGATTCACTTCCAGCTTAATCTATTTCAGGCAGCTGTCCCACATAGCAATGGTTGGGACTATTTCAAAGAACATTTGAGCACAGGTAGATTATTAATTAATTGGGAGACAATAATAGAAAATATTAGAAAATACTCACTAATGATTCTGACTCTGTATGTCAAGATTTATCTTGTTCAATAGTGAACAAGGAAGAGTAAAAAAAAATAATTAAAACAAAGTGAAATAAAAATAAAACCCTATGCATAATTATTTAATATTGAAATAAACACAGTTGGGGAAAGGGATTCAGAAAATCTCCCACACAGGCAGATCCATGATGCTCAGCTGAATATTCAAAACCGGAATCTGGCATAAATTTCACAACCTCAGTTAGAATGATTTGTTGGAATTTGCAAATTAAGCACAGAGATGCTATTTCCAAAGATCCTTTTCAGGAATTTCAGCTCTCATAATAAAAGAGAAATCAATCCAAATATATTGAATTCTTAAACCAAAAAAAAGTCAAATAGTTCATCTAAAAATCAACAGCCAAAAAATCATAAAATTATTCAGGGAAATTTTTTCCCTAGCATTCAACAGCACTGCTAAATGTGAATTGGGAAACCGTGCTGTTACCTCAAATCCTGATGATTCTAGAAAGTGTAATCCATAGAACGAATAAACTATAAACTTTTTTGTGTGTACAACTGGGTATAGTTTACTGCCAGTATAATTTATAGTGACCGACTTATAAATAAACTTTAACGATGCACAAACTATACACACAAACAAACACATATCTGGTCCTACATTATAGGAGGTTTAAAAATATACATGGGACTCTATCTATAAACACAAAAATTGTGGAAACACATGTAGAGAAATGCAGTCAATATAACTCCCAGTTTCCTGTGTATTTAATTATTCCCCACCTAGTTTTACATAAAACTCTGACATCTTTCCTTTACATCATTCTAGTTTGGAAGGCAATTTCAGTGAAACTTCCATTTTTTAGAAAGTTAGTGACATGCGATCTTAGCTTCCATGCCTCCCACCACCTTCCCCAAAATGAGGATCTATATGATGATAAACTCACCCACTTCGCCTAAGTTCTAAACAAGAAATCACCATAGGATAATTAAAAACACCCCATGAATCTCTCCTCTACAAACCTATGACATGTAACTGCTTTCGGTTCCTATTTCTTAAAGAGAATTTGGTCAATCCTCCTTAGCGGTTTCAGAGGAAAAGGAGGATTTTCCAAGACAGATAAGTTGAAATGATCCCGCTTTGATCTCAGTGGTTAAGAATCCCACACAATGGAAGATGGCCACTGAGGGGCCTCGATCCTGGCCTTTTAATGCGTAACAATGGTATCAACAAACAGCTACTTAATCAATATTTGGCCAGAGCTGCTGAAAACTTCCTTTTCAGATTTTAATTCCTAGTTGTAAAACAACCCCAGAGCAGCCAGTGAGATAAGGCATTAAACTGACTGCTTAATTGCCTTTTAGTGTCTTGTTAGTTATCTATGTACATTCTTAATGGTTCTTTAATCTTTATTTACCCGCATAAATAAGTTATCTGTTGTAGGACCCAATCGAACTGAATCGTCTCTGCCCTAGCCCTGGCCAAACTCTCCCAGCGTTTGCATGATGTTCTTGTTGAGGCTTTTAATATTCATCGGCCATTTATTTATGTACAACTTAAACATTTAACCTCCTGGTTAGGAAGGATTTTTTTTTTTTTTGGTCCCTAAAATATATCTATTCATGAATGTTGAACCTGGGTTCACCTGATTGATTTCCACATATTCCACTCCCTGAACCGAGGAGCACTTGCTGGTTCCGCCTCACCGCCCCCATGGGTTTTATTGCGCAGCCCTGGGGACTCTTAAATGACCCTTCAGTAATTATTACGCACTTGAAGCCCCTACGTCTCCGTTCCGGTGCTATCAACAATCAAATCAAACTTCAAAATAAACATACAATTTCAAGCATTAATTAGAATATCTGCATGTTTTCAATAAGGCTAGAAAGCAATCATGCAGTAGTCAACCAAACAAAACAAGCCAGCGAAAAAGAAAAGAGCTACGCTCCGAACTCTGGTGTTTCTTTTTAAATCCTCCCATCAGGAAAATCGTTGCCGCTGCATCCTTGTAAACGCAGTGCTGTGTTTTAATCCAAGTTCTGATACTTCCAATACATTTTAAAGTGGGTGCTATTTCCTTGTTGAGTACTGTAAGGGCTTCAGAAAACAGGAAATTTACCCAAAAGACTAGAGACGACTTGGGAATTAAATTCGTGATTCTGACAAGTGGATTTGGGGAGTGGGCCGTCCACTTTAATAAAGGTTCCAATGCCACGAACGTAAGATCTTACAGCTCATGATTTTTAATCTGTGTGAAAGTTCCTCCCTCACCCTCGCCTGCCTCTCCCCCTCCTCCATTCCTCGCGCCAAAACTCGGGGGAGGGGGAAGAGACGGCCTTCGGTTCCCCTCGATTTCAGTAGCCTTCCCGTTAAGGATAAACTGCTCTTTTCATGATTCCACTGGAAATGAAATACTTCCAGGATCTTTCAAACGTCTGTGCGTTTTTAATTGCTTTAAATTATGCCCTGCTGAAAAGTTGATCTCGCCCTCGTTAATTTTAGAAACGCTCATAAGTTTATAAACTGGAGCAAAACTTTTGTCACTTTTACTTTCTCACATCCAAAAAACAAAACAAAAAAAAAAGTACTGTTTTCCATAAATGTCAACTAGAAAGGGAGCGATATGAAAGGAGTGTAAGCTCCAACAGACCTATGCCTGGGGTCTCTTGGCTCAATCTTTGAAATTGTTGCAAACCTCCCACGCTCACTGGTGATTCTTAAAAGGAGTAGAGTCCCATGAAAGTGTATCTCCAGCCCCAATCAAAACATCAATTTGGCAATCTGGCCTCTCTCCCCCTGCACTCCCGAGCTGCCACTTCAAAGCCACTGCAACAAGTCAGTAATTGTAACTTTGCATCTAAATATTTAAGCGAGAGTCTTGCAGTCGCGTGTCCATTTACAGTCCTCATCTGTCCTCTAATTCCATTACGGCACAAAGCAAAAATGTTTTCCAAAACTCACAAACAGGGAAAGCGTCACCCTGCTGGTGGTGGTGGTGGTGGAGGAGGAGGAGGAGGAGGAGGAGGAGGAGGAGGAGGAGGAGGAGGAGGAGGAGGAGGAGGAGGAGGAGTTGATGAAGGAGCAGTTTCTATTGATTAGTCACTGCTTTTGTGTTAAGGGCTTTCTTTAAAATAAGAAAAAAAAATGGGGGGAGGTTGCAGAAATTTCACTAATGTGAGCCTCGGGCAAGGAAGGGGGGAAAAAGAGGAGAAGAAGGGGGGGAAAGCGGGCTGTGTCTAGATGAAAGTGAGAAGGACATAAAGGAGGCAATTGAGTCGGCTGCAGCCCGGCGAGCTAAGCTTCGAGCCGGCCGGAGCGCAGGGGAGGGGGCGGCGCGGCGCTTTGGCTCAGGGCGCAGGAGTGGGGGCCGGCCCATTGTGGCGGCGCCCGCGGGCCCGCTCCGCCGCGCCGGGGGACGAACAGAGGCGCCCATTGAGTGGCCGCAGCGTGGGCCTTGCCCACAGCCCCCGATGCTGCGACCGGGGTTTAGTTCCTCCGGCTGCGCCTGTTCGGCTCTCGGTGCTGACTAGGGGCGAGAGAGGGTGGGTAGGGGGGAGGTTAAGGGAGGGCGGTTCCTGGCCGCCCAACCCTCTCCTTCCACCAGAGCAAAAGAGCTGGAAGGACAGACCCAAGAAGGGCGCAAAGCGTCTATTGCGCGCCAGGGCGCACGGCCCAGAGCGCGCCGGGTCCCTCCGCAGCGCTGCTCTTGGATTGGGCAAGGGACAAGGGAAAGTTGGGAAGGTGAAAGGGGCCATCTAGAAAAAAGGGCAAGACGCTGGAGACAAGAACGAGGGCGGTTCGATCTCCTTCAGGGTACCTCTGTGTCCTAGTGTCTGACAAGTAAAAAGATGTACCCGAGAAAGCCAGTCTCTCCAACATCCGGCAGGCCGGAAAGGAATTTGGAACCTCCAGAGAGAGAGCACGCCGCCCTGGTCAGGCGGACCCTGGACCCAAACGTCCCTCCTCAGCCAGGCTCTTCCCACCTCGCCTGGGCTCTCATAGCCTTTTATCGACATTCAATCTATTTTCCAAACGGGACAGCCTGGGACTGTTTGAGTCCCGAACAGCAGAGGGAATTTTGAGAGGGTTTCTAAACTTCCCTTCAAACTCCACTCCACTGTGTCCTTTCTCTGGGCCCCTCTTGCCCTCCGGGGCTCATCTGGAAATGGAGCTAGAGGCACTGAAGAGACTGACGCTGCATCTTCCTTGACAGCCCCAAATTAAATTAGACTTCAGCCTCCGAGGTGTGTATAAGTGTGTGTTTTCAACGGTTCAGCCCCCGCTGGGGAGAATACTCTGATTTTAAAAATGGTAGCAATTGCCCTTGAATGGCAGCGGGCCCAGCTAGACGGCCCAAAAGACTAGAAACATTTTGTAGGTGAAATGGCCACTTTTTCCACGCTGGAGAGTCCATAAAACTTCCTGGCGCAGCAGCTATTGGGTCTCATTGAATAATTCATCCCTCATTGCAAGCCCATAATGTCTATTCTCGGCCCTTTGTGGGGCTGTTTTCTCTTCTTTTCTCCTTGAATTATAAAAAGGTTGCCTTCCTTTGTTCACATCAAGCTGCTGGGAGCGGGAGCTTTGTCTGGGCCGAGCTAAAGTGTGAGTTTCAATGGACTCTCCAGGCTTTGTCTCCCAAGTTCATCTCCAAGTGTAGATTGTGTAGAGAAGGCCTTCTTTGTAAAAGCTGGAAAAGTTGTACAAATGTTTGACCAGCTCATTTGGGGCGTTTTGTCTCCCGGTCCTCGGATGCTGGTGCTGCGAGGGAGCTGCCGGTCTGCCGCGCAGGCGCCTCCAGCAACAAGTAGCAAAGCCTTGCCCCCTCCACCTACCCTCCCAAGCCTCTCTTACCCACTGGGCTCATTGCCCCGCTGCCTTCAGGGGCCTGTTGGGTTTCAGGTTGGCTGGTTTCTTGCCTTCATCCCTCCCCAATACCTCCATGTTGCATCTAGACCTGGAATAAAAGCCGGGGTGTCTTCTCAGAGACCAGGGCAGAAACTCACCTCTCCAAAAGGAGGGGCTTAAACTGAGTCCCTGTGAAGCCCCTACTTTAAAAGGAGGGAGAAAAAAAAAAAACAGCATATGTATCTCCCTGCTCAACCTGCCT